>NW_023270454.1:33822728-33909797 GCF_011800145.1 Mirounga leonina | reverse complement strand
CCCCCCCCCCCCCCCCCCCCCCCCCAGCTCTGAGAACGTACAGAGGGCGGATTGCAAAGCATACTTACAGGGAGGTCCGCATAGAAGTAGTGCTTCCTGTCAAACAAGGACTTCTTGTTGATGCGGCAGTTCAGGGCCAGGCCTGTCATCACGGCTGCTTCTACGCACCTCCTGTTGAGAACCTATGGAAGCATGACACACAGCTCCTCTCAGATCCAGGCTGAACAAATGCTTCTCCCACATACTGACATCCTCCCTGAATATTCAATTTGGCCCTTCGACAGGCATTATCTCTGGTTCTCTGTGTGGGCAGCTCCGGTTCACAAGCAGACTCTTGTCTGTCTGGAAGCGGGAAAACTTTACATAAAAAAAGAAAATGCATGTGGTGGTGGGTCCTGCAGGGTATTTGATGAACTGCCACATGGGCGATCCGTTCCTCCAGTAACTGGAATGAAAGTTAATGGGGAGGGACCCAGAAAAGCTCAGCAGAATGGGGACTACGGGGAATCCACTTAATCTCATTCCCTGTGCAAGCACTTGAACAAGGAGCTCGTCAGAATACAGAAGAGGCATGGGTTCCTGAGAAGAGGGTCCAAGCAGCAGCTCACCAAGCCACCTCAGTGAGGGTGGAAAACACTTCAGCAGAGAAAGAATGAAGTTCTGGAAACTCTGGGGAAAAAAATGTTTCTGGAGAAACGGCCATGGCCATTTCCTCAAGGGCTGGGAAATGTGGCCTGCCCGCCCTCCCCTCGCTTTCAGTCCCGGCCTGGTGAACTCGAGAGAGGTACAGACTGAGTGTGACCCGTACCCTGACTCTTCCTGAGCTGCCGGTCCCTCCAGGGGCTCCCGGAGCCCACAGGTTCTTTCTGGATCCCATCCTCCCCCACTTTCAGGTGTGAATGACTGGGAAATGGCTAGCAAACTTCCCAACCCAAAAGGAGGTGAACAGCTTTTAAGAACTTTGTGGGTAGGGACGTGGGGGTCCGGAATAAGGCCGACAACTGGAGATAAGGAGAAAGCATTAAGTTCTGGAGTCAGTTTCTCCTATGTGTATCTGTGTGAATGGAAGGCTCAGTTTGTTCATCTCTGAAGTAAGGATTTAATATCTACCTTGAGGAACGCATGAAGAAACAGCCAGAACATCTACTCCATAGTAAGAAATTAATAACTAGCTCATTTTCCCCACTCTGCTTCAGGGAAATTTGTGAGCATGTTGTCCTTGCTAATGAAACACACTTCTATTCTTTATTAGAATATTTATGATGTTCTTTAGTATATTTGGTATACTCTTATTTATGTAGGGCTTTCCACAGCCACCATTTTATTTTAGCCTCACAGCAGCGCTGTAGGGAAGGAATTTGTATTATTTCAAAATTTCAGGAAAAGAAAAAACTAAGACCCAGAGATAACAAGAGACTCATCCAAATCACAGAGATGGCAAATTAGTAAAGTTAGCTCTAAAGTCCACACACGCCCTTGCCTAGTGAGTGACAAACAGAATCCCAGTGGCTTAGGGACCCGCCCTCCAGGCTGGAATAATGAGCGTGGCACCCCCAACACAAGCACAGCTTGCGGATCAAACACAGATTTTGAAAACAAATCTATACAACAAAATGTAAGAAGCATCTCTACTTGCTGAAATATATAACCCCCCGAAGACACCCCAAACGGCAAATCTCCCTCCTGGTAACATCATCACATGCCTTCTCTTCAGAAATCCGGTTATAAGACGGAGTCTTCTCACAGCTTCTATTTGGACTTCTTCATTCTGGGCCAAGTAATATTGTCAGCTCTGCAGTAATGGTTCTCACGAAGAAATGTGTGTGTGTGTGTGTGGGGGGGAACAGGATGCTCTAATTATTGATGTTTTCACTTGCTAACGTTTGGTGTTTTACTGAGTTGTTACCACAATACAAACATAGCTGGCAGAGAATGCTGCCAGCTCCCAGCACGATGAGTCGGGTCAAGGCACACGAGAACGCGGAGCTGGCGTCCCAGCCTGGGGCCCTGCTCCTCCTGGGCTCTGCCGCAGAGTGGGCTTGCTGTAAACTGCCCGTCTCGCTAATCTGTACCAGTTCTGGCTTTATCACTCCCACTGGTTTTCCAGCCACCGTTGGCTCTCTTGTCCCTGTCTGGTCTGCCCCTCCGGGGGTCCGACCTGCTTCCTCCCTCTAGGCGTGAAGAGAACCCAGGTTTGTTTTGCTTATTTCCACACACGCGTTGCTAACAAACTCCCTGCGCCTGGCCCTGCAAGGGAGTGAGGGGTGGCGGCCGATCGCGGACTCCCACTGTGCCTGCGTGCACAGGAGGACACAGGCACTTGAGAAACCATCAATTTCCAAAGAATAAGAACGCATGAAAACACATAAACATTACAGCAGTATTGAATATACTTTAATCTTTTTTTGATGATTTAGAAGACTTGAAGTACTTCAGGGTCAGAATTATAAGCATCAATCATCACCACACTATAGTTGCACGGAGGGGCTAGTAAATAGAGAGTGCCAGTTAAAAGAATGTCACGAAAAAAGAATTTATTATGATCTGAGTCAAGCTGCTTATGACAGATGGAGGTCCAGGTCAGCATATTCGGAGGACGGGATGCAGACTTGGAAAATTCAACTTGGGCTGTCTTTATTCTGAAAAACTTCTTAAGTGTCTATAAAGTAGATTTTAGGGATACAGAGGTAAACAGGACTCTGTCACTGGCCTCAATGAATGTGCAGTGGAGACATGAACCCGCCAGCATCTGCAACATTCTTCTCAAGTCCACCTTCTATACTAGGAAGATCTTGCTAAAAATGCAACTCTTACAGCATTCTGTTGCTTAAAATCACGACAAAGGCTAAGCTTTTACAAGATCCAGTTCCCACCTCCTTCTTCAATTTCATCTCCCATCAACCACCCTCCCCGCATGGTCCATCTCTTATACAAACCATGCTGACCTGTGGACTCTCCCTCTTCTCATTCCATTCAAAATCTGATGTCACCAAATCTGTGAAACTTTCCTTACTATTCTTCCTACATACCTCTCTGGTCTTCTACACACTTCCATTTGTGCTAGTATGACACTGGCCTGAATTTACTTACATATATTTCCAATAGACTAATTTTCATGAGGATGGGAATTATCTGTTTATCCTTGCATATCCCTGGAGCATAAAACAGAGCTGAAAAGTAGTGGTGCTCAATTAATGTGTGCTGAACTCAAATGAGGATGGAGGTGATGGGTATAAAGGCAAGGTTTCCGAGAGGCAGTGATGTCTCAATCTTCTCTAATGTGTTACTTGCCACTTGCTGGCCTTCAAACTTGTTTCTGGAAGTTTCCTGAAGCAAAAACCATTCATGTATGATGTGATCAAAGAGGTAACTTGAAAATTCAAAGACTTAATTTGTCCCAAAGAAAGCACGTTCCAGAATTTTCTTTGCAATTAACATAAAGGGACAAAGGATCTCAAGGTTAGCCACAAGAGCTTTCATGCAGAAGGAAAGCAATGATCCCTGGAACTCACATAGCACACCTTTCTCAATGGAGTCTTAGAGGAGGCTTCACTCTGTCTTCAGGAATGCTCAACAGCAAGTTATTTATTGCACAGGAGGTGTGCTACGCACAACACATACATTTGCCATTTAACCCTCTGCAGTAATCCTAGGGCAGACACTATTATGATCCTCATCCTACAGATAATGAAGGGAATCCTAGAGATTAAGTAATTTGGCCAAGGTGACCCAAAGGATAAATGGCAGAGCCAGGAAGTCAGACCCCTGGAACTCAGGCTCTCAATTACTACACTCTACCTTAAATCTTCAAAGAATAAAGCATGTTACTGATAGCTAGCAATACTGCTAATATCTGGCCATAACTCTGGAGCAGCAACTCAGACCAAATTCCACTGCAGATACTGTAAGGCAGATACTGTTTCTAACATCTTCTTCACAGTGTCTATACGTTTGTTTTCAGATGTTGAACTCCTAGGGAGCAAGCATGGTGTTCTTCTCAATTTGTAAAACAATACAGTCTCCGGCATGTGGAAGATTTGACACTGAGTGGACCTATAGGTTTTCTCCATTAACAGGGGATATTTTATTGACAGATTTCCGAAACCCTTAGACACAAGAACTACCCATGAAAGGATTTCTAAAGTGAAGAGGCTCTTCTATTTTAATTAGAAGATAAGAAAAGTAGAGGTAGAAGAAATGTGCATCAGACCTCCAAGGACACACTGTGCCCCAATTTGAGAAATAGTCTTCTAGTTTTAAGACTTATTTAGCCTAACCAAGCAAGCATTTCCTAATCTCTGAGTATAATGGACCATCATTTAATGACAACTTCCAACATATCCCCTCCCCGCCACTGCCTCCAAAAAACCACCAGGCTGCACACATTCTACTTTCTTAGTATATCTTGACTACCCCCCCCCCCCCCCCCGCCGCTTCCTCTAAATCCTCTGGTTTAATTCAGGCCTCTATTCATACATCCTTACCTCCAGCTGAGACTTCTGCACTAACCACCTGGCCAGGTTTCTCTCCCTCCATTCCAGTCCTCTACGATCCTCACACCCGGTTCAAGAGTGATCTTTCTAAAGGGTAAATCTGTCCATGCAATGCCCCTGCTAAAAACCCTTCTTCACTACTTCTCATCACTGCAAGGACAAAGTCCAAGTGTTTGGTGGAGTTTTCTATGTCCTTCATGATTTAGCCCGACTACCTTTCTAGCTTACTCTTCTTCCACTGTCCCGGACCCCAAAGACCCTCATGCAAACTTGCATTTGACATGCTTCTGTACAAACTGCTGCTTCTGCTGGTAATGCCCTTTTTTTCTCATCCACTTGAGCAAGACCTTAGCCCCTAGCAAGGCTTGGATGTCCCACCACTACTGTGGTCTTCCTTCTCTTCCGGTAAAGCACCATCTCCCCAGGCAGACTGAGCTCCCTGAGGGCAGTCAAGTCATTTTATCTTATTCCCCTCTGCCCCACTACCTAAATGCAATACTAAGCTGATTAAACATTAATGGCAGTAATGAATAATTTAACATTCCCTTTATCAACATCCAAAAGACTATAAGCTATGAAATGAAAGCAAAACTGTTCTATAAAATATGTGTGTCTGGAAAAAGAAACCACTCTTAGTATGTAAAACAGAACAAATCTGATACAGAGACTTTATTACACAGATGACAGAAGAGTTGAGACGTTACAGAGGACACAGTGTGGCCATTTGGGAGATTCTCAACAGCAGGAGGCCGCTGCTACCCCTTGCTGGAGGGATGGGGGTGGGGAGAAGCAGCGTTACCGGAGCCAGGGCATGGGGCACCCAGAGGACCCAGCAAACACAGTGGACCTGTCTCCCGGGAGCTGGAACCAGAGACAAAACCCAGCCACTACTGGGGTTGCCAGAGAGGGAAGGAGAAACACCTTGTGGCCTCTTTCCTCTGACCTCTGGTCTTTCACCAGAGCCTGCCATGGGCCTAACCAGCCACGAGCCAGCTGGCCGGGGCCACCAGGAACAGAAGCGTGCAGGGGCAGCGCCCCGTGATCCTCAGCAGAGGAACGGTGAGGTGTGATATGGGGACATGCAGGCCACAACTGCACAGCAAATACATGCATTTTTATATTCACTTCTGTGACTTCTTCTTTTGATAATAGCTAATTAATAAAATGATGCCACTCTCAAGTCTGTCTAATCAACGTAAAACTGAAAATTCTGTGGGCTCCTTTTTCATATACTGGGAGCCAAAAATTAGGAAATGCTACTGACTTCTAAGGAGCATTTGTGATAAGTCAACTTGGGTTGGAAAGAACTCTAAGTCTACATTAACTGTTAGGAAAGGATTTGCTAAGCAAATCAACAGAATGAAGAAGATTCCATAACCTACTCAAGTCAATATAATATTTCCTAGAATCCTGGAAATCTACTAATTATAAATTAATCCATTCACTAAAGTCAGCCTCTGGGACCTATACCAGGAAATATTTTTGTGATGTACTTCAAAGAAATAAAACTGCCGGTCTTTCAAAACAGTCTATAATTCACAACATTTCTCTCCCCTTCCTACTTTATTCTTAACTGGCGAGCCCATGGTGCAACGATCCCCAAAGTTAGTCCAACAGCTATCAGCACTTCCTTTAAAAATCAAGGCAACATGACAAAACTTGTGTACTCACTGAAAATCCAGTTAGCAATTCTTTTGGAGCATTAAAGCAAAGATCATAAAGTGATGTTTTACAAAAATCCCAAATGGCAATTATTCTGTGAAACTAATGGTATATAAGACCAATCTGATGATTAAGATATAGCATGGTAAATGCTTTCATTTATGGAGAGAAAGTAATTAAGATTTATTAAGTAAAAATAAGGCAGTAAAATAGGCCTTTGTCTTACTGCTAACCATAAATTTATCTCAAAGCATGAACTCCCTCTAATTCACATTCAAAGAAAAAGTTACTACACAGATAAATTTTCATGGCGATACAGACAACTGTTGCCCCATTTCCTCACTTCCACCTCCCTTCTCACCACCGAGCTCTTTTGCCATCACCCAAAACAAATACAAACACTCCTGAGCTATGAAAATTAAACTTGCGGAAACTGGTCAGTTAGGTAAGATAAGTTTTTTAAAGTGAAAGTTTACCATCAAAAGTGACTAGCTTTATGCAGATATTAAATATTTATAGGGATATACCCACATATGATTTTTACGCCTAAACATGGACACTGCCTAGGGAAAAGGAGAAAGTGAATGCTGTATTTTCTCTTTTGTTTAAATCTCTCTTTCCCAAAGGGGAAAAAAGCTCCCATTCTCAAACAGCCACTTCACAGGAAACAATTCTTGTTTAAAAGAACGGTATGATTTGGCAGTTTTGACTGTTTTTCAGTTCCAAGCCTCCTCTTTATTCTCTTGTACAAATTCCACTCCCTATGAGTGGTCAAGATTAAAGGCAAGGATATTCTGTTGGTCCAGAGTGTCAGAAGGCCCACTGTCCTCCACTGAGATTCCATTATCCTCTTGCCTCCTGCCCACCTGGCAAGGTCAGGTGGCTAGGGCCAGTGCCCACAGTCACCACCAGCTAAGGCTAGCTCAGACCAGCTGGGTCTTTAGAACTGGAGCAGTCTTTCTTGCTTTTCCACAGAATACTGGCACACTAAAATCTGACCTTGACCTCTGGGTTGTAACAAAAAAGAAGGAAGAGCCTTGGCAACTCTAGGCCTGCCTCTAGCCTAGTTAAAAAGTTTTCACATGATACAGCCTGGTTTGCGTGGACTTCACTGTGGGGTTGGAGGCCAATGGCCCAGCTCCTATAGTGTTCATCTGTGGAGTCTCATGCTTGGCCACTTAGCCAAGTCAGACAGGAAGGCTTAAGAGTGGCTGGCAGCCAGTAAAAAGCAAGACTGGGTGTGCACATTAACTGTTTCCCACAGCATTTCCAACAGTCATTAATTTGGCATTACTCATTACAATCGAAGTGATCTATGAGAAGACTTTTACTAATTGACAAATCAAGAGAAAACTAAGTCAGAAAGACCTGAAACTAATCTCTACTATTACTAGCTGTGTAACCTTGAACAAACTATCTAACCTCTCTCAGTTTCCCTATCTGTTAGAAGAAGAGTAATTTTGCAGGATTGTTCTGTGAATTAAATAAAATTACTCAACACATGGTAGACATTTAGAAAATACTAGTTTCAGAATGGAAGTGTTATTAAATGCAAAATGCCCATCTCAATTGAATCTTGTATGTCCAAGCTTTTCTAGGAGGCAAGGGATCCTAATGAGAAAAGGTCTAAACAGCTCCATCGATCCATTAGTCTAGATTTACAATCCAAAGTAAGGCACAACAGATGCTGAAATTATATATTATGTCAACATAATATTTCCCCCTTAAATGATAACCAACACCTCTTGTGATAATTAGTGTGTTATCTCCAGTGCAATGGAGACCATATTTCTCAATGCCTCCGGAAACTTATATTACTTCATTTCCTCTGTTTTATGGTGAGGCAAAATTTTCCTGGATAACATTGTATGCTTGCCTGTGGCTGGAAAAAGCTACCATCTCAAATGAAAGGAACTACCTTCTAACAAGTTGAAGACTTATAAATCAATTAAATGAACCAATTTTTACCCTCATCACACTGATGTCCACCACACATCTGTGGCTTCCTGTCTTCTAAGATAGTAGATATGTCTGGAATGCAAAGACAGTCTGTGGAAAAGAGATGTATGAAGGCATGAAGCAGATACAGGAATGTTTCAAAAAAAAAAAAAAATCATTGTTCTTTTCCAATAAAACTTTGAGATGGGGCCACGATCTTTAATGGAGAAAGATCTTCCCCCAACTTTAACTGTGAAATTTGTCGTTCTCATTTATAACTTTTAAGAAAAATATTTTAATATTAAAAAAGGCTAAAACATACAAACCCATTCATTTTAGACTGCCCCCATACAGAAACTGCCAAGTCTTTTCTAATCTATCTTAAAATTTACTCACAAGATTCTATACCTGGAGAAATTTAATGGAATGACAAACTATTTTCTGTTACTGAAACCTCAAGAGTAATCAGTGATAGCAGTAAGAAACATTAATTTCATGAATGGAAAGCTCTAATGATTCAGAATGAGATCACTTTCATCTTTGTATAAAAGATTAATATTATGCTGAAAGATCTGACTTGCTGAGAAATCAAACAGCTGGCCTGAACCAACCAAACTCTAAGAAATGCTAGCTGGATATTCACCATTTGTATGGATAGGGAAAATCTGATGGAACAAAGCCTGTGAATATCAAAGCAAAGTCCTAGAGACACATGTACCTGCTGCCTTCATCAGTCCCAGGCATGTCCTGAGGAGTGAGCCTTTGGAAGAGTCTATCAGGACACAGACTTTTAGGAAGAAAAAACTATCATTTGACACACCCAACAGGAATACATCCATTAGAGCCTTCATGGCAAGCCATGAAATCATGGAGGTAAACAGGTAAAAGAAAAAGAAAAAAAGCTATACTTTCATAGGGCAAAACACCCTACTTCCTTAATTATGTTTGCTTCAAGAGGAGATAATAAAAGAACTGGTCTGGGACTTTTTCTTTTTTAAAAAAGATTTTATTTATTTAATTTATTTGACAGAGAGAGACACAGCGAGATAGGGAACACAAGCAGGGGGAGTAGGAGCGGGAGAAGCAGGCTTCCCGCCGAGCAGGGAGCCTGATATGGGGCCCTGAGCTGAAGGCAGACGCTTAATGACTGAGCCACCCAGGCGCCCCTGGCCTGGACTTTAAAAAAAGAAGGGAGAGAGGGATGGAAGGGGGAAGGGAAAGGAGGAGGAAAAAGGAAGAAAATGGGGCTAAAGAGACATGATAACTAGATGCACCATGTGACCTCTGAATGGATCCTGGATGGGGGAGAAGAAAACAAAGGATACTACTGAGACAACTGTGGGAATGTGAATATGAACCGTGTCTTAGATGCTAGTGATGTATCAGTATCAGCTGTCCTTACTGCGATCATTTTACGGTGATCCCAGAAGAGAACGTTTTTGTTCCTCAGAGATAGATGCGGAGATATTTGGGGATGAAGTGCCATGATGTCTGCAACCTACTCTCAAGTGACTCATCCAAAAGAAAAAACAATCTAGGTGCAGGACGGATGTTCACTGTACTATTTTTTCAACTTTTTCTTAAGTTTGGATTTCTTCAAAATAAAAAGTGTGGGGGCGGGAGAAAGGAGTAGATAATTCTGCCTGACAGGATGGTGAGATGTTACAAGCCATATGGGGGAGAGAGAGCCGAGAGGAGGCAGGAGCTATTTAAACTGATGCTAACTCATAAACTGTACGGGTGTATCAGAAGCTTGTATTCACCAGGGCTGAAAATCAGCTGTAAAGGAGAAAACATTCTAGATACTGTATCTCTCCAAAACTTTCCTGTGCCATAATCAAGTGGGACATATTAGGGCCCTGTATAAGTGCTGAAGTACAGAGCAGCCCTCTAGGAATGTGAACAATCTGTTAACAGGGAATTCTCTATTATCTACATGTAAGCATATAAATCCTGAATATGGGCCACATGTATGTAATCTAGAATATGAAAAGACAACTTGTTCTTTTACCTGGGAGGAAAATGATTTTCCCCAGTTACATATTTTCTGGCTGAAAATATTTTTGGCTTCCCCCAAACCTTTATGGGTATCTTATTTTCCATTGATGCTTCCATTGTTCCTCCACTATGTAACCGTACATGAAATTTCTCAGTTTGTGCGTCTCTGAAAGACATCTATGATCGAGAACTTCATCTTAATTAAATTCATGCTGTTTTGACATGTGCTGCCTGAAGTTACTTCAGTGAGTGTTACACAAGTGTCTACCACCCCCATCCCTTGCCCAACCCAAGGGCCACTAGGAAATGGAAGTATTTCTAGTTCAAAGATACAAAGTTAAGAATATGAGTGTCATAATGATACCAAAAAACATTTACATGTCACTCAGAGAGTTTATGAAGTGCTTTCATAAAAGTTAACTTCTCTGTGTTCATAGATATAAACACGGAAGAGAAAAAGAAGGTAAATAAAATAGCTGTCTGACCAGGATAAGGAACACAGGTTATAAGTGAGTATGGGCATCTTAAATGTTTACAACCAACTATAAAGGAAAAATTCCCTGTTTTGTTGGAAATGAACAATTAGCAAATACTGTAGAAGGGAATGAAGTCTGGTGCTTTAGGCTAAGAATGGGAACCAGGCAACTCTCCCTCCTATTTTGAACTGGGTTCCTGACCTCTCTGTATCCTTAGGCAAGTCAGCAAGGCCCTAGGTTTCTTCTTCTGTCAGCTGGGGTTGGAGCCCCTGACCTTGCTCACTGGGGTGGCTATGAGTTGGCAAACATCACTGGAAATCCAAGATACTATTTTTTTTTTTAGATTTTATTTATTTGAGAGAGAGACAGAAACAGTGAGAGAGAGCACAAGTGGGGAGGAGACGGAGAAGCAGGCTCCCCGCAGAGCAGGGAGCCCAATGAGGGGCTCAATCCCAGGACCCCGGGATCATGACCTGAGCTGAAGGCAGACGCTTAACTGACTGAACCACCCAGTCACCCAACCCAAAACACTACTGACAATCACGTATTATTGCCTGTCTGCATCTCCTAAGAAAGCTGCAAAGCATGACAAAGACCCTTGATTGATTGACCATGCTTCTTGCTTTTACACTTGTGAAAGAAGATTCATGCGTCAAAATTTGGAACAGAATACTTTTAAGGTTCCTAGGAATGCTAACGCTTTTTGATACCCAATTACTCTCCCTGTCCCAGCTGCTCTAGGCCTTATTATAATGATGCAACCAGTGGTGGAAGGCCGGAAAACATGAAGGCTCACTAGCAAGAACTCTCTGCCATGAGGAACAAAATGCTCTTCAGAGGGGCCCAGCCTGACTACACTAACTATGCCAACATCACCAAGGTGACGTTTGTCATCATCTCTGAGATGCCAATGGCAAAATGACTTCCAAACTTTGCCAAGATTTTAAAAAGAGCTAAGGAAAAAAACCGCCCCACGATGCTGCAGTGTACAGAAGAGCCAACTATTCCCCACCTCCCCCACCATACTAATATGAAGCTGAAAATACATACAGAAATGACCAAGTAAGAAAGACCCATCCCAATGGTCTCAGAGGCCAAGTGTATTTACTTGTGGTATAGAGAAAGAATTCCAGAGAACTCATCCAAAAAGTTATTTCACATTCACTTCCAGACACAATGCAGACACATTAAAACTGTCTCATGCTTTCGAGGGCAGAAGCGGGCATTCTCCATTCTCCTGCCTCCATGTTACCATATGGCTGGATTTTGTTCTCTACTCCATACTCTTTTGTCCCCAAAAGAGGAGTGACTTGTTTGACTAATGACTTTGGGAAAAGAAACCATGCACACATGGTTAGCCCCTCTGGCCTATTTATTATAGGCCTCTAGTACAAATCATCAGAACCAAGCTCTATGAGCTCTTTCTGGTCAGCATGACCACAGAGATGATACATTCTGGGCCACTGTGGACACCTGAAAAGTTTTCTGTAGAAACAGGCTCTTCCCCTACAAGTGAAAGGCCCACAGTTTTGGGGAGCCAGTTCAAATTAAGCAGAAAGTACTAGAAGTTATTTGGCTATATGTCAGGTTGCATTTTTTAATCAAGCTATTATTACTGGTAATAAAGCTGATATGCTCATCTCCATCTGTCTGACTTGTATGTTGACTTCTCAATTGGTTCTGACTCAAAAGGAGAAGGTGGTCTTATTTTTAGTGACCCCCCCCAATATCTTCCTGGAAATTCCTTTCTAACACTTATAAAACCAATCTAGAAACCCGCACAGCATCACCAATGACTCCATAAAGCAGAAGAAACCCAAGAGGGCCAGTTGCCATGGCTGGGCATGCATTTCCTGTGAGGGAAGAGGTTTTACGTGTCTGTTGCAATTTTTTAAGTTCTGGGACTGTCCATGGAAGAAAAATGAATGGTACCCAGCTGCATGATTTCAGGCTGCATTTTTATTATAGGCTTCTAGTATAAATCACTAGAACAAAGCCTGTATGAGCTGCCTGAATGTCAGAGACAAAAATAGTGTCACAAAACACTGTTAGGTAACTTTTTTAACTACTATATATTTATATCAACAAAAGACCCCTAAGCTTTTATACTCCTGGGCATCTTTGGTAATGTGTTTGTATTTTATTTTCCACACATCCCACCTCACTTTCTAGCATGACAGACTTTCTGGTGCAGTAGTGTATCAACTTCATTTTAAACCGTTATATGTTCTAAGTACAGCACTATCCCCTCTGACAAGGGTTCACTGTTACTGTGTGCATCTCTCAGCCCAAGCACATATTCTGAGGGGAAAACAAACCAGCATAAGGGAACAGGGATATGGGAGAAAAGCCCTTTCCAAACACAATCCTGAAGGTTTCTTCTTCAGGAACAAATCTCTGGGGGAGATGAGCATGCTGCCTAGAGATGTTCCCTTATCAGGAAACAAGCAGACAGTGGCACAGAAACACAGCTGAGTCAGAGAGATGCTCTGCAGGCCTCAGAGAGTCACCTGGAGAAAAGGCCAGATGACGTTCTTTAGGTTCCCCCAAGGCTTGGGTGGAGGGCAAAACAAAACCTCAGTTTCCTCATAGGTCTCCCACCATAGCTGGCTAAACCTTTCAATTCTCTTGTATTGCTTTTTGTTTTCCCATAAGAGGAAGGAGATGGCATCATCACTTCCATTCAAAGGTGAAGGGAATGATTCAGTAAGGATAAATTCTTTTTGGAAAATGGTAACTTTTAAAGGCAATGGGCAAGTGATGATCAAGACAGTGGAGGAGGAGGATCCTGAACTCATCTCCTCCCACAGACACACCAAGGCTGCAACTACATACAAAGCAACCCTCTGACAATGACCTGAAGGTTAGCAGAACATTCTTCCAGAGCTAAAGATATAAACAAAAAGCTACACTGAGAATGGCTGGAGGGGCAGAGATGTGATCTTGTTGAGACACCCACCCCCAAATGTGGGACCCACGAGTAGGAGGAACATCACAGCTGTGGAGATCCTCCTTGAGGACTAAGCGGTTCAAGATCGACATCAGACATCCCCTGCCCTGGGGCACTGCACTGGGAAGATAAGCCCCCATGATGTCTGGCTGTGAGAATCAGTAGAGCTTAACTCCAGGAACTTTGAAAATGAGTGCGGCTTACCTCCAAGAGAGCCATAGGTATGGGAAACCAAGACTCTTCTCTTAAAGGGCCTATGCACAAGCTGACTTGCTTGGGGACTGGGTACAGAGGCAGAAGATGGAAAAGTACCTGGTCATATGTGAAGGAGCTTCACTGATGAGTTTTGGGGCATGTGCAAGAGACAGGAATCTGTAGGAATTTTCTCCAGGAACGGAAGCACTGGAAGGCACCATCTTGCTTGCCCTCCTTCTACTAGCTGGCCCACTGCTGGCCAGAGCCAGTTCTGACACTCTCTACCTACCTTGCCAGCACTGTTCACCCTTCCCCTGTGTTTCCCTGTGGACCTGGCAGCCTTGGCAGGTGTCCCTCCATAATGCTCCCACTCTGCCATGCCCAGTGGGCAGACTCTGCCAGGACCAGCAAATCCCCAAAGTGGCTTCCACTCCACCACAACTGGCATGTGGCTCAGCCAAGACTGGTGCTCCCATCAAAACTGTTCTAACCAGGGCGCCTGGGTGGCTCAGTCGGTTAAGCGACTGCCTTCGGCTCAGGTCATGATCCTGGAGTCCTGGGATCGAGTCCCACATCGGGCTCCCTGCTCTGCGGGGAGTCTGCTTCTCCCTCTGACCCTCCTCCCTCTCATGCTCTCTGTCTCTCATTCTCTCTCTCGCAAATAAAAAAATAAAATCTTAAAAAAAAAAAAAAAAACTGTTCTAACCAGCCAAACCCACAGGCAGCCTCATCCAGGAACAGTGCCCCCACAAAGTAGCTCTCACCCCACCACACCTGGCAAGTGGCCTCAGCTGGGACCGGGGCTCCTCCAAAGTGGCTCTTAAGCTGGGGAGCAGCTCTGCCCCCCAGCATACCCATGACAGTTGGGTCTTGCAGTCAGCCATAACTAGGACTAGACTGCACCAGAGCATGCTTGCAGTAGCCTTAGCTGGACATCCCCACCCACCAGTGAGTCCACAGCAGTCACATCCCAGCTAAAACAGAAGGGTGCATACAGCCCACACAGGGGACACCCCTGGAGGTCCTGGTTCTGGTGACCAGGGGAGGACTGTGCATCTGGGTCCCACAGGATGCCTTCTACATTAGACCACTCCTTTAAGACCAGGAGATGTAGCTGATCTCCTTAATGCTCAGAAACAAACACAGAGTCAGGCAAAATGAAGAGACAAGAGAATATGTTCCAAATGAAAGAACAAAACAAAAACCTCAGAAAAAGAACTGAATAAAATGAAGATAAGCTATCTACCTGATAAAGAGTTTATAAGTAAAGGTCATAAAGATGCTCACCAAACTTGGGAGAAGAATAGATGACTATAGTAAAAATTACAACAAAGAGAAAGAAAATATAAAAAAGAACCAATCAGAGCTGAAGAATACAATAACTGAAATGAAAAATACATGAGAGAGAATCAACAGCAGATTAGAGAATGCAGAAGAACAGATCAGCGATCTGGAGATAGGATAGTAATCACCCATGCTGAACCGTAAAAAGAAAAAAAAAAAGGATTCTAAAAAATGAGAATCGTTTAAGGGACCTACAGGACAACATCAAGTGGACTAACACTTGCAATATAGGGGTCCTTTGTGGGGACAGAGAGAAAGGGGCAGAAATCTTATTTAAAGAAATAATAGCTGAAAACTTCCTCACTTGGGGAAGAAACAGATATCCAGGTCTAGGAGGCACAGAGAAAGGACCCCAAAGAGGTCCTCATAATAATTAAAAGACACATAATAATTAAAATGTTAAAAATTAAAGATAAGGAGAGGGGTGCCTGGGTGGCTCAGTCATTAAGCATCTGCCTTTGGCTCAGGTCATGATCCCAGGGTCCTGGGATCGAGCTCTGCATCGGGCTCCCTGCTCGGCAGGAAGCCTGCTTCTCTCCCTCTCCCATTCCCCCTGCTTGTGTTCCCTCTCTTGCTGTGTCTCTCTCTGTCAAATGAATAAGAAATAAAATCTTTAAAAAAAAAATAAAGATAAGGAGAGAATCTTAAAAGCAGCAAGAGAAAAGCAACTCATTATGTACAAGGGAGCCCCCATAAAACTATCAGCTGACTTTTCCACAGAAACTTTGCAGGTCATAAGAGATACTTGGCAGGATACTTTGGAAGTGCTGAAAGGAAAAACCCTACAACCTAAAATATTCTACCTGGCAAGGTTTTCATTCACAATTGAAGGAGATAAAAAAGTTTCCCAAACAAAAAGTTAAAGGAGTTCATGACCACTAAGCTAGCCTTACAAGAAATTTTACAGGGAATTCTTTAAATATAAAAGAAAAGGAAGAAAATTATGAAAGCAAAATCACTGGTAAAAGCAAACATATAGTAAAGGTGGTGGATCAGCCTCTTATAAAGCTGTATGAAGGTGAAAAGATAAAAGTAGTAAAATCAACTGTATCTACAATAATTACTTAAGGAATACACAAAACAAAAAGATGTAAAATACAAAGACAAGTGCATAAAACATGGTGGAGAGAGAGTAAAAATGTAGTGTTTTCAGCATGTGTTTGAATTAAGTGACCATCAACTAAAAATAGACTGCTAATACATAGATTGTTATATATGAACCTCATAATAACCACAAATCAAAAACCTATAATAGATACACAAAAAATAAAGAGGAAGGAATCCAAACATAACACTAAAGAAAGTCATTACAAAGGGAGAGAGCAAGAGAAGAAGGAACAAAGAGAATCACAAAAACAAACAGAAAACAATTAACATAATGGCAATAAGAACATACCTACCCATAATTACTTTAAATGTAAATGAACTAAATACTCCAACCAAAAGACAAAGGATAACTGAATGAATTAAAAAACAAGACTCATATATATGTTGCCTACAAGAGACTCACTTCAGACCTATAGAAACATACAGACTGAAAATGCAGGGATGGAAAAAGATATTCCACACAAATGAAAACAAAAAGAAAGCTGGGAAAGTAATACTTATACCAGACAAAACAGACTTGAAAACAAAGACTGTAAGAAAAGACAAAGAAGGGCATTACATAATGATAAGTGGGTCAATCCAATAAGTGAACGTAACAATTGTAAATATATATGTATCCAGCATAGAAGTGCCTATATATAAGGCAAACATTAACAGACATAAAGGGAACAATTGACAGTAATACAATAATAGTAGGGGACTTTAACAACCCACTTATATCAATGGATAGATCATCCAGGCAGAAAATCCATGAGAAAACAGTGGCCTTAAACAATACATTAGATCAGATGGACTTACCAGATATACACACAGAACATTCCACCCACAAACAGAATACATTCTTTTCAGTGCATGTGGAACGTTCTCTAGGTTAGATTACATTAAGCCACAAAACAAATCTCAATAAATTTAAGAAGACTGAAATTATATCAACCATCTTTTCCAACCATAACAGTACGAAACTAGAAATCAGTTTCAAGAAAAAAAAAACTGGAAAAAATGCAAACATGTGAAGGCTAAACAACATGCTACTAAACAACCAATGGGTCAATGAAGAAATTAAAGAGGAAAACAAACAAAAATCTTCAGACAAATGAAAATGGGATTACAACATTCCAAAAAAAATTTTTTTTAAAGATTTTATTTATTTATTGGAGAGAGAGAGAGAGTGAGAGAGAGCATGAGAGGGGAAAGGGTCAGAGGGAGAAGCAGACTCCCCACCGAGCAGGGAGTCCGACACGGGACTCGATCCTAGGACTTCAGGATCATGACCTGAGCCGAAGGCAGTCGCTTAATCAACTGAGCCACCCAGGCGCCCGCAACATTCCAAAATTTATGAAAAGCAGCACAAGCAAAAGTTCTAAGAGGGATGCTTATATATAGGCCTACCTCAAGAAACCAGAAAAATCTCAAATGAACAATCTAACCATACACCTCACGGAACTAGAACAAAGCCCAAAGTTAGTAGAAGGAAGGAAATAATAAAGATCAGAATGGAAACAGAAGCAATAGAGACTAAAAATAAAATAGCAGAAAACTTCAATAAAACTAAAAGCTGGTTCTTTGAAAAGATAAAAAAAATTAATAAACCTTTAGTGAAACTTATCCAGAAAAGAAAAAAAAGGACTCAAAGTCAGAAATGAAAGAGAGGTTACAATTTATATCACAGAAATACAAAGGATTATAACAGACTACTACAATTATATGCCTACAGATTGAACAACCTATAGGAAGTGGATAAATTCCTAGAAACATACAACCTTCTAAGACTGAATCAGGAAGAAACAGAACATCTGAACAGACCAATTATAAATAATGATATTGAATCAGCAATCAAAAAACTCCCAACAAACAAAGTCCAGGACCAGACGGCTTCATGGGTGAACTCTAAAGAACATTTAAAGAAGAGTTAACACCTATCCTTTTCAAACTATTCCAAAAAGTTGAAGAGGAAGGAATGCTTCCAAATTCATTTTAAGAGTCCAGGATTACCTCAGTACTAAATCTAGACAAAGACACTACCAAAAAAAAAAAAAAAAAAAGATTAAAAGACGATATCCTTCCTGAACATAGATTCAAAAATTCTCAACAAAATGTTAGCAAGCCAAATTCAATGATATATTTAATGGTCATACACCACAATGAAATGTGATTTATTCCAAGGATATAAGGATGGTTTAATATCTACAAAAATAATCAACGTGATAAAGCACATTAACAAAATGAAGGACAATAATCATATGATCATTTCAAAAAAAACAAAAAAAGTATTTGATGGCCTTCGGAGCCCAGCGCCACCGCCATGTCTTCTGGGGCCAGCGTGAACCCCCTGCAGTGCCTGGTGGAGCAGCTCGAGCTGGAGGCTGGCGTGGAGAGGATCAAGGTCTCGCAGGCAGCTGCAGAGTTTCAACAGTACTGCCTGCAGAATGCCTGCAAGGATGCCTTGCTGGTAGGTGTTCCAGCTGGAAGCAACCCCTTCCGGGAGCCCAGATCCTGTGCTTTATTCTAAAGGCTATAAGGAAGAAGTTCACTGAGGAATGCTTTTAAGCACAAAGTGATGAATAACTAGCTGCCTCCAAGTCTTAAGAAAACACTTTTCTCCAGACAAATGACTCTTAGATATTTCAGACCTTTCCTTGGCCTGGTCCTATAACCAACCTAAATAAATTCTTAATGTCACAAGTGTTTAAAAAAAAAGTATTTGACAAAATTCAACATCCATTTATGATAAAAACTCACAACAAAATGGGTATAGAGGGAATGTACTTCAACGTAATAAAGGCTATATAGGACAAACCCACAGCTAACATCATACTGATGTTCCCCTGATCTTAGGGGAAAAGCTTGCTTATTTATTTATTTATTTATTTATTTAAAAGATTTTATTTATTTATTCATGAGAGACAGAGAGAGAGAGAGAGAGAGAGGCAGAGGGAGAAGCAGGCTCCCAAGGAGCAGGAAGTCCGATGCGGGACTCGATCCCAGGACCCTGAGATCATGACCTGAGCCGAAGGCAGACGCTTAACCATCTGAGCCACCCAGGCGCCCAGCGGAAAAGCTTTTAGCTTTGTTTGTTCCTAAGATCAGGAACAAACAAGAATGCCCACTCTTGCCACTTTTATTCAACACAGTACTAGAAGTCCTAGTCATAGCAACTGGACAAGAAAAGAAATAAAAGGTATCCAAATTGGTAAGGAAGAAGTAAAACTGTCACTATTTGTAGATGACAGGATACTATATATAGAAGACCCTAAAGACTCCACCAAAAAACTATTAGAAAACAAATTCAGTTGCAGGATACTAAATTAATATAGAGAAACTGGCTGTGTTTTTGTAATAATGAAATATCAGAAAGAAAATATAAGAAAACTATCCCATTTACAATTGCATCAAAACAAACAAACAAAACATACCTAGGAATAAATGTACCCAAGGAAAGATCTGTACTCCGAAAACTATTAAGACACTGATGAAAGATGTAGAAGATGACACAAATAAATGGAAAGATACACCATGCTCATGGACTGGGAGTTAATATTGTTAAAATGTCCATACTACCCAAAGCAATCTACAGATTCAATGCAATCCCTATCAAAATATCAACAGCATTTTTCACACACCTAGAACAAATAATCCTAATCTTTGTATGGAACCACAAAGGACTCCAAATAGCCAAAGCAATCTTGAAAAAGAGTAACAAAGTTGGAGGAATCATGCTCCCAGATTTTAAACTATACTTCAAAATTGCAGTAATCTAAACAATATAGTATTGGCATAAAAATAGATTACTGGAACAGAATAGAGGGCCCAGAAATAAACTCATTCTTAGATGGTCCATTAATCCATGACAAAGGAGACAATTATATACAATGGGGGAAAAGACAGTCTCTATAATAAGTGGTGATGGGAAAATAGGACAACCTCATGGAAAAGGATGAAACTGGACCACTTGTACACCATATATACAAAGAAATTCAAATGGATTAAAGACCTAAGTGTAAGACCTGAAACCATAAAACTCTTAAAAGAAAACATAAACAGTAAATTCCTGGACATTGGTCTTAGCTGTATATATATTTGGATCTGTCTTCTCAGGTGCATGGAACTATATCAAACTAAAAAGCTTTTGTGTTGGTGAAGGTAATCATCAACAAATGAAAAGGTAAGCTACTGAATGGGAGAAGATTTCCAAATGATATATCTGATAAAGGGTTAATATCTAAAATATATAAAGAATTCATACAACACCAAAAAACCCACAAACGTACCAATTAAAAAACAGGTAGAGGACCTGAATAGACATTTTTCCAAAGAAGATATACAGATGACCAACAGGCACAAGACAAGATGCTCAACATCACTAATCTTATGGGAAATGTAAATCATAACCATAATAAGATACTACCTCACACCTGTCAGAATAGCCAATATGAAAGAAGACAAGAAAAAGCAAGCATTGGTGAGGATGTGGAGAAAAGAGAACCCTCGTGCACTGTTGGTGGGAATATAAGATGGTACAGCCACTATGGGAAACAGTATGGAGATTCCTCAAAAAATTAAAAATAAAACTACCATACCATCCAACAATTCCACTGCTGAGTATTTATCTGAAGAAAAGGAAAATATGAATTTGAAAAGATACATACATCTCTATGTTCACTGTAGCATTATTTATGATAGCCAAGATAGGGAAGCAATGTAACTGTCCATCAACTGATGAATGGATAAAGAAGTGGTGTATATATACCCAATGGAAAATTACTCAGTCATAAAAAAGAATGAAATTTTACCATTTCATGGATAGACCTAGAAGGTATTATGGTAGGTAAAGACAGAGAAAGACAAATACAGTATGATTTCACTTACATGTGGAAACTAAAAAACAAAACAAATGAATAAACAAAGAGTCATAGATACAGAGAACAATATGGTGGTTGCGGTGGGGGGGATGGGTGAAATAGACAAAGGGGATTAAGAGACACAAACTTTCAGTTTTAAAATGAGTAAGTCACAAGAGGTAAAGTACAGCATAGGGTATATAGTCAATAATATTGTAATAATTTTGTATGGTGACAGATGGTAATTATACTTATTGTGGTGATCATTTCATAACGTATAGAAACATCAAATCACTCTTGTACACCTGAAACTAATATTGTATATCATTTATACTTCAATTAAAAAAATAAAGGCAATGTGTGAGAATGTACATTCTTGCACAACTAAGGGGAAATTTTGAAAGAGCTCAATCACTTGATCTGTGTCTGTGACAGAGACAGACAATATGAGCTTGGATGTGTACAGATCTCAGCCTTAACTGGTATAAAGAACTGCAATCAGACAGCAGAGACATCTTGGTGGCAGAAGAAAGGAAGCCAGAAAGAGGTACAAAGATGCCTTTCCTGCCCCATTCTGAGTCACTCACATTCACAGCCTTGGGCACAGCCCTAGCTCCACGGTTACAACCTCTATTCCTTCCTATAAGGTTTCTATCTTAGTAAAGTCTCAGCCCAGACTTTGTGTTAAAACAAAACACAAAAGTTTTCCCTAAGAATTAATCACAAGTTTACTCTCAGGCAGGCTTGAGGGACAAATTTACTAACTCCCTGGTCTAGGAGCCTCCAAGCTAAGAGATAAACATGAAAAATGGCTTAGACCTGCAGCACCTGGCAAAAGCCAATGTAAAAAGCTCTTTGGAGACACTGGTTCTCAATCCAGCCACAAGATTCCCATTAATAAAGCCCTGTCAAACACGACTTCATAATCCAAAGTTACAAAATACACAAGAAGATCACTTAGCCAGAATCTGCAGACACACCAAAAGCAGAACAAGACAGCCCAAGAACTTTAAGTAACGGAATTACTGAACACAGACTATAAAATAAGTAGATTTAAAATTACTAAAAAAATAAAGAACTGAACACATAAAAAGGGAATAAGATACTTTCAAAAAGACAGGAGACATTTAAAGGAGAAAAACAGAATTTCTATAAATGGAAGATACTCTCAGTGAAATAAAAAAGCTCAATGGTTATGTTAAAGAGCCGAGTAGACATAACAGAGAATTTGTGAACCAGGAGAAAGTGTAGAGAAAATTTTCCTGGATGAAACATACAGCAAAGATCCTAAAAGAATGTGCCATTATAATCACTATTTGCATAGCGATATGTAAAGCTGAAAACTGCCCACAGTTAGGGCTGCTCTCTTTATGGTAGTTCTGGAGAAAGTCGGGCTAATTAGGTTAGGTTTCCTTTCATCAATTTCTTCTTCTGAATTGGCACTTTTTCCCTCTTTTCTCTCTCCCCAGATCTCTCACCTAGTGGATGTTGTAACAGTGCATATAATCAGTGTTAGTGCTGAATAGTCAATGCCTCTCTGTGTGTCTATCAGCATGTGGACACAAATCTATAAGCATTACATTACATCTGTCAATACTATTATGTTTTGAAATATACGCATACCCGCAAAATAACAGCACCTACTTGCAACTCCAGTTATGGTGGGATACAGATTGGAAGCTAAGCCTGAGTTCTAATCTGACTGGGACACTGAGCAACTGTGTGACTGAGGGCAAGTCACAACAGCAGTTCTCTCACGTATAAATTAAAAGGACTAAATTGAGTAATTTTCAGGATCTCTTCCTACTCCTTTCTCATACTGTTTATAACTTTAAGAAGCTAACAAACTTCATACCACTCATGTAGTTCATATTGTAGGACAGGTTTCTGTGTGGAACCTTGTTATTTACATTAACAAGTGATAACCGGCCTTTCTGGGCTAGAGCAGACCGGAAATAATGATTGAGAAGTGGAAAATGAACAAAAAGGGGTTCCTTGAGTCAAATATACTGACAGTAGCTTAAAAAAGGTGAGGGGTAGATGACTGTAATAACAAGAAAAAAGCCTGTTATAGGAAACCTAGGAAGAATGGCTATTTTTAGCCATTTACTGTAGGATCAGATAGCTTCACACATCTCGACAGCCCTTGAAGCCTCCATTATGTGACAACACTGAGCAATAATTGATGTTGCCGATAGCCTTGAGTAATCAAGAAAAAGTTGGCTTATATGTTCAATATACCCTATGTAAAAGTTGGAAAGTATAAAATGCATTTTAGAAAGATTCCCCTCTTGATCTCGGGGTTCTGAGTTTGAGCCCCACGTTGGGTGTAGAGATTACCAAAAAAATAAAATAAAATAAACTTTAAGGGGTGCCTGGGTGGCGCAGTCAGTCAAGCATCTGACTCTTGGTTTTGGCTCAGGTTGTGATCTCAGGGTTGTGAGACTGAGCCCTGCTGTTTAGCGTGGAGTCTGCTTAGGACTCTCCCTCTGCCCCTCTCTCCCACATGCACACTCACGCTCTCTCTCAAATAAATAAATCTTAGTAAGATTCCCATAACGAGGTTAATATCAAAAGGGTTTTAGACACCGAGAACAATCTTTCATTTGGACTCTTCATGTATGTGCATTTAAGTATATGCAATTATATAGAGAAGTACTTATTAAGGGTGTTATATACATGTTGTATACAAAGTCCTGTCAAGTGGCCCAAGAAAAATCCATGAACTACATTTTAGAGACTTATAATCAAACACAAAAATCCCTATAAACAGGGCACCTGGGTGGCTCAGTCAGTAAAGCATCTGCCTTCAGCTCATGTTCCCAGAGTCCTGGGATCAAGCCCCGAGTTGGGCTCCCTGCTCAGCCAGGAGTCTGCTTCTCCCTCCCCCTGCTCTTGCACTCTTGCTCTCTCTCTCTCCCTCTCTAATATCTTTGAAAAACCCCTATAAACAATATACATAAAAGAATGGTCAACTGTATGAAACAAATATATATTGATACAAAGTAGAAGTGTTAATAGAGGCAGATTCCATGTGGGGAATACTGCAGGCAAGACTGCTACAGAGGTGAGGGAGGTGAAAACAGTCGTAAAGAGGGAGGCTTTCGAGAATCCATGGAAAGTTGGGAAATGATCCATGACAGGGAAAGAGTCAAATGTTTCCCACGTGAGGGGAGGTGAGGTCATGCTGCCTACTGACCATGTATGTCCATTATCATCATGAGTCATCTGAATTCACGGGAGACAGCCAGTTAATGACATCAGAAGGCAAGCCTGGGCCATCAGAAGAGTTTAAGAGCTGAGAGCTTTCCACATTTGTGTGTATAAGCTCACAGACACACCGCTTTCATAGGGACAAAGGTCACAGGGCAAAGCTCCTCACTCCTGGAACACCCTACTTTACAAAGGAATGAAAGAAAACCATCAAAGTGACTTGGAGAGTGACTGGCAAGATTAAAGTCTGCGAATACAATGTAATTATAAATTCTACAGATTACATTAAAGCAAACCACTGAAATGGAAAAAAAATTTAATAGAAAAATGTCACGTTCTGTCTTCGTAGTCAAACTAAACATCATCTAGTGTGAATTTACAGAGTGGTAAATATAGATCTGATTATAAATGTATGCATTTAAACACTTCCCTAATGCTGTGTTCTTGAATTTTTATTTCGCTTAGAAGTTTTCAGTTACAAACAACTTTTATAATTACATTTAGAATTAAGAGTTAAGAAAGCACTTCAGCCTAATGCTCTCTAGAACTAGTCAAGTATTTCTAAATCTATTAGGTCCTTCAAAACAAAAGTTATTACCAGTATCTGCTATGTTCAGAGAACTAGGATATTGACAGCTAACTTTATTTTTTAAGATTTTATTTATTTATTTGACGGAGGGAGACACAGCAAGAGAGGGAACACAAGCAGGGGGAGTGGGAGAGGGAGAAGCAGGCTTCCTGCTGAGCAGGGAGCCCGTTGTGGGGTTTGATCCCAAGATCCTGGGATCATGACCTGAGCCAAGGGCAGATGCTTAACAACTGAGCCACCCAGGAGCCCCAGACAGCTAACTTTAAATAAATACATCATAAGAAACTTAAAAATCAAGTTAATCTCAAAGCATTTTACAAAACATTCACATTATCATTTCTTTAAGGGGCAAAATGCCTTATGGTACAATTGGCATACATGTTTAAATATGAATCTCTAGTATAAAGTATGGTCTCTCCATTGTTTGTTTCCAGAGGGCAGGCATCACATCAGATTCACATCATATTTTTCCATCTCTTCATTCCCCTTCGCCTTGCTACTAACAGTAATACAGTTAACCCTTGAACAACACAGGTTTGTACTGTGCAGGTCCACTTACACATGGATTTTTTTTTTTTGATACATACAGAATATTATAAATGTATTTTCTTTTCCTTATAATTTTTTAATGTTTTCTTTTCTAGAAGCTTTATTATAAAAATGCAGTATATAATACATATAACCTACAAAATATGTTAATTGACTATGTTATCAGTATGGCTTCTGGTCAAGAGTCGGCTATTAGTAGGGTGCCTGGGTGGCTCAGTCGGTGAAGTATCTGCCTTCGGCTCAGGTCATGATCCCAGGGTCTTGGACTCTAGCCCCACATTGGGCTCCCTGTTCAGCGGGGAGTCTGCTTCTCTCCCTCTCCCTCTGCCCCTCTCCCCTGCTTGTGCTCTCTCTCTCTCAAATAAATAAATAATAAGTAAAATCTTAAAAAAAAACAAAACAGTGGGCTATTAGATACATTTTTGGGGAGTCAAAATTATATGTGGATTTTCGACTGCGTGCCTCTAACCCCTATGTTGTTCAAAGGTCAACTGTACATACTCTTGTGCATAAAAGAAAGTTTTGTAGAATGTGGTAAACAATGTTCCAGTTTTCATTCCATAGCTGCCAGAGCCAATTCCAAACATCTTTGATACTGTAAAACCTCAAATGCTTTTTTACACAGGCCAATTGCAAGAAAAGAGGATAAGGGAAAAGAGCTGTTATGGCCCTTTCCCCAGTTCTGGAAACAACAGACATCCATAGCGACTAGGGGGTTCTGTGTTATGGATAAGAGCTTTCAAACAAGCAAAACAAGAGCAGAGTCACTACTTTCTAATTAACCTAATTGTGGTGCAGCCTGATTATCAGAAGTAGTTATCTACGGGCCATAGCTGAGCAACCTACCAGCTGGCGTCAGCAGAGGTAACAATGTCCTCCTTGCTTTCTCCTGCATAGGGACTGACAGTAGGAGGGGATAAGCATTTCAAATGAGTGTGTGTGTGTGTGTGTGTGTCTGTGTGTGTGACCAAACAGGTTTGCACCTGCATCAATTTCACACAAACTTGATGAAATCTCACCATTACTGGAAACATTAGAAAATTATGAAACAAAGAGATGTGTAAATTTGACATATTATCAAACAAATATGTTTTCTTTCCTATTTTTCTTCCCATGTCATATCTCATGTACAAAGTATTATAAGTAGAGAAATTAGAATGACACTGATAAATTGGTAATAAATTCTAAGCAGGTAACCTAAGATTCTGTCTAAATTCTATAGACATCATTTATTATAATTATTTAATTATAATTATGTAATAAATTAAGGAAGATTCCATACCAGCGTAAGGAGTTTTACTAGGTCAAAATAATGAGTGAGGGCGCCTGGGTGGCTCAGTTGGTTAAGCGACTGCCTTCGGCTCAGGTCATGATCCTGGAGTCCCAGGATCGAGTCCCGCGTCGGGCTCCCTCCTCGGCGGGGAGTCTGCTTCTCCCTCTGACCCTCCTCCCTCTCATGCTCTCTGTTTCTCATTCTCTCTCTCTCAAATAAATAAATAAAAATCTTTAAAAAAAAAAAAATAATGAGTGAGGCTGAATCCCTGCTAATAAAAACAAAGAATGCTGTCCTTAGTTTAGCTGTAATCCTGCCTATAAGGAAGAAAATGGGCTGAATGACCTTTTCAGTCTGAAGATTTATGATGGAATTTCATATAATTCTAAAACTAAAGGTAAAATAAGAAGATAAAATGCCTGTGGTTCCAAGAAACATTCAGAAGGGTCATCAATCAGAATGGGGATGGGGGGGTTGTAACCACTGGTCAAAACAGCAGCCTAAGTGATACACAGCTGGGGGTACAGACACACTGGGGGTGGGAGGGAGAAGGGGGATGAGAACAAGTATTCTATCTATACACACAGTTATATAAACATATAAATTTATAAACACACACACACAGCCAAGCTCAAAAGCGAGAAAGGAAATCTGGGTCCTGTGGCAGTAGAGGAACTCAAAGCCATGTATCACCCAAGGGTAACCATAAGAGATGGGATGGCAAAGGGGTTATGAGTACGAACCTGGAAGCCAGACTGCTGGGTCTGTATCCAGCTCCTCTACTTACTTTCCAACTGGGATGATGATGAGAACTTCCCGATACAGTCAATACGAGATTAAAATAAGTCAGCACTGGAGCACCCGAGTGGCTCAGTCGGACAAGCGTCTGCCTTCTGCTCAGGTCATGATCCCCGGATCCTGGGATCGCGCCCCACATTGGGCTCCCTACTCAGTGGGGAGCCTGCTTCTCCCTCTTCCCTCTTTTCCCACTGGTGCTCACTCTCTCTCTCTTGCTCCCTCTCCCTCTCTCTCAAATAAATAAATAAAATCCTTAAAAAAATAAATAAGTCAACACATATGAAGAAAGCACCTAGAACAGTGCCTGCCACAGAGCAAGCACTCAGTAAATGTTAGTTGATTTTACCACTATCATTATTATGAACCAGGCTGAAAGGACACCAGACATTGGCGATATAAAGCTCCCAGAAACAAAAGTCAAGGCTGTGAGACAACTGGGGCAGGGAACTGGGAACCACAAAATCCTGGTCCAGTCAAAAACTCTTCTGCCACCCACCGGAGGAGTTGATAGGGAGGAGGCCACCCGCTTCAAGCCAAAGGTGAAAAGAGAGTCTTGAGAAATCAGAGCCTCTGGCCCTGTACCTGACTTGGGTGTAGGGCTTGAATGTTGGCACTATCCAAGCTGAGTGACAGTAACATAGAAGCAGTTCATTTAAATAAAGCCCAATGGGCCATGGTAGAGGCTGCCATGAATTCGTCCCACAGAGTGACTGCCACAGTCTAGGGTAGAGTCTTCAGGTGGAAAAATTCTACTGAGTACTGAGCAGAATACATAAAAACAAATCCACACCTAGACATGTCCTGGTTAAAGCTATCAGAGAGAAAAATCAGATTACTTACAAAGGATGCAGACTTTTCTCATCAGCAATAATACAGGCCTGAGGACAATGGAATCATGTCTGCAGCATGCTGAGGGGAAATAACTGTCAGCTTAGAATTCTGTACTATCATTCAAGAGCTAGAAATGATTGGAGGCACAGAAAAACTCAGAGAGTGCCTCACCCACAGGCCCAGAATGCAAGGGATATTGACTCAGGCAAGAAAGAGCTTCAAAAAGGAGAGATGTCAGAAACAGTGTTTGCTAAGAAAGGAAAAAAACCAGACGGGAGCTTCCTCAACCTTCCACAACCCAACCTAGAAAGTCACCTTTACCCATGGGTTGGAGGGACATATCTTCCCTGAGATTACAGAGGGAAAGCTGTCTTTCTCCCTGTGCCCTGAGGATCCCTCTTGTTTTCTCAGGAACCTGACTCTGTGAGTAATTTCCCCTTCTCTATGTTATTCCTTTAAAGCTAACTTTTGATTGTTTAACAATTTATTGCAGGCAGGTATTTTGAAATAATTTATAATGAAAACCAGCAGTTCCTGCCACCCTCACCCGCCAGTCCTGTTCCCTGGCAGCAACTATCTTCAGATCTTTGAGCTGTCTTGTCATATTTATCTTCCTATTTTTAAGTAATATGCAGTGCCAGGGGACCTTTGGAAAATCCATCACCTGCTGGCCAAGGCTGCTGGCCATTTGCCATGTGACAATCCTTCCTTAATCTGGGAAAGAGACAAGAGTCGATAGCTGTCCCAATGACACAGTGTTCTTGTTTTAGAACATAGAACACCAAGACTTGGCCCATTCCATTCCCAAGAGATAATTTAAAGAAGTTATAAGGCAAGATATTTCACAATATTTTTAAATATTACTCTGTCTCATAAGAATTTACCCATACTTGCTACTGTATTCCATTTCTATTCAAGAACAAAATATGCCATCCTTAAGTGCAACCCCATGGTAAGGTGAATAACATTAAAGTCTGAAAAGTCAAACTGGTAGGTAGGTAGGTAGGTTACTTCATCCCCCAAGGAAGCAGGTACCCCCACCACATGTGTGAATTTGGGTATGATTAATCTAGAATGTGGAGGAGCCTATTCCTCCTAAGAGCATGGTAAGGGTGGGAGTTATAGGTGGGGGTTGGTGGGTGTGGGGAGTACATCACTATTTGGACTTTGGGAACAAAAAAGATATCTGACCAGTAGAAGGCTGAGAAAACAGCAGAGGTAATATTTGATTACTTAATATCACCTTTACATAAAATTTTAAAAACTTCATTGAAAACTCTTTTGACTAATAATCTGTCTCTCGAGAGCTCTAAATCTTTCACTCATTGCCTTATTTTTAAAAATTAAAAAACAAAACAAAATAAAACCAAACCCCCAATCAACCAACTTAGGGCCTGAAAAGGAGAAAGATGCCTCCCCTAATCTGTGGCCAAAAATGTTCCTAGAGCACATTCTTACATTACTTTTTTCGGTCCATTATGTCAATTCAGAATGTAACTTCTGATAATGATAGATGAGAATTTAGTTCTTTTATTTCCCAATATCCTAGTTATATCAGAGTTGGTTCTTCTATTATTATTATTATTAAGTAAATATGTTTCTCTGCTGAGCTGTTAAGTATACTATGATTACATTTCCTTTCTTGAACATTTTGTTTTTCTGGAGTTGATGGGGCTTCATTTCATCATTTGCTTAATATTTTATTACCTATTCCTTATTATTCTCAAAGACTCCAGTGTATATGTGAAATTCTTGTGTCTATACAAACATTAGATATCTGCTATTCCCACTACACTACACTTTTTTTTTTTTTCTTGAAATCGCTCTGTTCTGGAGCCATCCATCCTCTTTTCCCACCAGATTCCCTGGGCCCGTTGCAGAGCTGGCAATCTGGAACCTCTCCATCAACCCAGTAGGTTCTGATGATAGTGAAAGGCCAATTTTTTGAGAACCTGACTATCTGAAAATATCACTGTTCTACTGTCACACTTAATTTATAGTGCTGGATACAGACTTCTAAATTAGAATGACTTTTTTTCCTTCTAAGATTTTTTTTTAAGGCACTCTTTCATTCTCTCCCAGCTTTAAGTGCTGCTTTTTAAGAAGTCCAATGACTTTCTGATTCCCAGTCCTTTGCATGTGACCTTTCTTTTCTTCTTTGTTCCAGTATCTTATCTCTATCCCTGGCATTCCTACACTTCATGATCACATGCCCGTATGTGAGACTATTTTTATTCCTTGCACTGGGTCCTTGGCAAGTCCTTTCCATTTGGAGATTCAGGTCCTTCAGTTCTGGGAAATTAATCTGTGTTGTTTGATAGCTTCCTCTCTTCTGTCTTCTGGAACTCCCATGAATCAGATGTTGTACGTCCTAGACCAAGTCTCTAATTTTCTTATTTTATCCCCTGCTGTCCAATTCACTGTACGTGTGTTACACTTTCTGGAAGATTTTCTTGACTTTATCTTCTAACTCTCTTGGGTTTTTTTTTTTTTTTTGCTATCATAATTTTAATTTCTGAGAGCTTTTTGTTCTGAATCTTTATTTTTAAAAAGTAGTACCATGTTCTTATCTCAAAGATGCATCTACCTTCTCTTATCTGAGGATATTTATAAAAACTTTTAATTTTTAAAGTATTCTTTTACTCTGTGCATTATCTGTTACTTCTTATTTCTTTTTAGTCTTTTTATTTTGGGCCCTGTCCATTATGTTGAAGCACTTCCTCAAATGTCTACCGATTTTTGGCCATTGGTTTATATTTTCAAGTAAGATACTAAAATGCTGATTAAAAGTTCTATGTAGGTATCCAGGGCTTGTTGACTGATGGCCTGCATTCTAGGACAATCAGGTAGCCAGGCAGTTTTTTTTTTTTTTTTTTTTATAGAGACAACCCCCAAGTGTCAGTAACTAAAGTTCTTCCCTCCAGGGACATGTAATCTCCAAACAAATTCCTGCAGATTCCTGCTTGGCAGAGGAGAGGAAGAGGAGAAATGGCTAAAATAGGTCACCTGAGCTCCTCAAACAGGGTGGAGAAAAGCACTGGGCAGGCCCTAGAGTCTATATGCAGACACTGTTTGACACCAGTGCCTTTTCTCTGCCTGGGGTTCCCAAGGGGAGTGTGTCACCAGTTGAATTTCTCCCAAAACTACAGATTCCTATTAGAGTGGGGCAGCTGCAGAGGGTCAGGGAGAGGACCTTAAGTCTATCTGCTCCTCATCCAGACTCTGAATTAACCCCTTGTTTCCACCTCCCCCTGGCCTTTGCAAAACCTAAGGATCCCATATTTGGACCCTTTCTGAGGCTATGCAGGGCATGACATCTCATCTCTCACTAGTGGCTCTTTCTGCAGGCTTTCTGTCCCTTTATAGTTAACTCCGCTCTGCTAAGTCAGCCCTCCTCCATCTACCATCTCTCATGCACTCTGGTCTCCCATTCTCATGCAGGTTTTATAACTATTAGATTCTTTTACTATAATTTTAGTGGGGTTTCTTTGGGGTGGCAAGAGACAGATTAAAATGCACACGTTCAAGCCTCTTTAACTGTCTTTAGCTCCCCTTCTTCATTGGTTCCTCATCAGTATTTTTAAAAACTTTATTTTATTGCAGTAAGAACACTTCCCATGAGATCTACCTTCGTTACACATTTTTTTAGTGTATAATATTTTACTGTTGACTATAAGTCATAAGTATTTAAGCCTTCTTAAATCTCTCCAATATTAAGGAAAACAGGACTAATAAAAATGTTCCCCCTGATTCCATGTCTCCATTCATCTCCTGCATTCTCTCTTCCTTCATAGCCAACCTTCTTAAAACAGTTGCCCACACTCTCTCACCTCTTCTGCAACTTCCTTGTATTTCTCAATCTACTATCCACCTACTTTCTACTCCTATCACTCCACTGAAGCTGTTCTTTCAAAGCATACTCCTGTTGATAAATCCAACGGCCACTTCCTGGTCCTCACCTTACTTGACCTCTCAGTAACATTCGAAACCATACTCCCTCCTTCTCAAAACACTCTCTTCTTTGGACTTTCTCACACTGTACTCTCCTCACCTCTTCCTACCTCCCTGCAAATGGGATTATATGGTACAGACTATACTTGCCACGCCAGGCTCACCTCTTGCCATGCCATATTCAAGTTCTATGCTACCATGCATGGAACTTCCTTCAGTTCATAGAGCTGTCCTGTTTCTCCTCTGGTCTTTGTGCATCCTATTCACTTTTATTTCGCCAATTTTGCAAATTCTGTCTATCTGTGTTGGCTGGCCCTCCTATGTGCTTCTCAAGCACATATTCTGTATTCTCACTACCAGTATGTTCATTAAAAGGTACTGCAAGTGCCTGCTTACTTGTCCATGCATCATGAGGACAAGACCCATGTCTATTTTTTATCTTGTTCAAAGGTGCGTCACGTCAGAGCTTGTACGATGGCTAGTACATGGTAGGCATCCAATAAGTGTCAGCTGAGTGAATAAAGACACAACTGAGAGAGGGAGAATCAAATGCCTACAGAAGACACCCATTATAATGGGCCAGCAGAGCAAATGAATATGATCTCCAAAAAAAGACTTTACATTATAACCTAAATTCTTTTGGTTGCCTTTTTCTATCTTCTTATCAGCGTATTTGACAAATGGTCACCATTTTTTTGTACAAAAACAACCAAATGCTGAGTCAGAATATCATAGCACCAATACACCATCTAAGGGCTTAGAAAAGGGCAACTGACTAAAAGTTTCAATACATTTACATAGGTAAATCACAGGGTTTTGAAGTGCTATGGGAATGGCAATGTTTTATTCTGGTAGTTTGGGTATAATTTTGCTCACATACTAAAATAGGTCTTTTTTTTCTTTTCTAAAGATTTTATTTATTTGTCAGAGGGAGAGCGAGAGAGGGAATGGCAGGCAGAGGGAGAAGCAGACTCCCTGCTGAGCAAGGAGCCCGATGTGGGACTTGATCCTACGACTCTGGGATCGTGATCTAAGCCAAAAGCAGATGATTAACCGACTGAGCCACCCAGGCACCCCAAAATAGGTCTTTTAAAGACAGAAACATTTTAGAAGAGGTAGATTAGCTCTGTCAAGAGAATAAGCCCTTAGGCTCCTTAAATCATGAGTGTGGTAGGCTCTGAAGAGAAAAAACAAATCCCAGCTCATGCAAAACTGATTTCTAGACTTTGACTGTAATTAATATAAGCCAAGCTCTCAATGCTCAAATGTCCCCACACACCTTCACTGTTTTACTACTATGCTTATCACTGGGCAAGCACATTCTTCTCTGGTATACAGCAAGAAGTCTTTCAAAGTACGCTGACATTTTAGTTGTTTTGAACGGTCTCTAATATTTGACCACACTTACCCACAATTGAAGAGCCTATTTATGGAAAACATGCCTATCTGCAAATAGATCTATTTCCAAATGTGAACTATAATAAATACTTTGCTGGATACTATATTCTCAGCTGGAAAAACCTAGAAAGAATTCAGAGGTTACATGTAGTCTCTTGATAATGAACTACCATGTGGGGAAAAAAAATGTTTTGAGCTCAGAAGGAAAAAAGGAGGTACTGTGATGAATTGTTTTCCATTTCACTTGTCTGAGTAGATATTACTCTATTTCTACTATATCCGCATCTCTGCCCAAAAAAGAACTCCCACATTTGTAATTGAAAAATTGTCTCTCCCCAAACACAAATGATTTCTCCACAGATAGATAGTCTAAGCCAGAGGGAGGGAGGGGCAGACACCCCTTTATCTGTCTTTCCCCCAGAAAGACTCAAGAGTAAATCAAAGGTGACCCTGGATGGAGTTTGCAGGGATGGGAGTCCTCCACAACAAAAAGCACAAGTAAGGAAAAAGTTCCAAGATAGAGACATTGCCCCAATATAACCAAAGCTCTGGGTATGGCAGACACATCGGAGGCACTGCCCATAACCTTCAACTCTGGGCAGAGACTCTGAGAAAGGTAAATGTGCCTCTGCAAGCCTGCCAATGGTCAAATCAACCAGCTTTCGCTTGTATTTAAGAGTCAGAGAGTATGGAAGTCACCCGTGACAGTCCCTCCTCCTCCCTCCTGATCACCACCATCTATACACATTCCCTCCAAGGATGGCAGGAAATCCCACACCCAGTCAATGCTATATGTCCCGGACAGACCATGGTTTATTTATCACCTCAAATATTCACATTGTTCCTTCCATCCTCTTCTTCAAAATCCAGCCAACCATATGAAATTATATGATAGCAATCTTGCTGATGAGTACAACGGACCTAGTCATTCCTTGGGTTTAAGTGAAAATGAGCAGATAAATGAATAGTTAACTCAAGCCTATTGTGGTTGACTTTTTCTCTCCATTACTAACCACTTAGTTTTCAATAATCACAATCATTATTGATCTGACACTGTAACATCATGCGTCATATGCTGTTTCCTGTGGCTAGACTCCTCCTCCTCCTTCATTTATCTGCCTAACTCCTCTGTGACTTCTCAGATAACTCAGACACCACCTCTTCCAACAAGCTTTCCAATCGTACTCATACCTCAATTTCTCACAATAATCCTTCTCTTACAGAAGTAGGTGTCCCTCCTCTGGATTCCAAAACCATGCTTACATATCACCTTCACAGGTATAATCACACAGTACCCTACTTGTTTATAAGTAGACACTTTTATAAGACACTTCTCCCTACCGAGTTTTTACACCCCTCAAAGGCAAAGATTGTCACTCATCTTCATGTTCTAGTTCATGGCACAGTGTCTGGTATTTTGTAGACATTTTAAAATGTGTGTGAAATGAGTGAATACATGTATGAACAAACAGATGACGTTTAGGCTTAGAAACAGAATTACAGAGATGGGTCTTTAGAAGACATTTAGTTCATCCTACTTCCCTAAATTCCCTAAAAAAAAGTATTTTCTAAGAGTTGTGTCAAGCCGTGAAAACAAGGAAACCAATATCTATGTCCAATAAAAGAGAAACATTTTTTAATGAAAATATGATTAAATAAAAACCTTACCGGCAGAGTTCCAGGCAGAGATGCATCAAAAAAAGATACCAAAGAATTTGGAGGTGCTGCAAAGTGGACTTGAGATCCAGAGAAGAGTTTAGAGTTGGAAGAGATCTGGGCATGAATTTCCAAACCTACCACAGCTGCCCACTCGTGTTCGCTAAAGAGAAAGAAAGAATCATTAAGAAGTAGTTAGATCCATCACTATGCATGAATTTCTACGACCCTAAACCACACGTGGTCATTTGCTATTTGTGTTTTTAACTTAAAACAGATTTTAGATTCTTACATTTAAAAATATGTCATATTGTATCAATGACTGAATCAAAAGCAATTCATGATGAACATCTACAAGACCAGCAAAATAAAATTCATTTACAACACGGTACATAGGAAGAGTTCACTGTACAAAGAGGAAGGTGATGAAGGAAAAATATGGCATCTTGAAACAATTTAGAAATGGCTATCAGATGACGTCTGCTTGGTTGACTCTAGTGAAAAGCAGTATTTTCTAGATTAACTGTCCTTTATCAATTAATAACTCAGTAAATGAAAGCTTACCTTGCAAACATTTTTAGAATTAACATAAACATCATGCTTCTATTACTAGAGAAATAATGGTGAATAGCTGTATATCTTATTTAAAAAGGAAGGGAAATTCTCTGTCATGTTTTGAACCATAACAATGGCTTGCAAGTAAAATGGTCAGAGTGACACAGATATAACAGATCATCACTAAATCATACTCTTCCTGAGATTTTGGGCAAATGAAAACATTAAACCATCAGATGTGGGTTTTTTTTTTTTTTTTGCCCCCAAATCACTTTCAATTCCCTATAGTTTCAGGTTCCTCTGTTTATGCTTGATTGCTATCAAATCTAAGAAGTTGTTAAATCCTATAATAACCTCTCCTACTCTGTTGGATCTGTATGAACACACAGGTCTCTCTAGGTTTGTATAAGCGTGCTTATTCCTTCTGAAACCATATATCCTGGACAATGCCTGTTTACACACACTCCCTCTATACCTTGTTCCTATCCTACTCTTCTCCCAAGCAATTTTCTGTATTATCTAGATTTTTGTTTACATGTACTGGGTTTTGTTCCAATTATTTCAACACATGAAGTTCTATATCTATAGTACTGTGAGAAGATTAATTCCTTTTTAAAGTTTGGAAGCACCGCCGGCAATTGAGAGGAAATAAATGAAAAACTCATCAGAAATTCTGCATTCACTAAAACATCACTCAAAACTATTTTTGCAGTTTCGTTACATGAGAGAAAAAAATACAGTCAGATGATCTAATTTATGAAAGGAATAGAAGCTGAATGCTTCTGGACATTTTCCCCTCTGTTGCTCCAACAGAAAAGCAAAAAGAATGCCAACTTAAACTATCTCAAAGGCTAGTGATTAGTAAACACGTGCCTTGTTTCTGTATTTAAAAAGAAACTATGTAAGTCCTATAAAGTATAAACAGCTGTTTAGAGGATATCTAACAAAATAAGCCAGACTAATCAGAGGGAAGATCTCTTGTATTGACTGCATCCTCCTAAGTCTAGAAACACGTTCAACATGAAACGCCTCCACAGACAGTGGTGTTTTCGGAGTAATGACATTAAGCCACCACCATCCTGAGCTCGTAGGTAAAGACTCCCTTTCTACTTTAAGAACACTGCTGTCCCATAGTAGCGCTAAATAAATGTCAGTTAAATAAGATCCCGCTTTCTGGTGCCACCGACCCCTTGTCCACTTTTCTGTGTGTGTAGTTTTACATTCAAGAAAAGACCTGCGATTTTACACTCGAGAATTCCCCATACATGCCCACCTATTCGAAGAGTGTTTTATGTGTGGAGGAGGAGCTGACAGAAAGCTAGTTTTGTGCTTTCATTTTAGGTTTCAGGGCTGAAAGTTATAGCCCAATCTCACTCCCCCCCTACTCCCCCTCCCCCATCAAAACGTCTAGACTGAAGCGGGGCTGTAGTGGCCATCACCTCCCCAGTCCCGCAGTTCCACCTCACGCTTAAATGGGTATTAATGGTATGAAATAGTATACCCTTTCCTTGACTTCTGGGCGGTGATGAGGGGCTGCTGAGCCACGGAGCTCTGTCCTCTTTTCCTCCTGGACGTGAACCCAATCGCAGCCCCTCTTCCGTGGCGAGAACCGCCGTCAATGTAGGCTAAAACCCAACGCTTTCCAACACAGGACCAGCGCTGCACGGGCGCCGCCATTGCCCCGCCAGGGTCCTTGTCAGGTGATAGTCTCCTTCTTCCGCGAGGCTCTCTGGGAAGCGTAGTTCTAAAAAACGAATAAAACTTATTAGGCTCACACCGGAAGACTACTATTCCCGGTGAGCATTGCGGAACCCTGGCGGGGAGCGGAGGGAAGGAGAAATAGAGGAGAGGGTGGGAGGGCTTCTGGGTCGGGAGGTGTGACTCCTCCTAGCGGGGAGTTGGGGAGGTTTGTGGCGGGGCGCGTGTGGATGAGTTTGAAAGAGAGCAGGTGGGGCGGAGATCAGATCGAAAGCTGAGAAACCTGGCCGGGATTTTATATCTCGGTTAACCCTTACAGCTGAAGTAAATGAACTTGACATCTCTGGGAAAACTTCCGAACCTCCAAGTCCACTCAGTTATTTTCTCTGTTTACTCTGCTAGTTTACACACTAATTTGTGCATTAATGCAACAAATATTTATTTGCATGCCTACTTTCTTAGGCACTGACGAGTGAGCCAGACATTTATGGCCACTATTCTCGTAGAATGTAAGCATTGTTGGGAGAGACATACAGAAAAGTTACAAAAATAGGACACTTTCATGTAGGTGGTAAGTGCTGTATTTAAGCAGAGGTACTTGGAGACAAACAGACCTAGATTGTACCTTCAGGTACATTTTAACTTATTTTCCTTTTTGTACTTGCTCAGTATTTGACACACTTTTCCTTACATGCAAAAAAGCCTTGATAGCAGATGCCATCATCCCAACAGACTAATTTCCCGCTTTGAAACTCAAACCCTTCTGAAACTCCCATTGATGTATTTGAGCACACAATTTAGAATAGTCATTCAGCTGTTCTCTATTTTAGCACCTATTTTACTTCTCCATATTATGCTTATGACTATCTGATGTTTATCTTCTGTCTCCACAAGCTCCTTGAGAATGGGGAATTTGTCTTACTCAACCAAGTATTATCATAGTACAAAGTAAGCCCCTTAAAAATATTTGTTGGATGAAGTAGTGCAGTGTGGAGAATGTGTTTGATAAAGAACAGAGTGGACACCGTTTGGAGTAGTAGTTGCTTAGGAGGGAGATGATGAAATAGTGTGGTGGTGGAGGCAAAGAGAAATTGACCTATGTGAGATAGATTTAGGAGCTAAGACTGAAGGACTTGGTGATGGATTGAATATGATGGTGATAGACTTGGTGGGGTCAAGTAACTCCTGAATTTCTGGCTTGTGCAAATTGATGGCTGGTGGAGTTATTCACTGAGATAAACTAGAAAAGAAATAGGTTTCAGGAAAGCATGAATTTGGTTGCCTTGGAGACACACAAGAGGAGAAGTCAAGGAGGCATCACTGATGCCTAACTTTGAGTATGGAGCACGGAAAAAGCTGCAGACTCTGTATACTTCTCATTGGTAGATTTTCAATTATTGATCAATAAATAACCTATTGATTAGACAGCTGTAACCTATGATCTATTTCCAGCAATACTCTTGTACAATTATGATATTTTATGCAGTTTAATCCCCATATGGAGGCAATTTTACTTATTCTCCTTAAAATGTCATTATTTACTTTTTCCATCTTTTGTGTTTTTTCATCCACTGTCATTGATCCAAGTTGCTACACCAGAAGTATTTTCACATGACCACAAATGAAAACGAGAGAAATGACAGAGCCTGCAAAGTAGAGGTAGAGATTTGTTCCAAAATTCATTGCTAATTATTGACCTTTATATCAGGTTCAGATCACTCTTGAGATTCTGTATTAGTATCTCTCCTCTGAGTTTTCATATTTCCCACCTTTACTTAGCTAAGTTTGCTTTCTCTTTCTCATTGAGCTCCTCAGGTTTTTCTGGCCCAGACTGGGGGTTGGGAAAGTTTCCTCTGATCACAGCATGTTCCATCTTTGATAGGACTGCAGAGGAAAGGGGAATCCCATATCTCAGAAGTGAGCATAGGCAGGCTTTAGCCAAAAGGAGAGGGAGATCTTTGCTACCTTACCACTGGTAATCAGCATAGTCAGGAGGCATTTCACTCCCATGAAGTGTTGGGATGTTTTGAAAACCACCATGAGAGAGAGAGCAGCATACCTAACGAAAATCCTCATTTTATGGACAAAATGCACATCTTTCTTTATGAAGCGGTATTATGCGGTGATAGCATATCACTTCAAAGGCTCCTACCCTACCACTAGAGGGAGAGAAAATCCTCTGCATGTAAATGTATTTGATTCCTTTCCCAAATGGAAACCTAGCTTGATGCATATTACATAGCCCTTTCAAAATCCCACAAGAGCTAATGGCTTCCCTTCTCCCCCCAAATTATCTGTCATTTCCAGAAATGTCCATTTCCAGAAATGTCATGTCCAGAAACTCATGCATGGTCTGGTGTCTAGGAAGGCCCTGTTTTCCAAGCACTCCTCCTGCCTTGCTCCCTTAGCTAGTCAGGTGCTCCCACCCAACCTCCTACCATGGGACCATTTCTCACTTTCCTCCTGCATGCCAAATCTGATATCTGTCAGAACTCTTACTGACAGCGCTCTAGCTGAGAGAGCTATTTTGGTTCCACCAAAAAGGTGGCTGTCATCTGGAAGACACAGAGATGTTCATTTTCAAGAAGTTCAGAAGGTAGCAGGACAAGGTTTCCAGCAAAAACATTCTCTTAGGGAGAGGTTCTTATTTTATTCACATAATTGACACAGTACAAATAAATTTAGAACAAGTTTTTAAAAAGATATGTAAGCCAGAATAGAATTTCGAGTTGTTACTTATAAACAGCAATAGTTAGCAAGCATGTCTAAAATAACATGCTTGATTTTGTTAGTATTCTTCAAAGACTCTTTGAATGTCAGAGTTGAATCAGACAGACAAGCTTACCCCTGGGTTTGACTCAAAATCCCCAGGTATCTGTATAAACACATTGATTTCTGAACACAAATCATCACCCCAAATTTAAGTGGTTATTCTTTGATTAACTATTTTTTCCTGTAGAAACGAAGACAGTGCTTTAAAGATGTTTAGCAGACTAATAAACAAAATGTCCCTTGTTGTCTAATAGAGCTGGATTTGGTATCCCCCCCTTTTTAAGATTTATTTATTTACTTGCTGGGGAGGGGGTGCAGAGGGAGAGGAAGAGGATGAGAGCCCCAAGCAGACTCCCTGCTGAACATGGTGCTGGACACCGGGCTCAATCGCAGGACCCTGAGATCATGACCTGAGCCCAAATCAAGAGTCAGATGCTTAACTGACTGAGCCACCCAGGTGCCCCTGGATGTGGTATTTCTTAACACAATTGTGAGTTTAGTTCCTCTGTGGGACTATTAGTTTATATCTGTTCTATGGGTGTAATACCTAGCCTGCTGTCTTAAATTTTGTGCTATGTGTAGGGAGGAAAGATAGCTAGGTCAGTATAAATTCTCCAAAAAAAAAAAAAAAGTCCACTTAGAACGATGTATATATGACAAAAATTGACAGCATCATTTTCATGTCAGAAGAACACTGACACTAGAGGAAGTCCCGTTTTTTAGAAAGCATTCTGAAAACATAGAGTTCCTTCTTAGAAAAGCCACATTTTAAGATCCAGTGAAGTGTCATCAGGAGAAGAAGAAAGACTGGGTATACGTGCATGCTAGGCAATTGGGAGAACAGGATTTATTTCCTTTTATTTTCCCATTAGGTCTTGATTATGATAAAATACTGATGTAGAGGGAACAATTGCTTTCTCTAGAAGATTGCTTTGAGGCAAAGAAATCTATAACTTTTTCTTCCTTTCCAAGGCAGGGAACTAGAACACCCTGTCCAATGTCTTTGTCGAGATGAAGTGCCATCTGGGGGAAGATGAGGCTCGCGCGTGGCTGCTATCAGGCTCGTCTGGCCCATAAACTGTCATCTCTCCACGTCTTTCCTTCTTTCTGGTCTCAAGGGATGGTTTGCTGGTTCCCCAGGCTTTTTCTTTTCTAGAAATCTGACTAATCCTGGAAGCAAAGAGCAATTGTGTGTAAGAAAGAAGCTCCCATCTCTACATATCCCCATGACTCACCATTTACTTGAAAGAAGATACTCCTGAGTCACAAGTAGTGGGTAGTTGAACATGTGAAGCTCTGTGTCCCTGTAAGCTGTTTAGCATGTGGTCAGATTCCTGCTGTGCACTAAGAAGCTCTCTCTTTTATGTTTTGGAATTGGGTATTTACCCATCAGAGTTACAGAGCTTGTATGTACACACACACACACACACACACATGCATGCTTCTAAGTAGTATCTTACTTCCAGATCAAGCACATATAATGACCAACAACTGTTAAGTTTCAAAACAGATGATTTTTTTTTTTTTTTGTACATCAGCCGGTTCTCTTGATTTTAAGACTAAAGATTTTAAGGAGTAAAAGATTGGATGTTAAAAAACTACTCCACCAAGACACATGAGCTTTGATGACACTTTTCCCACAGTTGAATGAAACCCTACTTGCTACTTGAAGGGAAGATGTATCAGACTCCACCAGGGTGGTACAGAAGAGAACAGAAAGGCTTATCTTACACATGCTACCAGGTAATCGGTGTCATTACCTGTGCATATCTGAACTGGGATCTCTATATCTAGGCTGCCCTTGAACCAAGAATGGATGGGCTGCACAAAGCAATAAAGGCTGAGATCTTGTTGGTGGCAGAGCCTTCGGGGCTCACCACAGTTTAATGTATGGCCATTGAGAGGAGATTTTGTGCTCCATGAAGAGGTGCCAGATTGAATGAAAATCAGGCAGCTCAATTCAAACACATTAGCAATCAAATTATACAACTACTGAGATAAATGCAAAGAGAGACAGAAAAAAATACCAGTGATTCATGAATACTAATCAAAGAGGGAAAAGCCAGCATAGGCATTGTTCTTGTCTCCTTGGAGTCTGACTCTAGGTTCTAATTCACCAGTAAGATTTGATAACTTGACCCAACAGTGATTTCAAGTTGATGTTGATTCCACACTTAGACTAGCTTTGCTACTAAAAGGCATTTTACCCCCTCTCACATGTAGTAAGAGGGAAAAGAAATGATGCCAAGAATGGGGCTGAATACCATATCTTTCAAAAGGCAAAAGAAAGTGAGATTATATAAAATGCCACTCTAGCAAATAACAAACCTAATATTCTGTGTTGATTGTCTAAGCTGTTACCTTTATTTTGGCTGCCATAGTACATTGGTACACTATCTCTGGGAAACATTTTTGCAGTGATTCAGAGCCCATAACTTTAAAAATTTTATAGAGATTTATTCAATAAATGCATTACCTTCTACTTGCCACACTGAAACTCACATAATCTGGTGAAATGTTCTCACATTTTATGAGGGTCAGTTTGACATTTTACAGTCTCTCAGAGTTTAGTGTCCTTAGCAGATGTCAAAATGAAGAATCTTGAGTTTAGGAAAGAAAATAATTTGTCTTGCTTAGTTCTCTAGACCAGCAACCATTTTAGGTGCCCAGGGCCTTTCTCTTGGGATCTATGACAAGAGGACATTAGCTGCTATGTAACAACCTCCCTTATAGCAATTCTGTTTTCTAGAATAGTAGCTCACTTCCACAAGGAAAACCAATATTTTGTTGTTGGCCTAGATTGTTCATTGTTTTTTTCTAGAAACTTCAGCTAGACTTATCCTTATGCTCCTTGTGTTCTCTTTACCCAACAGAGATCCAAGGTGCCACTTATTTCAAAGTGGTAATATCCTTTTGCATTGGTTCTATTGTGCAATGGATCACCTGAACTGTGCTTCTTGCTGTGTAAGTTAATAGTTCTCGTCCATGGAGTTGAAAAATGAAATTGAGTATATATATATATATATATATATATAATCTTTTGTTGGATTTCTATGGCATCATTGATTCAAATGTTGTGTTTACTCTCTCTTCTTTCAAAAATGCTGTTATTTATTTTCAATTGTCAAAAAACAGCAAGTGTGGAAGTGATAATTTTCACTCTGTCTGAAATATAATGTGGCAAGACAGGTCAAATTATGGAAAATCAATTAGTTTCTATTACAAGAGTCATATATCCAAGGTCCTGCTCTGTCTCTGGATAGTATAGCTATTGTCTGCTCCTCTCCAAAATTATTTTTAGGAGAAAACCACTGAAGGATTGTTTTTCTAAAGCAAAAAACAGATAAGACCTAGGCATTTAATCTTTGTTAATTAAGATAGAGGCAGAAATAATCACTTCTCTTCCTATACTTTTAAGCCACATACTCTTGAAAGAGAAGCTGCCATTTACTTCAGAAGGCCTAAAATTTCCAAATACTACAACTTCTATATCATACAATCTATGCCTTTTGATATAAGATAAAAGCTATAATGTTTCCCAGGCATGTGGTTTCATATACATCTTACCACATTGAGAATTCTTTCTTCTCTATTATCCTCTGATATAAAATAAATTAACAGGTTCAGCTGGACAAACATATCTAGGGCTTAAGTTTTCATTATTTCATAATGTTATTTTTTCATAGATTTACACTTGAACATGCCTTTCTATCAGGATAAAAGTTGCCCCCAAATTTACCTTGCTTTTCTCTCTTTCATGTTTTAAGAGGACCACTTTTGTTTCAAAGATTTATTTTGGTGTCAGATAACTTCTTATATTACACCTGGAGAAACCAAATAGCTCTAAAAACAGGAACACAAAGCACCCAAAAATGTTGTTTAAAGGTAAACGACATTAATTATTGATTTCAGAATATTGGTATTCCATTTTCCCCGCTACAGAACAGGGCAGCCATACTCAGCAAAGTCTTCAATTAACATTGACTTCCACTTAAAATAAAGCACAGATGGAGAAGAATTGTTTTAAAGAGTTGTTAAGCAACATGAAACTTGTAGTACTCCAAGTTATAACTCCTGTGTTATCTAGGGCCTACAATTAATTTTTAAAAATCCAAACACTTTTAAAAATAGCCTTGTATATTGAATTCCAGCATGGCGCTGCTTTTTTGTATAGCCATTTCTGTAAAATGTGAGTTTATCTATAGATTGCAAGTGATTCAAAGATGTTACAATATAAAAGGAAATGATACTCTAGAGTGTTTATTCAGGGCTGTTTGGGGCTCTCTTAGAATGTTCAACTTACTCAAAGGATTGCTTTTAATCTTCTGAAGCAAAGGAATTTCATAAATTAAAATTGTTGGCCAGATGGAATTTCCTGATTAATTTTTTAGTGTTTGGTGTTAAACATAATAATGAAAGAAAGAGTAATGAGAGTAAACCCAATTAACATTTCATAAAATTTATTGCTCTAGATGGCTTACCCTTTTATTTTTATGGTTTCCATCTACTGTCTTCCTGGACAACCTGACTACCTGGAAAAACTGAGCATGGCCAACTTCCCTTCCTCTTTCCCTTCCTTTCTTTTCTTCTTTATTCAGCTTCCTTCTCCCGTTTATTCTCCATGTATTCATTGAGTCCTTACAAGCCTCCAGGCATCATTTCAGGCCTCACTTTGTCCTATTCTTTATGGATCCTGGTAGGAAGAATATTTTTTAACAATCCCTAGTAGTAAGTCACTGCCGTTAGAATGGTGCCACTCTTCTTGCACAAGAGACTCCTAATTCCATCTATAGTCATATACACTAACTCACAGTGTGATAAAAAGTAGTCTTTGTGACATTAAAAGTGAAGGTGGACATTCAGCCTGTATTTTGTTCTTTAAAATTATTTTCAGCTTTATTGAGGTTTAATTGACAAAAATATGAGATCTTTAAAGCGTCCAACATGAAGATTTGATATACACATACACCGTGGAAGGATTTCCACAATTGAGTTAATTAACACATCCCAGCACCTCACATATTTACCTTTTTTTTTTTGTGAGAACATTTAAGTTCTATAGTCTAGGCAAATCTCAACTATATAATACACCATGTTATGTATTGGATCCTCAGATCTTATTCATCTTTTTTAGAAAAGATTTTATTTATTTATTTGTCAGACAGAGAGAGAGAGCACAAGCAGGGGGAGCGGCAGGCAGTGGGAGAAGTAGACTCCCCGCTGAACAGGGAGCCTGACGCTGGACTCAATCCCAGGACCCCGAGATCATGACCTGAGCTGAAGGCAAACGCTTAACCGACTGAGCCACTCAGGCACCGCAGATCTTGTTCATCTTATAACTGAAAGTTTGTACCCTTCCACCAACCTCTCCCAATTCCCCATCCCAACCCTAGCCCCTGGCAGTCACTTTCTATTCTCTGTGGCTATGAGTTCAACTTTTTTTTAGATTCCACATATAAATGATACCATGCAGCATTTGTCTTTCTCTGTCTGGCTTATTACACTTAGCATAAATGCCCTCCAGTTTCAACCGTGTTGTTGCAAATGGTGAGATTTCATTCATTCATTTCTTTTTATGGTTGAATAATATTTCAGTGTGAGTGTGTGTGTGTGTGTGTGTATGTACACATATATACACAAACCATATTTTCTTTATCATTCATGGACATCTAAGTTGTTTCCATCCCTGTCCTACTAAGCTGAGATTTTTGAGTTACAAGGGGACCATATCTTTCATGTTTCATGTCCCTTCAGTTCTCAGAATTTTGCTAACTGTACTGGCCACAATCTCCCCACTGATTCTAGGAATTGTTTCCCCTCTCCCACCCACACCATTCATATGACTACATTAGGAATTGCCAAGCTGAGCTAGAACTCCATGCCAGGGCTGGCTGAATAATTCGTTGCATCCAGTGCAAAATTAAAATGTAGACTCCATTGTTTAAAAAATTATTAGGAATTTCTAGGTGGAAACAGTAGAGCATTAAGCCAAGCATTGGATCCTTCTAAGCACAGGTTGCATGCCCATGAAGCTGGGCTTGCTCTACACACACACACACACACACACACACACAGAGCTATGGTTTATTTGTCCTGGGGAAAGGGAATATCTGACCCAATAAGTTCAATCAGAGCCCTTACCTGGTTTAATTGTTTTTTTGTAACAGAACTAAGAGAATTTTGTCCTAATTGGGTAAAACCAAGGACCTAGAGCAGTGTTCTTTCCAGCCATGCGAAGAAAGCGATTCTATCTCAGACATGTGCAGGGGAATTTTGTACAAACCCAAATATCATCTAAGGTCCAGATGGCCTGATAGTGTCCCTGCACCCCTGCAACTTACTGTCTACTAGGCTTGAGGCTCAAGAGGCTGGATCATGTGACCTCTTAAGCTTTTTTTTTTTTTTTTTAAAGATTTTATTTATTTATTTGGCAGAGAGAGAACAGGAGAATACAAGCAGTGGGAGCGGCAGAGGGAGAGGGAGAAGCAGGCCCCCTGTCAAGCAGGGAGCCTGATGCGGGCCTCGATCCTAGGACCCTGGGATCATGACCTGAGCTGAAGGCAGTCGGTTAACCAACTGAGCCACCCAGGTGCCCCTCTTAAGCATTTTTGAGATCTATAATTCTCTGAGTCTATAATCAGATTCTATCAGACTGACTTCATCTATAACCATAATGAGTAGAAATACAGAAAACCTTCTGATTACTCATTTTTCTCAGTCAAGGTTCATAGAAAAGCCATTTGTTTAGACCTTCATAGTGTAGTGACCACTGAGATAAAAAACCTTTCTGTTAAGCCTGGCCATCAGCCAAGGCAATTTTTTAGCAGGGTGATTCTGAGGGCTCCCTTAGGGGAAAATCACCTAGGTCTAAGCAAAGAAGACCTCATACCCCAGGGAATGTCTGCCTCCACAATTTCAGTCCCTTTCTCCTTTTCCCAGTAGTACAACTCCAGAGAATTTTCTCAAAGAGGATTCACAAAACACTGGTAAATGAATAAAGATTGGCTCCTGGCAGACCTCTTCACTGACATTTTCTGGGAGCCAGTTTTAAAGAGTATCGTGAGGGGAAGTCATCTTCCAAGGACTGAGGTCTGGGCTTTGGTTTTTCTGAGTTTTTTCCTATCACAGTATTAGTCAGACTCTTCAAGGAAAGAAACAATGATCAATATTAAATGAAGGCTGTAGACGAAGTTTAAATTGGACAAGTAGTTACTTCACAAACACATGCACAGAAACTTAGGGGACACTTAGCTGGGTTTACTGTGCTATCTTAACTATTTTAAAATAGAAACGTATGTAGATTGAAATCTGTTCCAATGAGAAATAAGTAATTTCTCAAATATCCCAGAATGTAGGGCCCTTGGGTACAGAGTGGATTGTGGCAGAATAATATTGAAGCAAGTTGTCATTCTTAGGCAGACTTTTCTGTTTATGTCATCTTTTGTAAATTTGTAGGTGAAGATGCTTGATCCCAGCATGATAAAAACTCATATTTTCACAATGTCTACCAGGATCTACCCAGACATTTTTTCCCCCCTAATCATGGCTGGGTTAATATCCAGAGCCCTGCTTCTGTGCACTGCCTCAGAGGTGAGAAATTGATATGTGTCATAATGATGACTTGCTCCTACATTAATATTTTTAGTTCTTTCAATTGAATACAATTTAGCTTTTTATCTCTTAAGTAAAAACAGAATAAAGCTAAGGTGAAACCTGTAGGACTGGAAGTGAATGCAAGCTTGCGAAGACCATCCCTCAGGGAGGGCTCTCTACAAAGGTCCAGAAGATTATGTCCATATGTCTTTCTGGAACCTTTACCAAGATAGTCACAGGATCAAAATTACTTCTTCATGCCCATTATGCAGTGTCACATCTTACAGAGCCAAAGGAATAAATTCCAGACATGCAAAACGCATATCCCTTCAGCTTCTCAGGCAAGCTGTCAACTCCAGCATTAATGAACAAATCAAAAAGGGCAGCCAGAGCCTTAAGACTTTTCCTGCTAACCTATTCCTTACTGTCTGCCTTCCTAATGCAGTGGAGTGAGAAACCCACAACCAGGCCCTTGTCCTTCACTCTGCACTCTCCCGTGCAGGGATTCCTAGACTGGAAAAAAATAGGGTAAGAAAGGGAGCAGGAAATAGAGGGAAGAGATTTTTGTCAGGTAGAGAAAGAGAAAGAAGTCATATATTCAAGAGCTCTCTAGTAAAGGACCTACCACAAAAATATTGACTGCCTGTCCTTGAACGGGCTAGAGAACATGCTCCGAACTCTGCTCCCCTTTTCCTCAGCATATTCCATTGTTCTTTCTCCCCATGGCCTGTCCTCCATAGCCGAATGCTTCTGAATGTTTTCACTCTTAGAAACAGTATGATTCCTGTCAAACCACAGCTTAAACTTTTCAGAAAAGCTCTTGAGCTTTCCTTTCTGCAACCAAGATCAGCAATCTGTCATGTACAGTGGCATTTCCAACTGACTGCTGGAAATCTCCACCTGGATGCCCTGCCAGCACCTTGAAAGCAACATGTCCACGGTCTCAGCATCTCCCCTCTGAACGTAATGTTCCTTCTCTGGACTTTTTTCTGTTAATAAAACCCATTCTCTCAGCCATCCTGGCTATAAACATTGAAATTATATGTGAATCTTGCCATTCCTGTGCTGTCACATGTGTTTAGTGACTGCCTGGTTTCTGGCATGGGTAACTACACACAGATGATGGCTCCGTGGGACAAGAAGCAGCTGTGGGGGAGAGGATACCAAGTACCGTTAGGGACACATTGAGTTTGAGATGTCAGCGAGACATCTAAGTGGATATATGCAGGGCTAGTGGAAAATGTCAGTCTGAAAAACAAGAAGTTGAGGCTGAAAATATAAATTTGGGAGTCGTAAGAAGGTAAATGGTGGTTAGGACCATGAAAGTGATTAAGTTACCCGAGACGGGGTGTATAGTATGATTTCAAAGTTGTAAATATATATATGGTCCTGAGAGCAGACATGAGGTTTCTGGGTCAGAAGCAGAGTTATTATAACTGCATGGGTTCCTCACATTGCACTCGCCCCTTTCAGGGCAATGTAATGAAATGAAATGTAATGAAAGCCAGATATCACCCTCAGTGTGCAAAAGAGCTTTTGCATTATGAGGAGGAACTCCAAAATTATGTATCTGGGAACCAATTACGAAGATTTTCTCATGTTTTCCCAAGGATGTTTTATAGTTTTTGGTTTTACATGTAGGTCTATGATACATTTTGAGTTAATTTTTGGGTTCAGTGTAAGGTATGGATCAAAGTTCTTTTCTTTTTAAATGGATATTCAATTGTTCCAGCACCATTTGTGGAAAAGATGATAGTTTCTCTACTGAATTGCCTTTTCACCATTGTGAAAAACATCAGTGGTTCTTGTATATGTGGATGTATTTCCGGATTCTCTAGTCTTTTCTATTGATTTGTATGTTTGTCTTTATACCAGTACAATGCTGTATTATTATAGCTTTATAATAAAACTTGAAATTGGTTAGTGTCAGTTATACAACTTTGTTCTTCTTTTCCAAAGTTGTTTTGCCTATTCTAAGTCCTTTGCATTTCCACATATATTTTAGAATCAGCTTGTCAATTTCTACAAAAAGCATTGCTGGAATTTTGATTGAGATTGCCTTGAAACTATAGATTAACTTGGGGAGAGCTGACATTTAACAATATTAAGTCTTGTTTAGTTTATTTAGTTATTTAATTTTTCTCAACAACATTTTATAGTTTTCACTATACATGGCTGGCACAATCTTGTCAGATTTACCTTTAAGTATGTTATTTTTTTGGTGCTGCTATGTTTGGCACTGTTTTTAAATTTAAAGTTTTGATTGCCACCAGTATATAGAAACAACTGATTTTTTGCATATTGCATTCTGCAAATTTACTAAAAATCACTTATTAGTTTATTGACTTTGTTGCAGATTTCATCAGATTTTCTACATGGACAATCATGTTATCTGCAAATTAAATAAGTTTTATTTTTTCCTTTTAAATCCAGATGCTTATTTATTTATTTATTTATTTATTTATTTATTTATTTATTTATGTTTTATTGCATCAGTTAGAACCTCAAGGACAAGGTTGAATAGAAGTCATGAGAATGCACATACTTGCTTTATTTTTAGGAGATAGTATGTTTTATATATTTACCCATTAGTTACCAGTTCTAGCACTCCTTACTCCTTTGTGTAGAGCATATTTCCATCTGTTATCATTTTTCTTCTGCCTGAAGAACTTCCTTTACCATCTAGGTCTGCTGTTGATGAATTATTGCAGTATTTGTATGTAAACGAAAGAGTCTTTATTTTGCCTTCATCATGCAATGATTTTTTTTTCTGAGTTCAGAATTCTAGGTTGTAGTTGTTTTTTTTATCCCTTTACCCAAATATGTTTTCCCAATGTCTTCTCACTTCCATTGTTTTTGGTAAGAAATCAGCTGTGATCCTTATCATTCCTCGCTACATACTTTTTCCCCCACTCCGGCCGATTTTAAGATTTTCTCTTTATCCTGGCTTTGAGTAATTTTATTTGATGTGCTTTGTTCTTAAAATTTGTTTTGAGAACTGTGGATTTATAGGTTTTACCAGATATGGAAAATTTTCAGCCATTTTCAACTTCAAATATTTTTTTGTCCACTTCCTCTTTTTCCACTTCTGTCCTTCAGGGACTCCGATTTTATAATATTAGCCTCTCAAAGATATCCCAAAGCTTACTGAAGGTCTTTTTATTTTTAAAATTTTCTTTTTCTCTGTGCATTTTTATTGGGATAGTTCTTATTACTGTATCTTCAAATCACTAATCTTTTTTTTTTTTTTTGTAATGTCTCTTCTGCCTTAAGTCCCACCCAGGGTATTTTTCTTTCCAGATGCATCTTTGGCAATGAAGCCTATGAAGGAAGGGGTATTATTCATCAGGTGGACATCAGGGTCCTAAAGAAGTTTTCCAAAATGGGTATTTGGCAATTCTCCTCTTTATGTATTTGCTGACCTTCCCCTCTTTCAATTCTAATTTTTATCCAAGGTACACATACTTAAAGTATATGTATTAGTTAGAATTAGTTTCAGCTGCTTTTAGCAGAAACCCAAATGACAATGTTTTAAATACATAAAGTTTATTCTCATTTATTCTTTCATAGTAAAAGCTGTTTAGTGCTAGATAGTCCACAGCTTGTTTGATAACTTCAGAAACATAATCTCCTTCTACCTTTCTGCTTTGCTGTCCTCAGTCACAGGAAGCTCTAGGCCTTCACATCTGCAATCCACATAGCAGAAAATAATAATAATAATAAAAGGGGACGATAAAAGGGATGCCATATTCAATAACTTTCTGCTTGCATTTCATGGGCCAGACTGAAGTCACATTGCTACATCTAGCTGCAAGAGTGATTGAGAAGCATGGTATTTTATCCGGCCATACTGCTCTCCTGAATAAAATTGGGATTCTATTACCAAGGAAAAGGGGGAAATGGTAGGCAACAACATTTCTGTCGTAGTTTCTAAGAAGAACTATAATTCTCTGTGCCATCTTCCTCCTCATCCTGATTTCCACTTCCTAGAGGCAACTGTTTTCAACTATTTTATCTGTTTCCCCTAGCATTTACCTTCATACTCAGATAAAACATTAACACTGTGCTGCTAATTATTTTCTTGTTTTAAATACTATCTATTTAAGGGCACCTGGAGGCTCAGTTAGTTGAACTTCCCACTCTTGGTTTTGGTTTGGGTCATGATCTTGGGGTCATGGGGTTGCCCCCCTACCCCTGCCTTGGGCTCTATGCTTGGTGCAGAGTCTGATTGAAGTTCTCTCTCCCCTTCTCCTGCTGCCCCCCCCCCCAGCACACGTGCTCTCTCTCTCTCTCTGAAATAAATAAATAAATCTTAAAAAATACTATCCATTTATTTTACTATGGAAAATGAGAAATTTATCTCTCTTGTGCATTTACGCCTACACCACTACCACTTCCCTTCACCCATTCTTCCAGCATAATTATGTCATAATTTTATTCACTCTAAATTCAATGTTTATATTGTTGGGGCCATGTTAATATGATTCAAAGCTGTGTTATGTAGTACGTCATGGTTGTATATCCTCTTTTTAATTTTTAATTTTCACTGAATGATTTTTTTCCTTTGCTTAGTTTTATATGTTCCTAACTTATTTGTAAGCTTTCAGTGTAAATTGCATCTCAGTACAGCCAAACATATATTTGTTTATCAATTTCATCTTTGTTTTAGAGACTTGCTTCTGGAACTCCCTGTTTCCTGTTATTCTGATCTGGGCTGGTTACTTCGTGTTCCTAATACACTACTATCTTCCTGAACAATCTTATTATAATCACCCGGGGGATTCCCTCCACCTCATGAATGTGTTGGGTCTCTATTTCCTTGTTCCCATGTTATGTCTTCTTTCTTGGTTTATTTCCTTGTTTTGGTAAGGCACATTTTCTAGTAGTTTCTTGAGGAAGGACACATTGGCAGTAAATACTTGAGATGCACATCTGACAGCATCTTTGTTCTAACCTCATACTTGGTTGATAATTTGGATGGGCTTAAAATTCCAGGTTGGAAATAATTTACCCCAGATTTTTTTTTTCTTTTTCACTTAGACTTTCTAAGGCATTGTTCCACTTTCATTTTCAATGTTACCATTGAGAAGTTCTATGCCATTCTGCTTCTCAGTACTTTTATGTCACCTGCTTTTTTTCCCCCCCTTTGGAAGCTTTTTGGATCTTCTCTTTATTCCTAGTGTTCTGAAATTTTATAACAAAGCCTCTTTATGTGGGTCTATTGTCATCTATTTGGCCGGGCATTCCATTGACTATCAATTTGAAAATTTATATCTTTCACTTATGGATACAAAATTTGAATTATTTTTTCTAGTAATTCCCCTCTGTTCTTTCTTCTCAGGGCTCCTACTATTCAGATGTTGGGCCTCCTAGATTGATCTTCTCTCTCAAGATCTTAGTTATTGTGAGTTTATTCTCTTTTAATGCATTTTCTGTTACTTTTATATAACTTTAGGAAGCAATGGTAAATGCATGTGTCCAGTCCTCTCTATTTAACTGGAACCTTCTGATTACTTTTCAGATAGTTTTATTATGGGTGGGAGAGTTTTTGTAAGAATCGATATGGTCTCTCTGAGATGATAGCCAGACTTCTTTTTGTTGGTCTGATTTTCCCACCTATCAAACTTTGCTTCAGGAGGTTTACACAAAGTAGAAACAAAGGCAAGTGAGTGAAAGTACAACAGGACTAGGTGCAAGCCCCTTGGGCATGTTATTCACTCTCTCTCTTGTAAGGTTTATTCATTTCAGAAATGAGAGACAATAATGCTCACCTTCTATAGCTCAGGGTTGTTGTGATGATCAAATGAGGGCAGGTAAATGAACACTATTGGAAAGATATATAGTGGTATATTAATGCGAAAGATTATAGCTCTCAGAAAGGAACACAGAACCTCCAATGAACACTTAATTAGAACTTGTTGTTGCTGTTTTTGACCAGAGAAAACTAAATAAAGCAAGAATAAAAGAAGCAAGAATCAGGTAAAATACTATTCAAGGTCAGAGAGGAAGCTCTAGACAGTGGATGGAGCAGAGGCCCTTGCAACAGACAAACAGATAGACAGACAGGGTTCATACCCTGATTTCAGAACTTATTTGGGCCATCCATAAGTGTCTTTGTCGGCAAAATAAGAATATAATGTCTACCTTGTAGTGTTGCTGTATGAAACAGATTTATAGAGATAAAAATAAATGTAAAGCCTCTGGAACATAGCTGGCATTTAATAAATGGTAGCAATTATCAGTGGTTAGGGGTTTGTTAGTTCTGGAGCCAGGCTGTCTGGGTTTGGTCTAATCTTACCATCTATGAGTTGTGTGATTTGGGGCAAATTACTCAACCCCTCTGGGCCTGTGTCCTTATCTTTAAGATAGGATAGTAATAGTTGCCACCTTATGGGGTGGGTATGAATATTGAATAGGTTAGTCAATGGAAAATGTCTAGAGCCCTGGCACATAATTACCACTCAATAAATTTTAGGTACTATTATTATTATTATTATTGTTATTAACTACTAAACAACAAAACAACTGCTTCAAACATGCATTGAGTCATCATTTGGAGTCCAGATAGTCACAGATGTAATTTAATTTGTGTGCTAAAATAAATTTGCACATAATAAATAAATAGAGATTACTTGTCCTGGTACCAGGTGGCTCATTATCTAAAGGGCCTCCAGTCTTGTGTCCTTGGTCCCATAGGTCCTTAAGCCAGGGATGGCTCAAAGACATTCTGATGGCAGTTCTCTGGGCCAAGTCCTGTTTTTTTCCTGAAAAGCAGAAGCCTTAAATGGGGAAAGAAGAAGAGGGATGAATTATCATCTGAACAGCCTTCCTTCATGGGCATCCCCGAAGAGCTTCAGACATCAGGGCCTTTCCATCTGATGCAAAACCTGAGAACTTACAGAACTTATTGAACTCTGCCCTCTTGACTTCAAATATTCCACTAGTAGTTGCCTACCCCAACCAATGATTAGATTGACTGTGGAGATCCCTTAAGCCACTCACTAGCCCTGACTTTACCCTGGCTTGCTTTTGACTCCAAGCTGCCTCTTGCCCTGGGACTGCCTGCTCCATGCTCTGGCGTGGTTCTAAACTGTAAGGATGTCAGTATTGCCCAAGTGCTTAATGAATGTTTGTTGAATGAATAATCAGTGGGGGCTAATATAGTGAATATGTCTGTTATTCATATCATAGCATATACATGAAACATAAAAGTCATATGTAGCTTATATTTTTAAAGTTAATATCTAGTGTTGGCTGCCCTCCCCTAGGCTCATGTGCTTGCCTTGTAGTGGTTTAATGTTTGTGTCTCCTCTAAAAGACTGTGACTCTCTCAAAGATGGGGGACTTACTTTTTCTCATCTGTAATATTTGAGGAGTGGATGAATGAGTGCATCTATCCATTCAGCAAATATTTGTTGAGCTCTGAGCAATGATCTGGAGATAGAGCAGTGCTCTAGACAGAAGAGGTCTGTGATGTCATGGAGCTTACATTTTGGAGGAGGAGACAACCCATAAATGAGTAAATGAACAAGCTAATTTCAGACTGTGAATGCAATAAACCCCTCATAAATTTCATCAGTGCAAATTTCTTTGGTATTTTTTTTATAAGGAAAATGTAATGTGTAATTTGGCCCCGGGTGCCTTCTCTGTGCATCAGATCTCTACAGAGGGTGGGAATAGAGACTGCAGAGATTTATCTAAATTGCTAACCTGCAATGATCTAGTCCTCCAAAATTAGAGAAGCAGCGGCATTGCTTAAGTGTTTTAGCTTGGCCTGCAATTTGCTGATCAGAGGCTAGAGGTGACGCGTCATAAAACTACACAGGCTTTTGACTGATAGGTTTACAGAAGGTTCAGCTGCAAATCTCTGCTCTGTAATTGGAAGTTTAAAGGCACAGATCTCAGGTCATTTAAATAAAAAGCTCAATATTCCTTCCACCTTCTCCCTCTTCAAAAAATGGAAGGAAACATCTCTGTCAGAAGTAATCTGATAAACGTCTGTAACTCCAAATGAAGAAAAAATTGGCAGCTATTGACAACTAAGTCCTTACACTTAGCATTTTTATGTTGTAAGTGTATATAAGAATAAACCTTTCTTTAAAACATGACAGATATATTTTGAAAATGCCATTCTACACATCTAAGTGATAACAGGAAAACAAACTTAAATAGCCTAGACCAAATTTCACCCTTTGATGCACACAGATAACTCTTGCTGAGATAATCATACAAAAGCCGGCTCTGTACTTGGGTCTCAGAGCAACATGCGTTTTCCCAAGAGCAGAAGTTGGTCTTCAGCATGTATGCAGTGTTCTGTATCCATTTGTACTGTTTGTACATGTGTAGTGTTTCTGTGTCTCTCTCCACCATCCGTGAAAAGTTTTGAGAACCGGGTAGAAATTAGGGCTGAAAGAATGAGTACTGACCTTCCTTTTTGTTAAATGATCTCTACTTGTGGCTTTCAGAAAAGCCTATGTTTTAGGGTGTTATGAGTGTGCGTGTGCCTATGGAGATCCTCTTCCAATTCTCTGATTAGTTAGAAATCTGTAGGAGGCCAAGAAGCGGGATAAATAGGAAGTGGGGCCATGAAACAGAAATGTCACCAACCAAGGTACATCCCACCAGTGCATCCCTCCACCAGCATTGCTTGCTTTTCTTTCTTTCTTTTTTTTTTTTAAGATTTTATTTATTTATTTGACAGAGAGAGGGACAGCGAGAGAGGGAACACAAGCAGGGGGAGTGGGAGAGGGAGAAGCAGGCTTCCCGCGGAGCAGGGAGCCCGATGCGGGGCTCGATCCCAGGACCCTGAGATCATGACCTGAGCCGAAGGCAGTCGCTTAACCAACTGAGCCACCCAGGCGCCCCTTGCTTTTCTTTCTGATCCCTATTCTATAGACGGTTACAGAACAAGGAGCGGTTCTATAGAGCCAAGGAGTGGGCAGAAGGAAAATAAGGTCTACTCCTTTTCTTCCAGTCATATTCCTCATGTTTAAAATAAAGCTTCAGAATCTTGGAACAAAAAGCATTGACATCTGTGGGAAGGGGTGTACTTTTAAGTTTGTATTAAGACAGTTCTATAACCTGATGAAGATAAATTACATATTTCATTCTAGGCAAACATGAAAAAAGTGAGAATAAATTATTCCAAAGAGATTACTCCTTAGAAAAGAGCTATTGTACAACTTCTATTCTTGCCCTAATATTTCACTTAGGTTTATATTCAGAATGTGCTCAGAACACATTCATCCAAGCAAGATACTGCCCAAGACTTTTGGTTATTATTTACTCTCCTTGTATAATTACCTCTGCATTTACAAAGGAAGCACATGCATACAAATAGACAGACACGTGCACACACGATGCCATCTCATACAGTGCACTCACTTTTGACAAGCTAATTTCTAGTAGGTGCCCAGTCAACTGGTTTCCCAGCTTAGCTATTCATCGACAGACAGGGCGTCTGTGTTTTCCCCCATGCACTTCCAGTTTGCAGAACAGTGCCAGACTGGAGCCTTGTCTGGTGACTTGATAACAGATTCCGTTAATAGCTCATCCAGTGGTACTAACATGCAGCCCCTCTCAGCCGGGGAGAATCTGGCAATCAGTGCCAGCCTGAAGAATCGTAAGGGCTGGGGTGCCCACAGGCCGGGTCATGCATAAGAGGGCGACTGTGAATTCACACCCTCTGTGTGCACAGGGAATTACAAAAAGGGGAACTTTGAAACTAAAAAGACGAGGGAAGATTATGGGTAAAGGTTTTCCTGATATCTGCCATCTTCACTTGGTGAAATCTGAGGTGAAACAAAATCCCCATTGTTTCCCTAGGTTGGGACCAGGCCTGGCTCTGTGCTCTATTTATCCCCCCAACACATTGCGAGTTCTCAGTGATTATCATTATCATTATTAATGATGGTAATAATTGACAACGTGGTAAATAACTTGAAAAGAGCTAGTTTCCTAAAGAAAAAAAAAATAAGTCACTGTAATAATGGCTCTTTTACACAGTAATAAATAGCACATTTGTGTCTTGGTATTTTAAATTATGTCTTTGTTTGCTGAGGCTGGAGGGCATAGGGTGCAGTTTTGAAATCCAATAAATGAACAAATGAATTAGCATTACGAAAAGGGTACATGTTAATCAAAGCCAGCCATTTGGACTTCAGGGCCTTAATTGCATGTAAATTTTCTGTTTCGCTTCTTTCTCTCTAATCTTGCTTTATTTCTGGATTTGTAGAGCTGGCCTTACCCATAAGTGAAAGAAATGGTGCTGAGGTTTTAGGCTATGACACATAAAATAACTCCTTCTGAAGGAAATACTCTGTAACAGAAGTAAAGCTTAAAATGCAAACATACTAAAAGGAAGGACTGAAAGGGACCTGGGAAGCTCCTGTTCCACCCACCATTTCTCCCCGATTTTGGTTGAATAGTAGGAGAAAGAAGATAGACCTGGATAATCAGTCTGAAAAATAGAAGGTTAATATGTTTTTTTCCTGAAGACTTGCTGAAGATCCTTCTCAATACTCTGATTGAGAAAAATGTATGTTTCCTCCTACCTGTATCTTGAAACACTTTCCTGCATTTACCTGCAAGGGAAATATATTTACCTTGGTAAATAATTTCAATTAAATTAGAATTTTTAAAAAATAACATTTTCTGCTATGCGAAATGATAGCTTAAGCTTTTTCACCTCTACTCTTTCTGTGATTTACAATGACATCTAATACTGGAATAAAAACTCAAACATGATCTATGGAGCTTGAAGTACATTTCTTTTGGAAATGATTTGGCATGAATGTATTTGTGCAACCGAACTCATTTGTTTAAAAAGATGGCAGAATAGATTTTACCTAGAAAACCCCTTAGAATTCCAAATACATAGTCTTTGGGGTATGGATTTATTTTTGGAGTCTGATAGAAAAAGATAGGAATCCATTTCAACTAAGAAAGCCTTTCTTGAATTATCAGCTCGGTAGATAAAGTGTCAACTTGGTGGAAGTAATAATAATAAAGATGATAATATCTCATTGAGAAACAGATTGAGCAACATTTCATCCCCTTTTTTTCCCACAGAGCACCAGTGACCGGCTATACTGCATCTACAGATTATGAATTTACTACATTGTTCCCTGATGTCTCATTTCCTAGGCCTCCTTTGCTGAAGGCCCTGAAGCGTCTCACACAGACTTGGAGAGGCATCGTTCCATCGCCTGTCTTCAAGCTCTGTCATGGATTCCTTGTTTCCTTGACCCATACAATTGGAAAACTTGCCAGACACTTTAAGCCTGAATTCCATCTTGGTCCACCATACGCTTGGTTTCTTCTCAGAGCCACAGAGCAGTTTTTGAGAATGGAGAAGGGTCTTCTCTAGGTCTCCTGCATTGTTCTGGCTGAGCTAGAAACTTCATGTAGCTGCTGCCTCCAACCACTTCTGGGCCACTCCAATGAGTCAGAACATCCCACTCTTTGTGTGAGAGTTTACCGTGCTCCCCAGGACTGTGAAAATGCCTTATTGAAGCACTCCTTGCATGGGACTTGTGATATTTTCCTGTGGTTCATGTCAAGAATCACCACAACCTGGGTGGTTTAACACCACAGAAACTTATTCTTGTGTAGTTCTGGAGGCTGGAAGTCCCAAATCAAGGTGTTGGCCGAGCTGGTTCCCATTGGAGGTTCTGAGGGAGAATCGGTTCCATGTCTGTCTCCTAGGTTCTGGTGGTTTCCAGCAACCCTTGGTTTTCCTTGGCTTGTGGCAGCAAAACTCCAATCTCTGTTTAATTCTTCACATGGTGTCCTCGCCTGCACGTGCACGGGTGTGTGTGTGTGTCTTCTTTGTAAAAAGACACCAGTCCCATTGGATTAGGACCCACCTTACTCCAGTATGACCTCATCTTAACTTGTGTAGGAAAGGAAAAATAATTTTCCCTCACTCTTCTGAGTGCTTAGCTGAGATCCCTTAATAAAAGACAGATTCACAAGAGAAAGACAAACAGATGTTTATTATCATATAGATCTCATGTATACATGGGAGATACCTAGAGAAAAATGAGTAACTCCATGAGATGGCTTAGAACGCAGGATTAAATACCATCTGAATGGAAAAAGGAGAGATGACTGATATTGGCCTCTTAGGGAGAGTAAGGGATTTTTAGGAAAGTTGAATGAGCCCTTAGAGGATAGATGGAAGGTGGGAGAGTTTGTGTCAAAGTTTGTCTGGGTATAATGTCCACTTTTTGGGGCATCTCCTGTGAGGAGAATCAATTTTCCCTGGTTCATGCAACTCCCAGGGAGGGGATTTATGACAATTGAGTTTCTTTTGGAGAATTTGTCTTTAGGCAGATAAAGGGAATTCAGAGAAAGCCTTTCCCTGCATTTGCTGTTTTTCAAGTGCCTGCAGTTCAAAAAAATCAATATACCAAAGTGGTATATTCTGAAGGGGTATGTCTTGAACTCCTATAGTCCTCTATTTTGGGGTAGCATGTTCTGCTGCCCTTCAACCTGATTACATCTGCAAAGACCTTATGTCCGAATAAGGTTTCATTCTGAGATACTGATGGTTAAGACTTCAACCTATCTTTCTAGGGGACACAATTCAGCTTATAACAGTATTATAATTTTTGTTTACATGATCACCTTTTCCTACTTCATTGTGAGCTCTTTGAAGAAAGTTCTGTGTTAGTTGCATCTATCCCAGCATCTGCTAAGTCGCAGTGCTCAATAAATAATAAGTGATTAATAAGTAAGCAAACTTACAGATTCACAATTACTGGGTTGGGAATTGGGGAAATGTTGGTACTTGAGAGAAAAGGGCCCCTGACTCCTGCTTGGGTGTCTAGAATTCATTATCCTGCAAAATATTGCCTGGAAGTGGGTACAGACACTACGGTTTCACTTTGTAAAACTACTTTCATTATTTCAATAAACCTGACAGAAATGGTACATGTATCCACAGAAAGGCTGCACAGACTAACCAAAATGCCTCTGTGCCTAATGACACTGCAGGGTTAATTTGCAGGAGCCCAGGGCCATTTTGGGTAGTCTTTTCCAGAGCCCCAAAGAGAAGGTGGCAGTAAGAGCTCATATTTACCCTTGGTGTTACCCTTATTATCCTTACTTACCTACAGTAACTACCCTTCTTTGGTTAAAAGCTGGTCTGCTCTCTCCTTTTCTCTTTCTCTCCACTCCTTGAGTCTTCCCCAGGCTTTTTGTTGTTGTTGTTGTTGTTGTTCTTAACTTCCCTGCATTATAACCTCCTCCTAGTAAGCCTCACCAGCTTTCCCATCATAGGGGGAAAGGGATAGTTTCTCACCATAAGAGAAAAGCTCCACGACCAACTGGCCCCTTAATAAAATGGATATTAGAGGACTTGGGGAAATCCTTTCAGTACAAATGCCTGGCTAGTAAAGCTTTTGTTTTTCTGCATAATCCTACTTTGCATGTTAGAAGTGAATACCACCCTGTAAGAAATTCTAATCTCCCCCATGGCAGATGGACACCATGGGTCTGCCGGTACAAAAGCAAACAGGAAAAGCTAATTAAATAATTTTCAAAATATCACTTCTAATATACTAAGTAATTACAAGTTACTCAATGACAAGTGCCAAAGAAGAAATCAACTGGGTGATGATATAGCAAGAGTAAGTTGGTGGGGAGTTCACCGAGGGCATTCCAGCCCATCAGACAGCTTTGAAAGGGGTTGAAGAGTTCAGAGTATGCCATCCCAGAATATGCCACTCTCGTATAAGGACTATTTTGAGCCGAAGGCATTAAAAAAAAAAAAAAAAAAAAAGCAGACACACACACAAAAAAAACCCTCTCTGCCCTCTCCCTCTCTGCCAGGAGGGGTAAGATGATTCTGAATCACTGGAGACAATTCTAGACTCTTATAAATCCTAAATCCAGAGATGGCAGGTGCCAGAGGAATCTACACAAACAAACCTTGCCTGACCAAATTTTATCTTCCATTAGTTTCCCCATATCTTTAGCTTCCCACAGTTTGCCATCCTCAAAAGCTGAAAGCCCTTTTCCTTTGTTTTGTCACTTCCCTACTAAATGGATTGTTCATTTGTTAAGATGCTATATAAGCCCAAGTTCTAACCACCCTGTTGAGTTACTCATCGCTGAGTACTCCTGTGTATATGTGCAGTACACATGTTAATAAACTTCTGCTTTTTTTCTCTTCTTAATCTCTTTCTTTTTTCAGTCTCATTTGTAGGGCTCCAGCCAATGAAACTAAGGTAGATAAAGGAAAAAGGTTTTTTCTCCCCTACAGGGGAAAAAAAACTTAGGAAAAGGGCCACAAAGAGATCATACTGTTTTCTTCATTAAGGCATGGACCACATTTCACCACGGCCTTGGCCAGTCAACCACTTTAAATTTACTCTGCAAATTCCGCCATTTATTTCAGATTGATAAGCATGTCTCTAAGGATTTAGTCTTGGGCAGGTCTTGTGACACTCTCAAATACCCTTATCTAGTGACACCTTTTTTAATGTTTTAAGAACCTGTCATTTTCATGATGAAACATGGAGAAGGTAGGACAAAGAATTAGAACCTTTTGTGATGTTATGGTTCTCAACCTTGGCTGTTCATTAGAATCACCTATGGAGCTTTAAAAAAATGTGTAAGTAGTATAGCCACTGTGGAAAACAGTATGGAGGTTTCTCAAAAAAGTAAAAATAGAATCACCATATGATCCAAAAATTCCACTACTGGGTATTTACCCAAAGAATATGAAAACATGAATTTGAGGATATGTGCACCCCTATGTTTATGGCAGCATTATTTACAATAGCCAAAATATGGAAATAACCCAAGTGGTCATTGATAGATGAATCAATAAAGAAGGTGTGGTCTATATACACAATGGAATATTACTCAGACATAAGAAAAAATGAAATCTTGTCATCTGCAGCAATATGGGTGGATCTAGAGGGTATAATGCTAAGTGAAATAGTCTGAGAAAGACAAAAGCCAAAGGATTTCACTCATATGTAGAATTTAAGAAATGAAACAAATGAACAAAGAAAAAAAGGGACAAACAAAAAAATCAGACTCTTAAATATGGAGAACGAACTGGTGGTTACCAGAGGGGAGGTGGGTGGGAGAAAAGGTGAAACAGATAAAGGGGATCAAGAGTATACTTATCATGAGGAGCACTGAGTAATGTATAGAATTGTTGAATCACTATATTGTGCACCTAAAACTAATATAACATTGTATGTTAATTATATTGGAATTAAAAAAATAAATAAAAGATAAAATATATACAAGTGTCAGTATGTAAGAGTTTACTATTATTACTTAAGCCCTGGTTTCTGGGATAATATGATCAGGTACTGGATTCTGGAAGAATTCCTTTTGGATTTCTGTAATTAAGTTGGGTCCATGCTACTTCTTCTTTTTTTTGTTTTTAAGATTTTATTTATTTGTTTATTTATTTATTTATTTATTTATTTATTTATTTATTTATTTATTTATAGAATGCATGTGCAGAGGGAAGGGCAGAGGGAGAGGGAGAAGAATTTCAAGCAGACTTCGCACTGAGTGTGAATCCCAACACAGGGCTCAATCTCATGATCCCAAGATCATGACCTGAGCTGAAATCAAGAGGCCCATGTTTAACCGACTGAGCCATCCAGGCACCCTGGGTCCATGCTACTTCAATTCCAAGTGTTGGCATTGGCTGGTGTGCGAATGACATTTTTCAGCCGTGGTGCTCCCCATTTTCTCTTCTCAACCATTGGCATCACATACTTTTCTTCCTTTTTTTTTTTTTTTTAAGATTTTATTTGTTTATTTGAGAAAGTGAGAGACAAAGCACGAGCGGAGGGGGAGGGGCAGAGGGCGAGGACGAGGAAGAAGCAGATTCCCCACAGAGCAGGGAGCCCTATGTGGGGTTTGATACCAGGACCCTGGGATCATGACCTGAGCCGAAGGCAGATGCTTAACTGACTGAGCCACCCAGGTACCCCCGCATCACATACTTGACTTTAGCATGAGCCTGTGCTGCCCCATTAGACAGCTGGAGGGAGCTATGTCAAGACCTGCAGTGTCATCCCACTCAGCATCATGGATGCCTGAGTGAGTATTGATGCCAAGATTACATGCATTGTGTATGTCTTATTATAGCAGAAAGGTGTGGTGTTGGGTATGAGGGCTCCAGTTACGGGCACTTATTTTTATCTTAATAAAGGTATCTGCCATCTCTGTGGTATTTGACAACATAATGCTTATATTTCCATTTTGTCCATAAGTGATAGAATTAGGAATAAGACCATTAATCTTATTTTTTGAAATTCTACAGCCTGCCTTTATTCATAGTCCTCAAAATTAATAGACCACATCATTTGGCTGGTGTGGCCCATGAAAGCTTGAAGTCATGGTAACTGTGATTTAAGAGTCCTTATTCAAGGGTAGGTGAGAAAGAGCCCAACAAGAGCCAAGGTTAAGGAAGTACCTAGCAGAAAGCTGTGGTGCTAAAGAATGTGTGGATCTTTGGAAGCATTGGCTCCATCATTCAGTATTTTCTTCTTGTGTTTACTGGCTCAAAAAGTATTTATTAGGTACCCCTCAAGTGTTTGTGGAATGAGTAGGTAAGAAGATTATTTGTAGAAGGAGCTCCCCCTGAATGGCCCTGACTTGCTCCTTGTGTCCTAGACTTCCTGACTGGTCATTTGTTTAAGGAATGTGGGTCAAATGCTCCTGCTCACTAATTTCTCCAGCTACCTTTTCTTCCTGGCTATTAGTTGGAATAGACACCATTTCTGTACCCCTCCTACATTCCCTCCACATGAGTCTTTGGCTTGTCAATCATGACATTCACATTTATAAATCCATTTTGCAACTTTTCATCTACTGGGAGAAATTGGGATTAACTACACTGTTGTTTATAAATGAATTACACTCTGCTTTTCTATTTGTGTCTTAATTTTTTATATACTTCCATTTTGCTTTTTCCTAGTTTCTATTCTTTCTCCATTTTTTCCCAGATGTCATTTTCGTGTCCATACATAGATCAGAATTAAGAATGAGAGCTAGTGAAAACTCTATTTGAGAGGATTATGATAAGGATATCTATATTTGTTAAGGGCATTTTAAAATCAATTTTAATTTATACTATGCATTTTGCTGAGATGATAACAGAAAACAATTGAAATCAACTCTGTTTTTACTAGGGTCCTGGTCAGCCCCTTGGCTCTGGTCTCTTTCTCCTAGATGCCCTGTTAAAGGCCTGGCATGAGGTGGGGGCCATTAATAAAGATTTATTTAATGACTAGAAAGGAAACAGAGAGGCTTTTTAAAACTCAAATAATAGAAAGATTGGAATGGAAATGGGGGAAAAGATTGAAATGGAAATGAAATTTCAGAATTCTCTGTGGATCTTGTTTCTCACTTCTGCCTTTTCTCTATTAGCATTGATAATTGCAAGTTGACGATTTAATTTCAAATGTATTAGTTGATATGCAATTTATTTTTCCTGAAAAATCAGTATTATTTGACTACTTATCCAATTGATTTATTCAATTAATTTTTAAACTTTTGACTCATTTTTATCTTACAAGCCTGTTCTATACTTCCGAATGGTTCAAATAAATTACACATCTAAAACTACTGGAAAGTTAGTCGTAAAGCTTAATGTAACAAAAATCTCAATTTATGGAGCCCAATTTTCCAGGGATGTAAGCTTTACGAAATGAAAATGACTGTTCCAATCCATCGTGTAAAATCCGCTCTCTGCTCAAGGTGATGGTGGTGGCATCTGCATTAGTGTCTCAGGCAATTCTCTTCAGGGACTTGTCCTTTAAACACCCTCAATTCCACGCATTCATTGGAACTTCTGTTTTGCGAGCTTGTCCATTTCATAGAGTTTTCCTGGTTTCCTCAGCTTCGTTTTCCCCCTCACACCACCAGCTGGTTTGATCACTCTGCAATTTCCTTCTCTACTCATGTTCCCCAGCCACCACTCCCTTCCTCAGTTTCCAAGAACCGCTCCGGTTTCTCTCTGGACATGAGTCTTTCCCTTCTAGAGTTCCCTTTTTCTTCTTTTCTAGGTTAGGCATTTGTTGATGCATTTCCTTGGTAGTCAGCATTTGTTACCCCGTGAAAATGTCAACACCTTCAAGTTTCTTCCCAGGTCTCCCAACATTTTCTGAGAACGGGCTGATTTCCATATTTATTGAGTATTATTTTTAATGGAAGTGCCCTTGACCCTGACCTGTTCTGTAAAAAATGAAATTTTGCTTTATTTTCTCTCATTTTGCGCCGGGTCTTGAACCCAATATTTTTATAGTTGATAGCTCGGCTTTCTAGCTTTTTCCCTTCTGACTCGTATTGATGGTTTTTACTTGGATCTTCAGTGAATTTTATCATGAAAACTAGCATAACAAAGTGAAATCAATTAGCTAAGAGTTTGCCATGAGTGCTGTAAATTTTTAACTATACAATCAATGAGTTTACTTCAGGTTGTGTGTCCTAATGTGAAAGATTAACTTATTGCTTAGAAACCTGGAATTCACATAGTGGATGGCAGTTGTTATTTCTAAATAGCTTAAAATGGTGATAGGAATGGGGGAAATCTTTGGGCCTAGAGGTGGAAAAACCACTTCAGGATCACGATTGCCCTGAAATAAGAAGACTATTACAGACTTGCACGTATATATGGCTTCTTCTAGGAGCAACCATCAAGCCACATCTTAGCCAGACTTTTTCTGAATGTACCAGTGAAGTTTGACTATCTCTCCCTTTTCCTCACCTTCCACCCCTCAGGAAAGGGGGAATTTAATAACGGTTGAATACAACAGATTTTATTAATCCCCTGCTGATGAGATTTCACATCTGCTCCACAGTACACTGTGATTTCGAACTCTCAAGAAACAAAGAATGATTGTGTCTTCAATCCCTCCACTTTCACCTGTCAAAAAGTTAAAAAGTTTGTACGTGGTTGAAAATGGATGTCTACATTGAATGAAAGACAACAAAGAAAATGAGCAAGCACCACTCTGCCTAAAGTTTCCATGTGACCGTTGGCTCTCCCACACCTGCCGCTGACGTGGCAGCCCCCAGCTAGTCCTAACCTCTGCACCTTCCAGATGGAAGTTTTGGCCCAACTCTGGTTGGCCTGAACTTGATGCAAGTTCAGCTCAGAGGACAAAAGACAAGTGAGTGCACTGCACACCATTTTCTTGTTCCAAAAGTGAAATTTCTTCTCCTCCTCCTCCCCCTCCCCTTCTTTTTCTTCTTTTCCTTCTTTTCCTTCTTCTTCTTGTTCTTGTTCTTCTTCTTCTTTTCCTTCTTGTTCTTGTTCTTGTTCTTCTTCTCTCTTAGATTTTATTTATTTACCTGAGAGAGAGAGAGAGAGAGAGAGAGCAAACAGGGGCAGAGGGAGAGGGAGAGGGAGAAGTAGGCTCCCCGCTGAGTCAGACTCAGGGCTCCATCCCAGGACCCTGGGATCATGACCCAAGCCAAAGGCAGATACTCAACCACTGAGCCACCTAGGTGCCCCCCAAAAGTGAAATTTCTTTTAAGGAGGCCACAATACTTCTCCTCAACCACTACAGTGTTCCCTGAGGATTCCTTGATAGGAATGTGTCATAGTAAAGGATAATGTCACAAACTAATGAATACCAAATATTGGGGCTGCATGAAGAGCTGTCAGCCAACTCTAGATCCCAATGAGTGACTTTTTAGTGTTCCTTTTCTTGAATTTAAACTGTGCATCTTTCTTCCCCTTAGCACTACAGAACTTTAGTGGAATTTCAATACCAATTCAATAACCTAGTGTCTCTAGCGAAAATGTACACATATATTTATCTGAAAGTGGCCTTCTTCTAGAGAACCAGTCCCTTTGGATTTAGTTGTAAAAATGACTTTTTCTGCAGAAAGCCAGAGGCACCCTTGAGGGAGAAGCAGTAGTAAGTAGAACATCTTGGGAAAACCCTTTGCAGGCCAGGATAGCCCCACATATCAAGTACACTTGAGGTTCTGAACAGGCTTGAGGTTAAGCAAATAAGAGTATAGTGCTTGCTCAAGCTAGAGGCAGAAGGGCCAGTAAATATGAGTGTTTTAGACGAGATTCTGTTTGCAACATTATATCTCTGTAGAACAGAGAGACATTTCAGTTTCTTTTGATGAAAACTCTAAGTGATTTATGACAATTTAGAAAGACACTCATCTGAATGGTATTTCTTGCAGATTAATGATGATAGCAAAAAATAATGGGCCCACATCTCTGAAGAATGAAAGGTTGTTGGAAAATGTTTGTCATAAGTTGTTAATGAGGAGTTCACAGAATTGTTCATTCAGTTCTCCTCTTCCTTTTTTTTCTTTTTTAAATATTTTATTTATTTATTTGAGAGAGAGAGAGAGAGAGAATGAGCAGGAGAGTGGCAGAGAGAGAGGGAGGAGACTCCCAGCTGAGCAGGGAGCCTGAGGAGGGGCTCGATCCTAGGTCCCTAAGATCATGACCTGAGCCAAAGAGAGACGCTTAACTGCTTAACTGATGGAGCCACCCAGGTGCCGCACCCCTTCCTTTTTTTTAAACAAAAACAAGCCAACACCACACACACACACACACACACACACACACACACACACAGGCTAGAAAAAAGACCAGAAGGAAATGCATCGAAATATTCACAGAGCTAATCTAAAATGGTGGAACCCTATTTTCTTTTTAGTGCTCATGCGTATATATTTTCTACGAAGCGCATACAATAAAATTATTAAAAACTAAACATCACTGTTTGTCTTTTAACACTGCCCCTGGTTTTGAGGGCATTAAAATAGAAAAACAAAAACAAAACAACAAAACAACTTCCTAAAACTCCAGTAAATTAAACGGAGCTCAGAAACACAGAGTCAGATGGGAAGCTACGGCAGGTCAGTCAACCCCCGGCCCCCCCAAGTGCCCCAGTATACAGAATTGCCATGACAGCTAACTGTGGTTCAGATAACAAACCAAAGAGAGAGAGAGGCTTTTATTGGAATTGTCAGCTTTAGCCTTGAGATACAGCGCAAGTGGTTTTAACAGCCAAATCACATCTTTGCGAACAATGTCACAAAGATAGAAAAGGAGCATTATATTTTTTATCTCACAGATGTCCTGAATAAAGTACATTCGGTTCCAATTTCATCTTGATAGCGCATCACAGATCACAGTGACAACCTTGCTGGAAAACCGCTGATACTGGGTTCAGCTTGGTTTTTTTCCACTCTGGGTAGAGAAGCTCTCCATTGCCATTAGCGCAGACCCATTACTATTACTTATTATTTAAAAAGTCTTCTTGGTTTTAATGGATTTCTTAGCACAGGTACTAGAATGTCCTGGCCTCTAGAGTATGCAGATGGGACAGGTGAACTTTAGCAAGGATCCCATCTAACTAAACACATCGTGGTTATCACCTACCATCTGCCACAGCATGTGCTGAAAAGACATGGTTTACAAATGAAATAGAGAGTAAAACTGCTTTCCTAGGCCCACCTCATGTCCGGTACCCAACATTAGCTATTTTTTCAAAGGCTTCGGGACCAGAAACAATAATGACCTTCTGTAGGTCTCTAGCCCTGGGAGAGCTCATTTATTAAAACGGCCAAGAACCTTGGAAGATGGAACACAGCTGTTCAGACAGGAATGCTGAACTCTCCCTTTCACCTGGTCAGAGCAGATTTCTGAGCATCTAAGTGAAAGGCTTCACGGAAGGTCACACTGTCAATAATCGGAGGATGATTCTGGAGTTTATAGAGCTGGCTCCTGTTTGGTTTGGGGGCTTTAACTTGGAGCCAACAACAACAACAGCAACAAAATGGAAGAAAGTCAGAGACAGGCCCCTGCCCCTCCCGAGGGGGAAGCTGTGCATAACCAGGCATCAGACAGCAGACAAGAACATCGAAAAACGAACAAGGCCAGTCTCCACAGAGTTCACTATTGTCAGGAGCGTGATTCAGCCTCTCTTTGCTGTTTGGTGCCCTGAGGGCTCCAGAGAGACCTGGCAGGGGCAGAGCGGGAGAGAGACAGAACGAACCCCCCACCCTACATGTACAGACTGAGCAGCAGAGACGTGACACTTCCGTTGACTCAGGAAACCTTTAATTCTAACACAGTTCTTCATCTTCCAAAAGAATCCACATTTCTGAACTATCCTTCAAAATTGTCATTAATGCCAGCGAGGTTTTGGTGGGTGGGTGACATTGGAAATAACACTGCCCAGGACACAGTTGGGAGAGGATCATATATCCTTAAGGTGGCTGCATGAATCTTTGGGAGTGTCCCAATCCTGTTGTCTCCATCCTATTTTATGTATCTTCAAAACATATCCAGAATCTGATCACGTCCTATCATCCACATGGCTACCACCTTGGTCCAAGGGTGGTAGCCCTTCTATCCTACTGACAGCAATGCTGTGGCTTTCTAACGGGTCCCCTGCCTCCACTTCTGCCCTCACCTCGCCTCCACTTCCCCACTCCCCAGCGCAACAGCTGTTCTGGACAAAGCAGCCAGAGCGATGCTCTGAAAGCATTGTCGGTCCTATCATGTTACTACCCTGCTCCATGGTTGTCCTCAGTGGGAGAAAAGCCAGAGTCCTTACGGAATACGGCCCCACTACCTCCCTGACCTCGTCCACTGCTCTCCTCTTGCTCACTCTGCTCCAGTCACACACCAGGCATGCTGCCCCCTCAGGATTTTTGCACTGGCAATTTTCTCTGCTTGGAAGGCTCTTCTCCTGGATATTGGCATCCATCAGGTCTTTGCTTGAATGTCTCCTTCTTGGTGAAGCCCACCATAATTCTATTTAGAATTGCACCCCCCCTTGGTACTTTTCCCACTTGATTTTTCTCTATCGTATATAGCTGTTATCACCTTAAAAATGTAGAATTTGTTTATTTTGCTCGCTGTGCACCACACCTCCACCAGAATAGAAGCTTCGTTAAGTCAGGGGGTTAAAAGTCTATTTTGTCCACAACTGTATCCTTCAGTACCTAGAATGGTGTTTCACACATAGTAGGGGCTCAAAAATATCTGTGAATTGAATTTGCTCAGTTTTTCCAGAAGTCTTATGGCAGTTTTTGTGTGTACAGCTTTATATATTTGAAAGGTCATGTCTGATTGGAACAAGAAAAACATTTGTAAAATCTTATACACACCATCTGGAAGCTGTTCAGCAGCCTATATATGAAATGGGTTGTAAGTGGTGGCCAAATGTCCTGTGGATAGAAATCAGCTCTAAGAGAACCTGCTATGGCCTGTAGTTCCTTCACAAAAATGAAGTTGTAGTTTACTGGCTGAAGAAAGCGTCTCTGTCTTATCTTTATCTCGGTTGTGTCTGGTGCATGGAAAATGCCATTTCCCCCAGGCAATGTTCCTTTCTAACAAACCACTTTGATTGCCCTAAATGGTTTTAAAATAAAATAAAATAAATATAAAAGGTAGAGATGCTGCCAGATCTCTCCAAGCCCATCTGTATGCTAGTTTATTTTTCATGAGGCTTGTTTCATTAGAAACTTGGACATAAATGACGAAGGCTTATTGCATTGTTTTTGGTCCTGTATTGCAAATAGCTGGAGTGGGACAATAAGTTTAGAGGCCTTTCAAGGATATTATCTGACACTTTCACTGATCTTATTTACGTATATCAGTCCTATTGGCTAAAAAGCCATAATTATTCTCTTGACTTTTCCTTGTGAATTGATATTGCTATTGAAAATAACATCCCTGAAGACAGAGCAAGGTAATATTCATTTTTTTAAAAAGCTCTCTTATTATGTTTACCTGTTGTTAAGCATATTTCTTATTTAGCCTTGAAGTGCTATAGCATGGCAAGAATACTGTATCTTACATAATGATTGCAATTTAAAAGTGAAAACTACTAGGTTATCTTTTCTTCTTTGCTTTGGTTTTGCTGGCTCTGTGATTTTTTTTGGCTCTATCTATAAACATATATAAGATGAATAACAGTAAATGAATTACAGAGGTATAATTCCATTGAGGGTCCTGGAAATAGCTTTTAGCCTCAAGAGCCAAGCTCTTACACTGTGTGTCGGATCAGAATTGCAAGACAGAATTATAGCTCCGTTACTCAAGGTTTGCTTGTTGTTAATTTTATGGAGGACATAAAAGCTAATGTAAAGCATCTGTCGCATCCTTGACCCCTTTAAGAAAGCTGTATCCACGGCAGCTGATACCAGGTAGGAGGAGGAGGCGGGCCCTGAATCCTCACAGGGTATTTCAAGAGAAAGAAATGCCTTGTCGCTTGAATATCTCTTGGATGTTGAGTCCGCGTGGTGGTAAGGTTGGGGTCAATTGCAATCTATTCAGTTAACGCGTATGTCTTGAGCTCACGCTGTTGGCAAGTCCTGTTCCAGATGCTGGGGGTACTTACGGCAGTGAACAAATCAAGCAAGAAACCCTCCTGCCCTCTTGGAGCTTACTTATACTACGACGGAACAAGCAGCACATAAAATATGTTACATGTGACAACCCACTTCACAGAAAATTGGTTAAGGAAAGATAGCTGAGGGGGCCACGGGGCCTTCAGGGCTGTTCTTTTAAATAGAATTGATAAGAAAGACCGTGCTGATGTCGTGGCATTTGAGCAGTGTGACCTAAAGGAGGACTGAGAGCAAGGCCCGATGCAGATCTCCGAGGAAGGAGCCTCCTGGGCAGAGAGGACAGCCTGGGCAAATGCCCTCAGATCAAGTTTTGCAGAGGGAGTGGTGATGTTAGTGTGACCAGAGCCTAACGGGGAGGAAAGGGTGATGAGGGTTACATTTCAAGGGATCCATTCTGGCTGCTTCACAGAAAATAGACAATCGGGAGACCACTTGGGAGGCTATTGCAGGGAGCCAGGCAGGCGATTAGAGTGTTTGGAGGACGGTTGCAGGTGGAGGTGGTAAGATGTGGTCCACTTTAGGTTATATCTTACAAGTAGGGCCAACAGCATTTGCCGACAGACTGGAGGCGGTATCACCCTGCAGGCCTATTTCCCTGGAACTGGTGCTAAGGTATACAGCGGTCTTTAAGATTCGTCCTTCTTCCTGCTTTGGCTCTGATAATGAGTCTCAGCACTACATCGCTGGCCATACTTGAGGTTTGCGTCTTTGCTGGGTTTTGCCCTGGGCACATAGATAGCATTTGTTAGGGCACAAGAACACCATTTTGCTGCCCTTCTATTTTCCGAAACTCCACTTCTTGCTGCCATGGCCAAAAGTTCTCACTAAAGCTCAGGAGTTCTCCTGGATTCAAGAACAACAAGCGTCTCCGTCTTCCCCTCATCGTCATTTCATTGCATCTGGTGTCCTCCACTGGAGTCTCGGGTTCTGAGACCAGATGTCTCTTTCCTTCAAACTCTGCTCCACACCTTAATTGCTTCCTGGTAGACTGACGTTATAATTGTCATATTGGCTTTTTTGTTTTCTTGCTTCCAGAAAGCTAGCAGCCAGCCGCAGAAATGATCCTCGTCCAGCCTGTCTTCATCCTCCCATGGTTCCTTTCAGAGTCCTGTCTTGGCTTCCAATGCCCTCACCCACTGCTTAAATCTTTAAATCATTCAGCGTATTCTTTGGGAAACATTCTCACCACGTCCTTTTCATCTTCAGCACGTATTTGTGTAATTTCGGATTCACAGTGGCAAACCACTTGGAGAACTGTGAGTGAATAAAGCAAACACAAGATCTGAACTGGGGAGAGGTTCCCCTTGTTTCCAGTATCTGCTCGTCTCTGCCCAGCACCAGAGAACAGAACATAATAAGCTTCATTGTGCTAGTGAATGCCACTGGGAGGGGTAACTCTTTACTCTGGGATTCTTCATTTTTCTTCTTGGTAAAAATTAATTAACTGGTGTGTTAATTATTTATGCAGTTCACCAAATATTTCTGTTCTTCCAATGCACAAAGGAGGATTGTACTTCCTGGCCTCTTTCTGGTTGGATGGAGCAATTCTGGCCAATGACTTGAGAGTGGAAATAATATTGATCATTTCTGAGCCAGTGCCTTCAACGGCAAGGAAAAGACTCTAGAGCCTTCTTTCCCTTGGGGATGATGATTGCAATTTCTAAGGTGGTGGCCTGGGTTACTGATGGTGGCCTGGGTCACTGAGTGACTCTGAGAAGCAGAGCCCCTTGGCAACCTATAATGGCTATGCAACATGAATGAGAAACCCCTGTTTTGGCACTGAGATTTTAGATTTGTTTAGCACTGCAGCATAACTTAGTCTATCCTGCTGGATATATTCAGTCCATTTCTCTGTGAGAGTGATTTGACAACAGGACCTCAGGCAAATGAAGGTGTGGTTGGGCATAAAGGGCAAACCTAAGTTAGATGCCAGAATGGCCTATGCTGGTCATGGGGTTTCTAAGGATGATGGTTCTAGAAAGAACAGGGTTGCAAATGGAGGAAGTAGAAGGACCCTGAAGGCAAAATGGAGAGCTATCTAGGGTTTGTCTAAGGTTGGTACTGTGGTCTGCTATGGCTTCTCCATGGTGATAGAAAAATATTTAGTGATCTCTGCCTAACTCGTGGCCCATGGCCAGATGTCTTGCAGCTGGGGTCCCACTGGGTCAGGAGGGAACTTTCATTACATGGGACGACAGGAAAGCAAAGCCAGAGGTGTTGCTATGTTCCACAACCTCCAGAGAGGAGAGCTAACATGATCCATTTGCCCAGGTCTATCATGTTTATTCGAATGAGTGGCCATATATGGACAATGTCTGTGAGGAGGTACCTCAAGTTCAGGAGAACCCAACAAGGCCTGATGCCGTTGAAGTACCACAATGTGTCAGAGGAATGATTTCCAGCTTCCTGTAGATACCATTACCTAATTACACTATCTACTTCTAGAACCGCCTTTGCCAGGATCATTGTTTCTTGCTTAGAACTTTGGGGGAAGGAGGGAAAAGTAGGCACCCTCTCCTTCCCTCCCTTTTGTGTGAAGCCTCACAAAGGAAGCTGCCATTTAGAAGGTTGTTTTGTTTTTAATTGGCGGGAGGAGGCCTGTGAGGACCTCTCGCTTTCTGCCTGTGTTATGATTTTGTGACAGTGTGAAGTCAATCTTAGAGCAGTTACGGCTCTCCCGAGCTGTCAGGAGCTCCGAGACTTCAACTCTGATTAAAACCCATGACTGAAAAAAAAATTACCATAATCCTGTGACAGGCATGAAGAGAAAGCCATAATAATACTGATAACAATGTGCCAGTTAAGAGGCTATTATATTTAGTGCCTTACTTCAGCACAGACCAATCTCCTCAGGGTTGCCATTAATATAACCAGGGCCTTGTTAATGGATGTGACCAGCTCTTTGAGGGCCCTGCCCCAGATAACTACCATGCATGCACCTGGTGGAGGAGGAGGTGAGAGGTGCAGCCAGCAATTTGTTTGCTGGAAGTTCTGCTGGTGGTAGGAATAGAAGCAACGTGTTCTTTGCTCCGAACCAGGGTGTTTAAGAGACCAGCAGGGAATGGGTCTCTCAGGTGTCAGTCCAACAATCCTGGTAAGTTGCCCAAACACCATTAGACACGTCCCTTGAGGCCTCTTACCTCTGTGCCCTCAGAAACACCCCATGTTGTCCCTTTGGCCCCCGGAGCCATCCTTCTGTCCCCAGATCACCCAGGACATTTCTTTGCTACCCATCGTGCCCTGACTTTGGCGTGTAATATCACACACCCTGGTCTCATTTCCTTGGGGCCTTTCTAGGTGACTCCAGCTACTCGTAAGCTCATTTGAGCTAAGTTAATGCTGCTAATAGTTTACGGTGTTAGCCCTTCTAGCTTATCTATTTGTGTCTTAACAGGGACCTTTCAGCGTGAAGTCAAAGGTGTTACTATTTAGAATTTAGGGCATGCAACAAAAGGCTGGTGGGGGGGATGACAGTTGGGAGCATGAGTCTGTATGGGAGACACTTTGGATCACATCAGGTAAGTAGCTCTTCCTTTGCCTATGCGTTTGCATTCTGGGATTCCACATCTCTAGTTCTTTAGAAGCAGGTAACATGCCACCTCTTCTAGCCACCCGTCCTTTACCGAAGTTGCGTACACCACAGCTGGCCTTCTTTCTCTGACTTACACAGTTCCTCAGAGTCTGAGCATATTTGAGGGAGGCACAGAAACCTGTCACTTAAGCAAGATAGGTAGTTATGAGTCCTAGTTCTGCACGGCTGAAGAACAATAGTCACTCCACGATTAGGTTGGCAAGTCCCTTTGAGAAATGGTGTCAATCTTTCAGAATCAAGATTTCATGTCCAGGGAATCTCACTACTCACCAACTATAGATACTAATTGAAGACTAAACTTTGATTGTACTGAGCATGGAAAGGACCCTGTATGTGGTTGAGTCACATATGCACACACACACATACACACACACAGAGCAGTCCCTAGCAGAGTTATTTTATGCTAAAAAGCAAAGGATTCTGGGGTAGGTGGGAACTGGTGCAACATTTTTGGAGGGAAATTTGGCAAACGAGTATCAGAAGTTTTAATAATGTGCATATTCTTGGACTCAGCAATTCTACATCTAGGAATTTATCTGAACATATTAGTCAGAGATGCTCACAAAGAATTATGTATAAGGACATAGGAGGATATTAATCAGAACACTTTCTTTTTTTCTGCTACAGCTGGGCTTAGCATGACATCCATGGGGGAGGGACAGGCCTGTTTAGGGTTGGAGTAGACTGGAGGGGGACCCAAAGGGGGCTCAAGCTGATCCTAGGACCCTGGGCTGAGCGTCCTGTCCCAGGAGCACTTGCTGGGGAGTCTGGGCACAGAGCTCCAGCTACATTGCCATGTCTTTGGGCCTGGAGGATCTAGGCATGGGGAAAAGAAGGGGGAGCTCTAAACATTCTGAGGGAGGTGATCACACCTCCTTGGCCTGAGTCTCCTCCCCTGTAAAAATGGAATTGATAATAACATTGACCTCACAGAGCTGTTGAGGGGTCTAAGGTTTAATAAATGAGCCTTTCCCTGGCTGAAGCCTGAATGTCCTGTTCAAAATCCCCCAATAGGAGAATTCATTCATTCATTCCACATTCATTTATTAATCTCTCCCCCTGGGTGTCCCCAGAATCAGAGCACTTTTAATTGCAAAATATTAGGAATAATTCACATGATAACAATGGAAGATTAATAAATGGCTGTAGTATTTATAAACAAAGAAACAAAAAAAAATTAGCCATTGAAATCCCTGTCTCAGGGGAATATTTAATGGCATGGTACAATGCTCACAATATATTTTTGGGCTAGAAAAGTAGGTTACAAGAGATAGTGAGTTTAATTTAAGTTTTGCAAAATGTATACAATATAGGTATGGAAAAAAGACTACTAGGACATAGACCTAAATTTTAACAATGGTTATCTGAGTGTGTGTATGAGTGATTTTAAATTTCTTCTTTGTATTTCAAATTGTCAATGACTATTATTACTTTTATAGTCAGAAAAAGGTGATTAAAGAGGATAAGACTCATTTGTTCAAAAATCCATCACAGAAAACCTACCAAGGTATTGTACAGCATACTGGAAGGCTTGGCAAACTATAGCGAGCCTAGCCTAGGTTCTTGGGGCAGCTTATGAGATGAGTTCTGGTTTTGGATTCCAGCAAAACTGGTTTGGAATCCTAGTTCTGCCACTTACTAGTGGCATAGTATCTAAGCCTTCATTTTCACTTCTGGAGAATGGGGACACTAACACCCACCCTCTGGAGTTATCCTGAAGATTAATGGGGAGCATCCAAAAAAAGTAGTGATTCTTTTTAGTGGCACAATATTACAAGATGGTCCTTCCTAACCACCCCTGCACTGCCTTATCTACCTTAGTCATCTGGGAGAGTCACACAGGCCATAGGATTTGCCCACCCATTTATGTTCACAGCTTCTTGTTTTATTTTACAGGCTTTATTGTTCTTTAGGTGAAGCAAAGCTAACAGCTCAGGAGATGACCGCCATGGTGAAGATGGCTCGTGAGACTCACAGACCCCAAGAATAGGGGCCTGCCATGCTATGGGGGCAGGGAGCATACAGGGAGCTACAAAGGTAGTCAAGAGGCAGAGGGGTCAGGGGAAAACCTGGGCAAGAGGCTTTACTGTGATTTCTGTGTGAAGAAAGGCAAGGCAGGGTAAGTAGGCATAGAATTGACTACTTTGGATGATTTCAGTGGGCTCCCTAGTTGTGTGGTATCCAGCACTGGTGATTAGGGCAGGTGGAGGTCAGCCTAGATTATAAGTGAGTAAAGGAGGTAGTTGGGGTATGAGCTCTGGATATGAAAGATGTAGAACTCTTTATTATCTCTAGGAATTGGCTATCCCAGGGAGGGATGGTTTCTCTGGGGTCAGCGAGGCCCCAAGATATCAAAGCACCAAAAATACTGAATGAAAACACATGACTAATATAGTTATAGGTTGAGACAAATGAACAATTCTATCTTTTATCAGCTTTATAAGGAAAAGTGTCACACCTGGGGCCTATCATTCAACCCTTGCCAACCTCTTGTTTGTAGAATCATGTGCTTTTCGGCTCTCTATTCCTATGTAACAAACCATCCCACAACTTCGTGGCCTAAAACAACAACCACTTTACTTGCTTGTGATTCTGAAATTAGGGCTGAACCCAACAGGGTGGTTCTTTGCTGGCCTTGCCTGTGGTCACTCACATGACCACCTTTAGCTGTCTATCAACTATGGGATGGGTTCAGCTGGGATGCTGGCATGCTGGTCTCTCTCTCCTTCTCTCTCACACCCTTTTCCCCTCTTCTTGAGGGCTCAGGGCCCCACCTTTTCTGAATGTTCTCTCCAGCAGAGAAGATGGACATCTTAATAGTACCTCAGGGCTCCTAAGAAGGCGGAAGGAGAAGTTTCCATGACTTCTTAAGGCTTAGAACTGAAACAGGCACAGCGTCACGTCTGCCACATTTGTTAAAGCAAATCATAGGCCTCGCCCAGACCCAAGGGGAGGGGAGTACACAAGCACATGAATTCCAGGACGTGTGTCTCTCAGGAGGAGAGACTCACTGGGGCCATCAGTGTGATGAACTATCAAGACAGGTGAGGCAGGGTATTTGTTCCTACGATCCTTCTAGAGATTCTGAGACCCTTGGAGAAAGAACCTTAGGAGGTCATCGAGCCCAAACCAGGGAGGAAACCGTGATCCTGATGATGACTGCCCTATAGAGGCTGTGTGAATGTTCTGGGCTTTCTCTGAAACAAGTGACAAGTTAAGGAACTATACTTGCTTCACAGAGAAGAAAGGTCTGGAAAAGGTAGGGGCCAATTTTCAATGAGCAGGCCTCAGAGAACGAGGGTATGCTATATTTTTAGGCAAACTCTACCAGGTCACTATTGAGCAAAGAGTCCCTAGAATGACTTAATGAAAAAACTTCTGTCACCTCATTTGTCGCTTAAATAGTTACTTATTCTAGATTCTGTTTTCAGCCCTCTTTGCATTCTTCCTAGCTCATCTTACACACTTCCATGAATTCTGTTATCACTTCCATTCTGATTACTCTACAATTTTTACCTATAAAAAGCACAGTCCCTTTTTTTAAAGGCTGGAAACCTATTTTTATCAGCTCACTGAGCATCTCCATGCAAGTGCCCTGTGGCACCTCAAATTTAAGTGAAACTCACTGTGCCCCCCACAAAATCTCCTTCTCCTCTTGTGCTCCCAATTTTAATACCACCATTCTCTTAGTTCCTACCCTAAGTTGGGCACTTTGAAGTTCTATTTGATGTCCACTCTTCATTTCCCAAGCCCAAATACCAAAATTCTGTTGATTCTAGCTCTAAAACATAAAAACAAACAAACAAACAACACACACACATGTACACACACAGAGACACACAGACACACTCACATATGCACATGCATATTCCCCTCTGTTTTTCTCTAGTCCAGGAACATACTGTCTTTTGCTTGGGCTTCGGGAACCAAATACTATAGACTTAAATAAGAGACATTGATTTCTCATAATTCTAGAAGCTGTGAAGTCCAAGATGGAGGCACCAGATTTGGTTCTTGGTGAGGGCCTTCTTCCTGGCTTGCAGGTGGTCACCTTCTTGCTGTGTCCTCACATGGTGGAGAGAGAGAGCTCTAATATCTCTTCCTCTTCTTATAAGGACACTAATCCCATCATCAGGGCTCTAGCCTCATCTAAATGTAATCAGCTCCCAAAGGTGCTACATCCTCATACCACTACTTTGGTGGTTGGGGATTCAACATATGAACATGGGGAGGACACAACGTTCAGTCCCCACAGGCTTTTATGAGGATGTCTACTTGGTCCCCCTCACTTTCAGTCTTTCCACACAGCTTTCAGATTTGTCTTCCTAAAAGGAATTAAGGGCACATCACTCCCTCGTGTAAAACTTTTGAATAGGTCCCCGTGTTACTTAGCCATGGCTTTTGCAGCAGGTCAGAATCAGGGCTCAGCCCTTCCGTTTCAGCTTCATCTCCAATTACTCCTTCTGTCTTTCCACCCTCTCTCCTCCCTCCCTGTGCTAATCTTCTTTCCTCTGGCCCCATCTGCTTGGCAAGGCAAAAACTGCTCATTCTTTGTGGGCCAGCTCAAATGTAATGGCTTTTATGAAGTCTCTTCTCCAGGCAGAATTAATAATTTCCTTGTCTGGGGTTCATAGGTCAGTGGTTCTTAAATCTTGCAGCATATTTGAATCACCTGGTATATTAGTTAGGCTTTCCCAGAGAATCAGAACCAAAATATATATAATACTGTATAACACACACACACACACAATTAGGAATTGGCTTATACGATTATGGAGGATTGACAAGTCCCAAGATCTGCAATTAGCAAGCTGGAGACACAGGAGAGCCCATGGTGTAGCTCCATTTTGAAGGCCAGACTGGAGACCTAGAAAGAGCCGATATTTCAGTTCATGTTCAAAGGTAGGAAAGAAAAAGATGTCCCAGCATGAAGGCAGTCAGGGAGGAAAAATTCCTTCTTAATCAGGGGGTGAGCCCTTTTGTTCTATTCAGGCCTTCAGTTGATTGGATGAGACTGACCCTCACAAAAACACCCAGAATATTGTTTGACCAAATATCTAGGTACCCTGAGGCCTAGTCAAGTTGACATATAAAATCTACCATCATACTTGGGGAACTATTAAAATATACCTAATATTGCTGTGCCTCATTCCAGAGGTCAGGGATAGAACCTGGGCATTGATATATTTTAAACTTTCTCCTGCAGGCTGGGAGGAGAATGCCAAGTAAATTTCTCATATGTCTGCCTCCTCTGATAGACTGTGGGATCCTTGAGGCCAGGGACTGGTCTTACCCATAGTTAGTTACTTCAACACCTGCCTGCATGGTAGCTAGCATCAGATGGTGAATTAATGCATAATACCTAATTGAACCAGACTCGAGCACAACTATTATGGGTTGAATTATGTCCCCCCAGAAAGCTATGTTGAAGTCTTAATCTCCAGTACCTCAGAGTGTGACCTTATTTGGTTTTAGGGTTGCTGTAGGTACTGGAGGAGGGTGGGCTCCTAATTCAGTACAACTGGTGTCCTTGAGGAGAAGAGGCACAGAGACATGCAGGGAAAACGCCATGCACAGGCAGAGGCAAAGATTGGACTGATGCAGCCGCATGCCAAGGGACCGTGAGGCTTGCCAGAAAGCCAGCAGAAAGAAGCCAGGAGGAGGCAAGGAAGAATTCCCCTATAGCTTTCAGAGGAAGCATGATCCTGTCAACACCTTGACTTCTGACTTCTAGCTTCCAAACCTTTGAGGCAATAATTTTTTGTTTCTACCACGAAGTTTGTGGTACCTTATTATGGCAGATCTAGGAAACCAATACAATAACCAGTCAAAGAAAAGATGCATTGGGAAAATGGTCTCCTAAATTTATGGGACAGTAGACTAGGGTAAACAAGAATCGGTCTTTCTTTTAGTATGGCTTGAGGAAGAAGTGTTTTGAGAATTGATTTCTTTTAAGTTTTAGGATTTGAGATCCTCCAAATTTAAGTGATCTTGTGATATATAATTGAGTCACTTGACTTGAACACCCTTCCAGAAAGAATCATCTGATCTGGCAACTGGTCTCATTTCACAAGCCACCCCATAGGTCCATTAGAAATTAATAAGCAGGCACCTGGCTTATCAATCTATCCCTTTCCCCCTAGAGCTTGATCAATTCAGGATTCATTCATCAGATGACATTTCTGGATCTGCAAAACTCAGGATGAGGCAGTGGGCTTGGGTGCCCTCATCAAGGTCATTGAGAGGCATTGCCTGCTCAGCCATCTGCCCCTCGCTCTTTGACGTCTCTTCAAATTAAACACCACACCCTGTGGTAAAATCGTTCTTGCTCTATAAATAGCTGACTTGGCTTGAGTCGCACTGAAAATGTTACAGAGGAAGGGTGTCAGAGAGAAGAAAAAGGAAAGGCCACAGACTCAAGGACAAAGTTCTTGGTCTGATGATTCTGGTCTCTGAGGAATCCCCAGAACGCCCTGTGTGAAGGAGGCACCCTGGGCCTCTCCCTCACGTCTCCCGTGACTTCCTGTTCTGGGAGCTCACCCACCCAAGTGAACATTCCCCTTTTCCTTGCCCAGTTCTTTCCTGCCTGAGTTTACTATAGATCAGGAAATTGCTACAGGGTTACTTTAAAAAAAAGTACACCCTTTCTGTGGCCTCATGGCACACTTCTAATTTCAATCACATCACTACTGAATTAAAATGGAAACTGTCCACAGGCAACACATTGTTACTGATGCCGTCTGCAGCCACATCATTATAATATAATATAATTTTATGACCGGTTGGCCTACCGTTTTATAGGGCTGCTACAAACTTCACATCTGCTCCCAGAAAGGGGCCCTGAGAGCTTCCGAACTTCTCTCTCCTGTTCTCTGTAGTATTTTCTCTAACTTCTCTGTCCCAGGCCTGAGGGGATGCTCTTTCCCCCTGTGGCTGCCCAGCTTGGGCAGGCTCCTCCTGGCTCTTACCACCCAGGGTCAGTCAGTTCCTGCCAAAACTTCTGGGGCTATTCTTATTTACTTTTTTAATTTTTAGATTATTTTTAAGAGGTGGGCGGCAGGGGCAGAGGGAGAAGAAGAGAGAATCCTAAGTAGGCTCCACACCCAGCATGGAGCCCAACGCCGGACTCGGATCTCATGAAGATCATGACCTGAGCCCAAATCAGGTTAACTGACTGAGCCATCCAGGTGCCCCTGGGGCTATTTTAAAAAAACGTTTGGCCTTTGCTCATTCCCTATTGTACCCACTACTCCTTCTTCCTGCCCCTTCTGTCCAAATACACACTCACTTCCTGCCTCTACTTCACTCCCTCCTCACCCAGGCCCTCATTACTGGCCACATGCCAGCCTTTAAATCCAGTTCCTTCCTTTTGCCCCCGGTATCAAGACAGAGCACTGAGGTTGTGCCCATGGACGGGGGTTCTCAGCCCCACTGAGCGGCTCGAATTCTGGTTCCCGACTCTTCCATCTCTGAAAAAGCCACCCCTCCAAGCCCCTCATGATGGTGGGCCGTGGCTTTCCCTCTACCGGGCAGGTGCAAAATACAGAGGACCTGGAAATGGGGATCTTCCCGGACTCCGCTTTCTCAGAAGCTGGTTTTTTCCCTCTGCTCCTTTCAATAAAGGATTAGGCTTCCAGGATCTGCAGTGACTTTGAGGTTAACTCTGGGGTCTGCATACTATACTGCTGGCTTATTTCTCATTGTTTGTAGCCTCCTGGGGCTTAGAGAAGCGGGGTAGACAGGCCGGCACACTAGCAATGCACTGGATATGGTTTGGGTTGTTCTCACTGTCTGTAACCCAGGCCACCCCGCCCCGGGGTCCTTTCTGAGGGCTCCGGTACAACGTCGCATCTCAGTGTGGTCTGGGCATGAGCAGCCTTGATACCACCAGGAGCTTGTTGGAAAGGCAGACTCTTGGGCCCCACCGCAGACCTACTGAATCAGACTCTCTTCTGCACAAGATCGCCAGGTGGTTGAGCACAGGGAGCCCCACCCAGCTGTGTTGGAGCTGAGGTGTGTTCTGGGCATGTGCGCAGTCGCCCCGGGGAAGTGGGAGCCGGCCGGCCCAGCACCCCTGGTGCAGCTGAAGGAACACCTTCAAGACCATTAGCAGGCTAAGTGCATTTAGAGGTTATCAATGTGTCAGCACAGCAATCTTTTTATGTGGATTGTTTAATTAACGTTAACTGCTCTTGGCCTATTGTGTGACTCCGGCAGGATTTACGGAAAGTCACCACAATCTAAAACCCTATGGAAAAGTCATTGCTTTTAGAGGCCTTGTAACTCATGCCTGGAGACACCTTCTGATCTTTAATGTATCACCCAGATGCAGAAATACTGCCTGCATTTGCATAAATCTTGGAGGCGGCCAGGCACTTCATTTTTAGGGGGGCAGGTGCGTCCAGGTGAAAAGCGATGCTCCGCGAACGTTATGATGTGGGGAGCAGTTGGTGAGAATTTGCTTTATAAGGAGAAATGATTTATCCAGTTTTACTACCCAGTTCTGTGCTTTCATGGATTGCATAAATTTTGTTGTTGTTGTCGTCTTTAGCCCAGTGGATGTATGAAGCTGTTTCCACATCACTACGACACCCCATCCCTCCTCCTCGTTGTGTCCCACAGGTCAGGGAGAGGAAGAGGCGGGCTTGAGATAAAAGGGAAGAAGGGTGATGGCTCATGAAGAGCTGCAGCCCAATCAGAGGAGAGCCCACAGAGCCCTTCCAAAGACAGATGCCCGTGCAGACACCACTAACAGGTTAGAAGGGAAAGGACCCTCCTGGGGTCCCTGGGGCTGGGGACCCCAGGGCTGGGGACCAGACTGTCTGTGCCCCCGCCCCCCCCTTGTCTAAGATCACAACCATTTGAGGAAAAGAACAGGTTTGTCTTTTGAAAATCAATCTTTGGCCTCTTTGCCCTCTGCCCCCCATGGCCCTTCCCCACCCCACCCCTTGTCTTAATCCCTCTATTCTCTTTGATTTAAAAGGGGATATTCTGGAGTCATTCACACTCTGCTTCAATCATCATCAACAGTAATTCATTTCCCATGTTTATTACCCTCCTGAGAGGAGTTGGGCTTCTGAAACTTTTACTTTTCAAACTTCCAAAAATCATTCCTCATGGTTATTTTTTCCCTAAGTGATGCATGTCTTTCAACCTTGAAAACAATCTTATTCGTGGTTCTGAAGTTTTCTGTACCTCATACATTCCATCCCCTCCTCAAACACAGAATATCAATGGCTCGCTCAAGACGAGACCAAAGCCTACTCATCTTCCCTGAGTTGGCCTTATTTTGGTTTATTTTTATACCTGCTATTTCTTCCAATCTCATTAAAATCCCGTGATTACTGTAGATAGGGCAATTATCATAATGCCTATTTCACAGATGAAGAAACTAAGATCACGGAGCCTTTCTCAGGAAGCACATCTGGGCTGGAGTGAAGACCTCTGGTTCCCTGTCCAGAGGGGTCATGGCCACCCAGGACTGCCTCTGCACGGTGGGTCCTGGTCCTCTGCAGACTCTCGCTTCCACGTACTCTGGTGGCACTGGCCAGCCAAGTCTTCTCTGCCGTGTGACGGGGCCACCTTTGGTCTACCCAGGGAAGGCCAAGGTCAAGAACCCTACTGAGCATAACACACCCTCTTGAGCTTGGTTCTGCCATCCTGTCGTGGGCACGGGCTCCCCATATGTCAGCACCTGGGTGCCACGTAACAGCACTGGAGTCTCCACAAATCCACCCAAATTCTTCCCTGACCAGCCTGTGGCACGAAGGCTCTACTTCCATCCCAGGTGTCTCAGGCTGCATAGTAATTGGTCTGGGAGAGGTGACCCATTTTTCTAGACTGAGTAGCATGTGCTATCTATGGGCTCTCTCACTGAAATGATTCTAATTCGCTTAAATCCAGTTTCACTGTCACTTGTCATTTGTTCTGTGTCCCAGCTTTGCATCGTCTGCTAATCGGGAGATCTGAATTTCTGTCATTTCCCGCCCTCCAATCTGTATGTAGGTGAACTGATGGAGATTCAGTGATGCCCAGAAAAGAGAGATAGACAACGCTTCATTCACTCCCTTCCTCCCTCCCCCCTCCCTTTTTATTGAGCACTTACATTGCCTGAAGCCCAGTACTGGGTACCGGGGGACAGAGAGCTGGCCAAGGCTAGATGATTCCCATCTTCTAGAGCTGAGGTGTGTCCCGGGCATGTGCGCAGTCGCCCCGGGGAAGCCATTGCACTCATCCCCCAGTGAAACAGAACAAAATGGGCAAGAGGGGGGCTGCATTGAACACTAAATCCCTTCCACATCCCACTAGAATTAAAGTCCCCCCAGCAGGGATGGTTGTTCGTCTTTTTTGCCCATAGATCCCCAGCCCCTAGAAGAGTGCCTGGCATGTGTTGGTGCTAAGTATTGAACTGAATTTCAGTTTGCGTTATTGGCCCCGGTTCCCCATCCTCCTTTACTCCCATCCTTGCCCTGTGACTAGGCATCCCCACGCCGGGAGGAGAGTATCTCCCTGCTGCCTTACTATGGTCTGGGCCACCTGGCTTGCTTTGACCAGGGGCCCGCAGGGGAAGTCAATGATGGCTTGTTCGTTCCAAGAGACCCCTGAGAGCTGCCGCACATTTCCACACTCTTTTGGCCTCTGTCACTGCCCCGAGAAGAGCATGTCCTGGCTAGCCCATTGGCCTAAGGAGAGTGAGAGGCAGTGGTAGAGATGCAGGGCTGCAGACCTGCAGTGAAGAGCAGACTGGGCTAGCCTCGCCTCACCTATGGGGGCTCCTTCTACCCACCCACAGACCAGCCACGATGGGCAGAAGTGCTCCAGCGAGCCCAGCCCACCCACAGATGCATAAACTATAGTATTGTTATTTTCAGCCAAGGAGTTTTGGGAAGGTTTGTTATGCAGTGTTATTGTGCAAATAGCAAAGTGAAACACTCTCCTTGGGCTCCCGATTTCTTTCAGGGCCTGGACTTTTAACGTATTATTTATCCTTATGGTTGTTTCAAGACCCAGGGGAGGTTGGCAAACTTGTCTGTAAAGGCTCAGATAGTAACTACTTGAGGCTTTATGGACCCACATAGGGTCTCTGTTGCATACTCTCTCTTTCTTCCCTCCTTCTTCCTCCATCCCTCCTTGCTCCTCCCTCCCTCCCTTCCCTTCCTTCCTTCCTCTCTTCCTTCCTTCCTTCCTTCCTTCCTTCCTTCCTTCCTTCCTTCCTT
>NW_023270454.1:33548473-33822718 GCF_011800145.1 Mirounga leonina | reverse complement strand
TCCTTCCTTCCTTCCTTCCTTCCTTCCTTCCTTCCTTCCTTCCTTCCCTCCTTCCCTCCTTCCTTCCCTCCTTTCTTCCCATGCATATTTTATAGAGGGCCTCTAGCTGATGAAAGGAGCTCTGGTAATCACTAAATCTCCATCAGTTCAACTACAGATTGCAAGGAGTGAAATGACAGAAATTCAGATCTCCAGATTAGCAGACGATGCAAAGCTGGAATGCAAAACAAATGACAAGAGACAGCAAAATTAGATTTAAGACAATGTGAATTTGAACCATTTGGACCGGGACCTTCATTTGTACTCTTGCCCTGGGCCCCTGCCTTTAATTTGGAAAATATTAGGTACTGACTTCAGGATCCCTCTAGTCATTCCTTTCAGCATTTTTAAATTTTTAAAAATTAATTTATTATTTTAAACATGGATTCATTTAAGTGGTACAAAAGCCAAAAGGTACAAAGTGGCATAGAATAAAAATTAAGCCACCTGCTCACTCTTGTCCATCTTTGTCCTCCAATTCTCTCTATGGAGGCAACTGCTGTTCTTTGCATAGAGAAGAATATATGTGTATAGTATATATATTGTTCTACTTTTTATCTTATTTAATTATTATTGTGTATGTGTGTGTGTGTGTGAGAGAGAGAGAGTATGTGTGCATCAGTGCATGAGCTGGGGGGCAGGGAGGGGCAGAGGGAGAGGGAGAGAGAGAATCCTAATCCTGCACAGAGATGGACGCAGGGCTTGATCTCATAACGCTGAGATCATGACCCTGAGATCATGACCTGAGCCGAAATCAAGAGTTTGATGCTTAGCCAACTGAACCACCCAGGCACCCTATAGGTTTCCTTTTTAAACACAAATGTGAGCCTACTCGATCCGTGTGCCTTGGGGAATATTCAACATCAGTATATCTAAATCCACACCCTTCTTTTTAATGAATGCATAGCATAAATTGAAAGAATTTGGGCTTGTATTATGGAAGAATGGCAAAGCTTGGACTCCAATATTATACGCTATTTGGTAAAAAAAAGTCTCAAGAAATTCATCCCCAATTCACTTAAAGTGAGAATCAACAAAGTGCAGCCTGCTGGTTAAATATGGCCACATACCCATTTTTATATTACGCATGAGCTAAAAATGACACTCACATCTTGAAAAAAATCAAAAGAAAAACAATATTTCATGTCACATGAGATTTATATGAGATTCAAATTTTAGTGTTTATAAATAAAGGTTTATTGGAACATAGCCACCTTCAGTCATGTATGTATTGTCTGTGTCTGCTTTTGCACTACAATAACAGCTTTGAGAGGTAAAGCTTAAAGTATATACTATCTGGATCTTTACAGAAAAAGTTTGTGACCCTTGACCTAATCGTAAATATAGTTCAACACTTTGATCATTTAAACTGTGGTGACAGGAGTATATGATCAATACATGTCGACCTTGTGAGAATCAGGGAATTTCCCACAGTGTTTCATTGGGAGGAACTCTGGAATCTTTTGACTGGACTAAATCTACTGTAACTCTAAATTAGAAAGAAAACAGATTTTTTTCATCTTAGTTGAAATCCAAAAGCCAAGATGCATTAATTATCAAAAGTTATTTAAAATTTCAATCAAATTCAGACTTACTAATGGATTGGGAGTGAAGAATTTCCTAACCTTTCTTGTAAGCCTGTTCTTAATTTAGAAATTAGCTGTACATTAGCAAATAAAATATGAAAGAGAGTTTGTACTACAGGGAACCAAACTGATGTTTGGTTCTTTTCATTCTCAGAGATGAATCAGAGAGGGCAACAACTGGCCTTTTTCGGGTCTGTAGCTGAGTAGAATTTCTCAGAGACAGTGAATCCTTATCCATGTGTTGTTTAGGGATGTATTATGATTAACAGTGTTTTTGCTCCTTACATTTAAAAATGAAAATATTACATATGTAAGAAAAGGAGTTTCCCCTTTTTTTTTGCAATAGCAACAATAGTAATATACATATTTATAGTTATTTGCATCCAAGGGTCTCAAAGTGATCTCTCAACTTAAATACTATCAGAATCTTTTAGAAAGCCAAAGGAAAAGCAAGAATCACTTCAGTCATGAGGAAATTAATGTTTCAGATCACATATCTATTCTAACAATAATGAAAAGCAATAAATTAAGAAGAAAAATGTAACCAAAAAGAAATACACCTTAAAAAGAAAAATTTCTGACCAGCCTCACTCATCTTTGGCTAGCCTTTCAGAACTAGATATAGGAGTGGCAGAGGAAAATTGGGAACAGTAAGGATTGTAGACAAGAGAGAAAAAAGAGGAGTATGCATTCTGGAAAGCTGTCCATCTGTGAACTTAAAAGAGTTGTCACCTATGAAGCATTTCATCAAACCTGGAATGATCAATATTTGACGTTATGTGAGGTTACGGAGGAGTAACAATGTTGAGTGTACTTGCTCTTCTAAAGGAAAGGAAATGGAGGAACAGAGAAGTTACTTTATCTGAGTTAGTGCTCAAAACTGAAACCATTAACAGACATTTCAAAACAGTTAAGGAGCAATTCAGTTTTCTTCTTCAATGATGAATCGATAGCCTCTTCTGTTCAAAGCATTGAGGCAGGGAGAGTAGGACACAAAGATGCATAAAACAAGGCCCTCGCCTACCTGGAACCTACAATTCTGTGGAAACATAGACTCCCAACCACTAGAACACTTTTGGTATTTATTTTAACATTTTGTTTCCAGCAAATGAAAGAGAAGTGTTTCTAACTGGGGGTCAAATGCAGAATTAGGAGCAGGGCATATGGGTCTGGCTCTAAGCAGTTAAGGAGGTAGCCCCTCCTGTGTTTCCAGAGCCGGAGCAAACACCATTAGAAAACCCACTGCACTCAAATGAGCCTCCTTTCTAGGTGGATCAGGAGGCTGTATCAATGGATACAGTGTGACATGTGATTTTTTCTTTTAAAAATCTTGAATCCAATTGGAATTTATTTTGGTGAATTGTAGATTTTTTTTTTCCAAATAACTAATGGTCTCAGCACCATTTGTTGAATAATGGGTTGTTCCTTTCTCCCACTGATGTGTAAAAATATTCAGAGTCACCATTTGTTGGGTATCTGTTATGTGTCAGGAGCTTTGATATATTTTGTAATGGACTTGTGCATCTTCTAGATCACTCAGGGTCTGAAGTTCCTCTGTTTGTAAATTCTCCATCTTAGGAACCTTGACCAAGGCAAGGAGCTTGCCTTGCCTATAAGACTTGACAATGCTGAGAACTTATTTTCCTGACCTCCTCTGCACTTTGGTTAGGAGCATGTGATCGAGGCTCAACTAATCAATGAATCCGCTCAGATTTCACAACAGGATCTGTTGATTCACAGGAGGTGGAGCAAGCAAAGGCCGCTTGATGTGTGATGCCTACAATTCCTACTTTCAGGAGTAAACAGGGCAGCACTAACTGCAAGCAGCCAAGTGCTGGGAGACTTCACCTGCTCTCCGCTGCCGTGGATTTCTGCTCTCCTGGCTGCTGCCCTGCCTTCTTTGGTCTCTCCTTTTCCCATGCCTGGTTCTCCAATCTTCTCGGGAACTTTGTAAGCAATACAATAGCCTTGAATAAATTCCTATTCTGCCCAAATTAGCCAGAGTATGTCTCTGTAACTAAAAGCCTAGATTGACACATATAATGCATCATTTGGTTCTCAAATCCTCACACCTTTCAAGAGATGCATCATCACCTCCATGAGATTTAAGTGATTCATATTTAGTAAGAGTATTAACTGGCTCAAAAGCACACAGCGAGACAGTGGTAGAACTGGAATTCAAATCCAGGTTTGAATTTGTCTGATTCTAAAGTTCATGACTCTTTCCACTCTATCACATGATGCTAACGTTATCATAAAACACATCACACCTTCAAACACACATGAGTAGGTTTTTTGTCCATGATTATGCTCCATTGGTCTCATCATTTAATCTTGTGTTGGTACTACGCGTTTTATTGCAGTTTTATATTAAGTTTAACAATCTAGTGTATAGCAAATTCTCCTTTAGTCTCTTAAATCATTTTTTTTTTCCTTAACCCCCTTCTTGAATGTTTATTTTTCTCGATGAACAATTGGACAATTTTGTAAAGTTTTCCCAGGTCACGGAGGGACACATTAGCTGCTTTAATTTCAGATGCTTCGATCTTAATGTTATTTTCACTTAACAAGGTTATGTGAGGTATTCATAGCTTCCACGTGTGACGTATGCCCACACTCACAAATGTATGCCTATATAAGGATTTTTTTGTTTGTGAGCTTCAGCGTCTTTACACATTTTCCAGAAGCAGAAACTGTAGCAGTGTTGGCCCAGGAAGTTCTTTCACATGAAGGCTAGCCAACAAGCTGAAAGAAGATGCCGATGATAAAAGAGTAGCAGTGAGGAGGAGAATAGTTTGTCATAGGCTTTATTTTTTATATTGCTTTGTTCCTGCAAAGAGCAGCACTGTTCCTTGGAGTCTTTCATTTTTTTTTTCTCCAAGCATAATTTTGATGCTATGAGAATTCTCGCCAAGTGACATCCAGCAAACAAATCCCAGAAGAATATCTGATTTGTGGGGCGCCTGGGTGGCTCAGTTGGTTAAGCGACTGCCTTCGGCTCAGGTCATGATCCTGGAGTCCCGGGATCGAGTGCCGAGCAGGGAGCCCGCTTCTCCCTCTGACCCTCCTCCCTCTCATGCTCTCTGTATCTCATTCTCTCTGTCTCAAATAAATAAATAAAATCTTAAAAAAAAAAAAAAAAGAATATCTGATTTGTGTTTGCACACAATGTTCCTGGTGTGGATCCTAGGTAATAGAAAGTCTAACTAATGTGCATGGTCCTGGAGAATTTCTTCAGTTATGGAGTTGTTGAGGCTCCGTTAAGAACCGACGATACTGAGAGTTCCTGCTTGGTCCAATGAACCAAAAGGGTAATTTCCACCTCTTTAAGTAGATGTGGATTTGATACATATATAGTCATCACAAGCTAATGAAAAGCTTGTGCTTTTGATCCAGGAGGACACCGGGCTCTTCCTTTTCTCTTGCAGAAAAACATTTGAGTGAAAACATCCCTGTGAGAATTCCCCATCGGAAACTCCATGCATCTACCCAGATTAAAAAGGCATCGACTTACTTATTTCCTCTAATAGAGAGGGACTTCTCTGAGCATGAGTTCTCCCCTGAAAGGCCAGTGGCTTGGTTCTGGGAGTTGTGAGCTCTCGAAGATGGGGCTGATGCTCTTCATAGGAGATTCTGAGGGTGTACGAATGCTGAGAACCACGTGTACGCCATGCTGCGGGATCCGGTTGCAGGCACAGACTTGACAGTGTCAGGAAATTTCGGAGACTCTGCACTTTTATCCCAGATTCCGGGTTATTCTTTGGTACCACAATTCACACAGGTATTTCTAGCCTGTCTCAGTCAGAATGGTTGATAAGATCAGAAATGGAATTCGGCTTGTAGCAAGCCAGCGAGCTCCCTTCTCTGAAATTAAATTAGGATTAGCTCTAGTCCCTACTATCTCTGAAAACTGTGCTGCATAATAAGGCGGAACTGAACGCTGTCCCCAGGAAATTTATGCCACATTTGCGGCAACATTTCTGATAAAAAAAAATGGAATTGACGAGCACGGAGTTAATCATGTTGTAAATGTATATAATCTCCTGAACCACTGTCCACTGGAGGAATAATTAACTGCGGTGTGCGCAGAGCTACCCAGTAATGTTTTCTGCTTTGGCTTTCCATCAGCAAGACCTTGGCAACCAGGCGCAATGGCTTCTGAGGAGAACCGGTTGCGAAGTTGGATTTGCCTATAAAAAGCCAACACCTTTCGTTTGTCCTGATTTGGAACAGAGCTGTTTTTCTAGCTAAGGTTGTGGTGACAATGACTCAAAGCGAATTTTTCATGTAGGCACATTCTGAAAGGTCAGTTCTGGGCATCCGTAAAGAAAAAGCTCACAAGTTAACAAAAAGGGACAAAGTGTTCGTTACTATAATACTACTGTCCCTGAGCAGCAGTGCGTAAGCCTGCACAATTAGGTATATTAATGGTCCTTTCTCATACTATTGCGGTGAAAAGAGAACTTGTTTTAGCTTCAGAGGATCCTGGTTTTACTATTAATTCGAACAAATTAAAAAATGTGTATTTCATCTCCTTTCAGCGTTTTGAAGTTTCAGTATTATTTTGTAACCAGTACACATTTGGTTCCTCCAGTGATCATAAGCTCTGGTATTAATAAGTATACACAGTTCCTTAAAAATCAGCTCACAGTGCAATGTGCTATTGTGTTTTGAGTGAATGCCTCATGACTACAAATTTAAATGGTAGCTACAGAGAAAAGTCATCTGAGTTTTTTAAGGATGTCCCTTTTCCAGGTAAAGTGTCAGAATCATTCTTCCACTTAATTTTTCTGGAATCCAGTGAAAATTGATCACCTCATTTTCCTCCTCCCTCAAGTGAACAATTAGCCACCGCTCAAGGACTAATGCACAGTCTGAAAATTTAACTGAATAATATCTATTTCCCACCCCCCAAATTTAAATTTAAATCCCAAATTAAAGAAAAATTGGCAATCAAAAGTGCTTAAAATATTATTCACCAAACTTAGAAAGAAGTCCAAGTGACTCTAAGTTATTTATTCTGTAAGTAAAACACATTTGGTGGCTTCACAATTTTGATGGGAGCCAAATATTGTTATAAAATGATGGTTCTTCTAGGGTGGTGATTGTTCTCTTGGGGGTCTGTCTCTCATGGGTGAAAAAGAAGTAAAGTCATTTCATATCAGATGTGTGTTGTAATTATGAGAACTCTTCTGGGTCCTAAAAAAGTTAATTTAAATCCAACTGTGGACAGTTTACTAAAACAATGCAAACTGGTCAGCCTCAGAATGTGTGATTCATAAAAGGAAATGGAATGCACTCATTAATTCTAGGTGCTAAAGACCCCAGAATAGTTATCGAGAGCTGTATTAAAACCTACTCTTTATTTAATTCCCCCATTTGAGTCTTCTGAAACCTATGGAGCCCTTAGATCTGTGTTGTATGTCAAATATAGGAACCACTAGCAACATTTAGCTCTTCAAATTTAATTATACAAAATTAAAAATTCAGTTCCTCAGTTTTCACTAGTTCCATTTTTGTAAAAATTTTATTTATTTATTTGAGAGAGAGGGAGTGTGCACAAGCAGGGGGAGGGGCAGGCAGAGGGAGAGGGACAAGCAGGCTCCCCACTGAGCAGGGGCTTTATCCCAGGACCTTGAGATCATGACCTGAGCCAAAGGCAGCCAGCCTCTTAACCGACTAAGCCACCCAGGTACCCCAACACTAGTTCCATTTCACATGCTCAATATCCACGTGGAGCTGGTGGCTACCATACTGGAAGCTCAGACAGGGAACATTTTCATCATCAGAAAATTATATCAGACAGTGAGGCTTTAATTTTTTTTTTAAGATTTTATTTATTTGAGAGAGAGAGAATGAGAGACAGAGAGCATGAGAGGAAGGAGGGTCAGAGGGAGAAGCAGACTCCCTGCTGAGCAGGGAACCTGATGTGGGACTCCATCCCGGGACTCCAGGATCATGACCTGAGCCGAAGGCAGTCGCTTAACCAACTGAGCCACCCAGGCGCCCAGACAGTGAGGCTTTAAATAAAGGAGAAAAGAAATATTTTTTGAAGCGTTACAATGTGGTAGGCATCATATGTGATCTGTAATTTTTCTCCTTTCACAGTGAAGAAACTTAACTTCAGAGAGAGAGCTTAAGTCACTTGCCCAAGTCACAAAACATACAGAGCAGAGCTAGGACTCCAACCAATTTCTCTTGACTCCAAACCCAGTGGTATTTCCAATATATGGCCAAGTGTTTGTTCATACGTTCATCCACCTAACACTGACTTAATGATAGAATTACTGTATATTTAAATAATTATTACAGGACAACAGGTAAAAACTGATAGTGAGCAAATTGGTCCCCCTACTAAGAACCTGTGCTCACAACTGGGGCCCTAAGATTAGAAGGAAGAATACAATAATACAGTTCCTGACTTCATAGCCTGTATAGCCCTAGTGGGGGAATTAAGCATTGAATATATATTAACAGAATTGATTATCAGCCACACTTGTGTTAAGTATCAAAGAAGAAAGCCCATCTACTTTGGGAGAGGCTTCCAAATCCCATTAAGTAACAACAACAACAATAATAATGAGCAAAAAGCTTTAGTTCCCAAAGCCTGTAAGGTTCAAATTAGTGAGATAAATCTATGATACTGTTGGCCTCCTGACTGATGAGTCCACTGTAATCTGTATGCCTAGTAAACAGAGAGATCTATTTCATTCAAGGTCATCCTGGGGTGGCATGACCAACTTCAATTTCATTCCATTCTCCTTGGGTAGAAGTATTTTGGAAACGAAGAGCTGAGATGGGCTAATTTGTCAACATTACAAAGCAGGAGCCTATCGTCGTAACTCTTCTCTCTCACTGAACCTTCCCCGCAGCAGCGGCGGACATAAGAACATCCCAGGTGAAGATGCCACAGCCTGGTTATTTCTCAGCTACACTGCTGAGGGTCAGAGAGTGTGAAAATGCTTCTTCTTAGCCATTTCTTTATCATTTTTAACAGGGTCAAGCTCAAATGCCCATAAAAGGAGATTGAGAGCCAATATGCTATACCATCAAATTTAAGAGGCTAGAAAAAAAAAATAAGCAAAGTCATAAACTGTTATCATTTTCAGTATTTTATTCCTTTTAACACTAGGCTATTAGTTTCAATAAAAGGACAACAGAATGTCCATTACACCGTAACTTGACATGCCTATTATGCCAATATGATTAGTTTTTGTAAAACACTCATGTACTGGTTATAGTTTATAGAAAAATTGATTTTACAGAATCAAAGAAATTAGAACTGGAAATATTCTATTAGGTCGCTAGATACATCCCGCCGGACTAGTATAGAATTGATCCCTAGTTTATAGTATATTATCTGATACATTTTTCTATCAGATTTTGATAGGTTTATGTATTTATTATAGGCTGGCAATATGTACCACTAAAAATTATACCGATCCACCTGAGAAATAAAATTCTAGAAAAGTAAGCATTTGCTGAGAACTAATTTTACTTTGGTGGATACATTTTTAATATACTAGTTTTTATAGCCTCTCATCTTCTAAGAGGCAGGGTAGTAGCACGGGATCCATGGGTTGGCATCACAATCAAATGGTGAATTTGCATATCTTAAGTTGCGGAAATTTCCCCAGACATAGTTTCCCATCAGATTTCTACAAAATGTGGTATGAATTTCTGATTCCCAAGAATGGCTTATTTTCCATACAGGAAATTGAGCCCTGTACCTCAAGCAAGTGCCCGCAATCAAACACCTGGCTAGGCTGACATTTTCTTCTTTGTGGGCAGTATGTGCTGTACTCTTGGAGAGACACTTGCAAGAGAGTAACAAATGGAACTCTGTAGGGGAGGGCCTGCAGTGGGGTGCAGCAAGCCAGTGATCTGGTATTCCACAAGCTCCATGGATTCTTCCTTGCAGTGACTCAGAGAGGGGAAAAAAAGAGAAGAAGAAGATGGCGTCATCAGGCGAAGTTTACATGTAATATGATCAGCCTGTAAACTCCTGGGGTCTCTTGGGTCAAAGGGGTGGGATGGCTTCTCTCTGCTTCAATGAATACCCTTCATGAATTCTCTTCCCCTTTAAGACCATCCTTGAAGTTCATTTTCACCTGAATGCATTTGTTAAAGATGGAGAAAATGCACGAATTTTTTTCAGTCCTGCTAGGTTTTTTCCTTCACCCTTAGCTCCTTCACCGGGGCTATAGCAAGTGGAGTGTTGGATGTGGGCTAAATTGGGGAGCGAGGGGGAAGGGGAATCAGGCTGTGTGTGGAAAGGGGCAGAGAGGAAGGCACCGAAATGTAGCATTCAGCTAAATAATGCCTAGTTCCACTTGTTGTTCAGGTTCTCAGGTCCAGTTCAAAAGCCCAGATGAAATTCTTGTTTGTTCAGGATGCAGCTGATGAGTATTATGTCTGGAGAGCATCCCAGAAAAGGTCTTATACATCTTTTATACACCTGCATGCGAAATGAGCAAGAACACCCAGGTGCTGAGTAAGACTTACCCATTCACGGTAAATTATGCAAACAAGTAATTTTGCATGTCCAGAAAGTAGTGCTATCAGTGGTAGAGTTTTCCTAAACTCTCCATACTTCAGAAGAACGCAAACCGAACGGCAGTCCAACAGTGATAAGGCCTAATTGCTCAGCACAGTGTATCTGCTTCGACAGGTGCCAGTCGCACAGAAGGCTGCTTGCCCTCTGGGGACACTTTTATAGATGGTAAGCCTGTTCCGGGGGATTCAAAAAGGCGGGCACCTATGCCACGCTAACCCCCGGATGGGCAGCATAAAGACAGCTTTTTCCGTGGGACTTGTGGCCATGCCAAGGCGAAGATGATGGTGCAGCTCTGAAGAAAGAGCCGCAGGGAGCCGTGTTGTTGGGGTCAAACAGACTTGCAGTCGTGATGGAGGATCTTGTCTTGCTCTGCCCTGTGGTTGGGGGACCGGCTGAATCAGCAGGACTTGGGAACTCGTTAGACCTACGGAGTCCCGGGCCCCACCCCAGGCCTACCGAGTCAGAATCTGTATTTTAACAAAATGACAGGTGATTTGTAAGCACGTCCACATTTGAGAAACACTAGCACATGGCCCCACTCCTTGTGGTTTTCTAGTCAGAGCCCACACTAGCTGAGAAGGGACAAAGCTTTTCCAGCCCAGTGGGAAGTTGGCCTCACGTTCATTTGAGCAAAAGCCAATGAATGATTATGTTCCCTTCATGAATACACATTCATCCTTCTCCTCCTTCCTTCTCTTTCTCTTTCTTCTCCTTCTCCTCCTCCTCCCCTCCTCCTCCTTCATCTTGCCGGCTCCCATTATTTTCTTTTGGGAAACATTTCTTCCTAACTGCATATTATTCTGCTAAGGCTGTACCAGGAAGTCTAGGCACCTGACTGAGTCTGGCTAGGAACAATTTCTTTCTGGGGACTGCCATATAGACGGAGGGTCTTTATTCTTCTGAGATCATAAGGTGCAAGAACGACATTGGCTTGGGACTGGCAGGGGTATCTTGCTATCACCTGTACAGGGAATTTGCTTGAGAATGAAGCCAGGGGAGTCAGGCAGAGCAAAAAGATGGAGGGGAGAATCATTTGAATACTCAGTCCAGTTGTACCCAAAGCTGCTCAATCCCTTGGGATTCTGAGCTGTGTAAGCCAATATGTTCACAGTTTAGAGCGGTTGTAGGTTGGTTTTCTGTCATTTGTAGCTAAAAGAGGGCTCCTGACCAATACATTTCTGAAGCTGGATTACCAGTTTTTCCAACATGGAAACTTTTACACCTGGCTGAGGGCATAAATTCATTGCAAAGTTCACAACCTCTAAGCCGAAAACTGTGTGCGTTTGTGTGCGTATGTGTGTTTAAGTATAATCTGAGTATAATTAAATGTAGAAGGTTTAAAACTCTCAGGCACTCATGTGTCCTAAATACTGGTTATCTGTATAATTGCAGCAGGCTGAATTTATTTTCTAGATTTAGAGGCAATGCCTATTGAAATTAATATTCAGATTTATGCCAACAAATATGCAAATAAGTATAGCCTTGGTGCTTTAAAAAACAAGAGGATAGGATTGCAGCTCTGGTGTTTCAATGGTGCTGATGCTTTGATGGAAGAAGACAAAGAGGGCCAGAATGCAGATGAGACATGTTCCCTGGGAATAGCCGATGCAAATGGGAAATCCACAGCTCTGTAAACTGTTTTAAAACAGAAAACAATCCACAGCTCTGTGAACTGTTTTAAAACAGAAAACAATCCCTCAATTTTGTAGAGCAGTTTAACCATTCATTAATTTACTTGGTGCAAATACTGCAACTTTTCAGACACGGTGCCCCCCATAAATATAATCTATGACCACAAAAGAAAATAGGTACTTTTACTCCTGCCAAATGTCAAAATTCAAATCTCGAATTGTTCATTCCAGTTGAAACACTGAGGTCTGCCTCTCTTCTATAACCTCTTCTACGCCTCTCTTCTTGGACATATATTTCACCAGTGTGTATCTAGCGCAATATTATTTAGGGCGTTTGCATATGGATTTTAAAATTATCAGGTAGGATTAGGTTAAGTTGTGAATAACAGAAACTTGGGAAGCAGTGGACATTTCTTTCTTTCTTAGGCAGGAGAAGTCTGGAGGTGGTCAATCCAGAGCTAGTGTGGTGTCTCCATGGTTATTGGGGACTAAAGATCTTTTTTTTTTTAAAAGATTTTATTTATTTATTTGAGAGAGAGAGAGCACATGAGAGGGGGGAGGGTCAGAGGGAGAAGCAGACTCCCTGCTGAGCAGAGAGCCTGATGCGGGACTCGATCCTGGGACTCCAGGATCATGACTCGAGCCGAAGGCAGTCGCTTAACCAACTGAGCCACCCAGGCGCCCTGGGACTAAAGATTTTTATCTAGCCTTTCAAAACATAGCAGCTAGGATGAGACTTTAATCCTCTGGTTCCATATGGCTGCTGGGTCTCTAGTCATTATATCCAGTTTCCCTGCAGCAGGATGGAGGAAAAGAGGAAGAAGGATGGGCCCTCTCTCTTTTAAGGAAACTTCCTGCAAGTCCCATAAAGTACATCTACTTATATATCATTGGTCAGAACTCAGTCTTGTGCCACATGTCACAATGAGGGAGGCTGGGAAATACGGTCTTTTAGTTGGGAGGCCATGTGTCCAGGTAAAAATCATTACTCGGGTAATTTGAGAGAGAAGCAAAAAATACCCAAGAAGGCAACTGTCAAACTCTGCTCCAGATATGAAATACATATTTGTTTATTGATTTATCATGTGCTTCCCCCATGAGAAGCTAGCTCCAGGAAAGCAAGGGCTTTATTTTGTTCATGATTGTATCCTTAATGCTATTCTAGATTTGCCTTTCCTGATTTGCTTTCATGAGTTTAGGTACCTCGGCCAACGAGAGTGCTGTGTTGAGAAAAATGCAGCGAGTCCATCCAGATCTGGTGAGAAACAGTGCTGTGGTCGACCACAAACGTCTGCAGTGGCTGGGCCTTCCCTCCAACCACTAACTTTCACCCCAAATGTTGGGCAATGTGTGGCTACTGTGAAACCAGTTTAAATCTGTATGCCAGAAGGCCTTATTTAAATTTGTCATTTAAAGTGTTTTATTCTGAGTAGAGATTTGAGTATTCTCTGCGACTTTTTTCCTTTCCCTTATGTGGCGTTCTCTTGCGCAGTTGTAAATTTTTCAGGTTTCCAGAGAGTTGCTAAAGGAATTATATGCAAATTCCAGGTTACACTTAGTTGGCAAATTCTAACTAGAAAGCTGCTGGGAAAGGGGATTTTTGCTGTTCTTTAAAGAATAAAATGAAAAAAAGAGGTCACGAATTTTTTGCTGTCAGAGCAGAGGTACAGTGCTGTGGAATCATCTTCTGATTCCTTGAAAAAGCAGAGGGGCCCGGACAGGTGATAAAGACTTTCCAAGTTCTACACAAATGCTAGAAAGAGCAGCTTAGGCCTTTTCTTTATTTAGTGCCAACAATCTAAGCATAGGGACAAGAGGACCAGAGTTAAATTAAGCTACAATTAAAAATAGCTAAGACTATTGGGTAATGTACCAAATTGCATCTAAAAAAGTTTGTCTTTAAAAAGCTGTCACTGCTGCAACCTTCTTTTTCTGCCCCATACAACATGTTTCTTCATCTGTAATAGTGACAAGACAGTGACTTGATGATGCGGCTGTGATTCTTTCAGAAGGAGGGAATTATGCAATACTCTATAAAGAGAAATCAGAATTTCAAGGATGTGGTTTAAAAAGCCCGCTTGATTACTCTTATGCACTTTTCCTGGGGTACATGTCCCTCTTTCTCCCTACTTTCCCACCTGTGAGTCAAGAATTACTGCCTCATTACTTTTTTAAGATTTTATTTATTTATTTGAGAGACAACACGCGAAAGGGGAGGCGGAGAGGCAGGGGGAGGGGCAGAGGGAGAGGGAGAAGCAGACTCCCCACTGAGCAGGGAGCCTGACCTAGGCCTCCTTCCCAGGACCCTGAGATCATGACCTGAGCCAAAGGCAGGCATTTAACTGACTGAGCCACCCAGGCTACCCAGGAATTACTGCCTTATGGGAATGAACCGCTTGTTATTTAAGTTTTGTTTTGTTTAGCTATTTCCATGAGAATGGCCATTTGTCAGGAACACCTGGAAATTCTACATCTTAGTTTGGGCTCCCCCAAAAGCAGAGTCTAGGAATCTTGGGAGCACATATTTTACTAGGGAGTGGTCCCAGGGAGCAGGGAGACTGAGACAGGGAGGAAGAAAAACCAACAGATGGGTTTGTTACTGAGGTTACACTACGAGGGGCAATAAAGTCTTGGTTTTATCAGAACCTCCAGAATAGTGAACATATGTCAGAACTGTCCCCCTGCAGGATGGCTGAGTGTAGCACTTATCCACTGGCTTGCATTCCTATGGGTCACGACTTGCACGTGGGGCATTAACACACTTCAGCCTCCTGCCACACCCAGGCTGCACTTGTGTGGGCTGGCTACCCCATGACATCAGAAAACCCTATCCACGCTGCCCAGCAGAAAGGCCCATGGGATGGATGCTGGCAGAGCAAGGTGAGTCTGAGATTACTCGGGCTGTCCCCTGTGGCTGCAGCTAAAGTCAGAGGTAGAGTGAGGGGGAGGGGTGTGTGTGCCAGAGGTATCTGCTAGAGTCCCTGATTGTGACCTGGACTGAGTTAAGGCTTAGCAGTTTGATATTTAGACTCCATGGTTGTAATCAAGGCATTTGATTGTGGATTTTCTTTTTTAATTTATTTATTTTAGAGAGAGAGAGACAGAGAGTGCAAGGGGGAGGGGCAGAGGGAGAGGGAGAGAGAGGATCTCAAGCAGACTCCCCACAGAGCGTGGAGCCCAAAGTGGGGCTCGTCCTCACGACCCTGAGATCATGACCTAATCAGAAATCAAGAGTTGGACGCTTAATGACTAAGCCACCCGGGCACCCCTGGTTGTAGATTTTAATTGAAGAAGCAATTTAAAATTAGCAATAACCCAAAGTTATAATGTGAAGACTAACATCACAGTAGCCGTATTACCCATATACAGGTATAACTGAAGCGTTTGGATTTTTTTCTCTCTCTTCTTGCTGTTTAACTCTCAAATTTCTCTTCAGTATGCTATGCTCTCTACTAAAGGGTAGGGTTGAGAAAGCAAGGTGGTGGAAATAGAACCTGACAAATATTGTCACTTGTTTGGAACTCTTCAAGAAGTCCTTATGGAATAAGAGGCTGAGATTGTTGGCTAAAATGAGAATTGGGGATTAGATGTGATTTTGATTTCTCTACACTATCCAGTTTCTATAGTTAGTTGCGACACGATTCATAATCCTGAGTAGCAGGCCCAGAACACAGAAAAGAAAGATGTATCAGCTGCTTCTTACTGTTGGGGCTGCATTTCCCGTATGCAATGGGCATGGTGGGTGAAGGATACAGAGATAGTGTGGCATGGTGAATACTGCAAAAGGTTTGTGAGTGAGTCTGCCCCTTGCAGCCATGAGACCACGCTGAGCCTCAGTTTCCACAACTCTAAGATGAGGGCAATAAGCTTCCTTGTTGGGCTATTGCAAAGTTTAAGCATTATTATGTAATCTGTTCAGCATATCAAAACTGCATTGTTGCAAGTCAATTAATTAACAATTGAAAAATCTTGGTTTCATTTTGTATCCTACTTGGACTTCGTTTCTGGGTAAAGCTTACATTTACTGAAACAAACTGCTTTGACTCATTTAGACTGAGTCTTTGAAGATAAAATCAGAAAATCCCTTGGGATGATACTGAGCTGAAAATAAGGTGCCAAGAGGCGAACATATTCCCCATTTTATCCGCCCCAAGAAAAAGGAGTAGTCTCCCTGTGACCAGAATAACTGCTCTCAAACTTCAATAAGTGGTCCCAGAGCACTCCCCACTCCTATGGCCATGGCTCACATTCTGGATGGAAGTTGAGAGGCAGGTCCCAAGTGGGATGGACAGGGCAACCTTAGGTGGTCTTTCATCATCCCAGCTGTTTGGATCCATCATGGGGGGAGGATCTTGATTCAGTCTGCAGCCCACGGTGCACTTGTCCCAAGAGCAGCTGGTTTTCAAGTCTGGGGTACATGAAGACTTTCCAAGAGGTACGCAAGCATGACTAGATTTAAGGGAACTCATTTCCAGTCCTCAACTTTCATATGTTCCCTTTCTAAAATTGAATAGCGGTGGTCTGAAAACAAGACTGTTTCTCTCTTCCACATTCCCTTTCATAGTCTTCCTTCTCCTACTTTAGAGAGGCAATTTATTTCCTACCCATCCCAAATCATACTATGGTGCATTGCCCAGGATGTAAAAACCTCTGTGGTGCCAAGCAAAGGACACTTAGAAATACAGTCCCTTTCTAAAGAACCTTGTCTTCTCCATGCTCCAGATATTGCCAAAGAAACAACAAAAAAGTGATAATACTAAAGCATTTAATAAAAAAATTATATTGAAAAAGATCTAGTGAAAGAAGCAGTAGTAATTCCCAATCTTTTGTGTATGTCTCAGGTTAAACGAAGTGCCCTTAAGTGAAAGAATAAAATGTACAAATGACGGTCATTTGCTTAACCTTGGTAGAGGCTTTTTGATATATTTCTCAGAGTTTCAGAAAATGGATGGCTGCCTGGGGAACACATCCTTTTGCAAGTTGGGTGGGTTCAACTCTTTGCTTTCAGTGAAATTGAAGGAGGACCTAACTGAGCTGTCAGCTCTCAGACATTAAAAATAATTTGTGGTGATAGCAAATTTTGTTATTTTTTATATAAGAATCGGACAGATTTCAAAGAAATGAGCAGTACTTCTAAAACATACCTATTTGCCTTCCCTGCATGCCTGTCTATGTATTTATGTGAGCAAGGTATCTCAGCAATTACACTGAAAACAAGAGTAAGCAGAGAGAGAATTGCTGCTGAAGCCATCTTATTCTAGCAAAAAGTAATGTTCATTCATGGAACATCAGCTGATTGAGAAAAGAAGCTTCAACTATCCCACCGAAAGATACATTTTTAATAAAATTTGAATTTTCTGTTTAATGATTATTTGCCAAGAATTGTAATATGTTGATATTTTGTGACTAAAGAAGTTTATATTAGTATAAAATTCTGTGGGCAAAATAGAATGAACATATGAGTTCAAAGAAGAACAAGGAATCATGTAAAATTTGCATCTGTAAATATGATGAATAATTTAAATGTTAACTTAAAAATGTGTTAAGGGGGCGCATTAGTTTTCAAATTTTACTGCAGGATATTCAAGTGAAAAAAACACACTGTTGCAATAGGGGAGAAACCTATAGTCCTTTGGAATAATACGTTCCTTGCTGGCATGGGGATGAGGGAGAGAGGTGAGAGGTGCAGAGTGCCTATCGGAGAGTCTCGTGACTGGTTTCATGAGATTTTGATTTGTAGTGTAGGCTTCCTTTGAATGTGACTTGAAATTCTGGATTAATATTGGAACCAGCCTTATGCTTTAACCTGAAATAGACCATTCTCTGCTATTTTAGGTCCTCTCTGGTTCAGATCTGTACCTTCTTAAAGATATCTCCCTCTTGATGTTATCCCTGACATATATTTCTGTTGTGTGGGTTCCCATAGCTACCACTTTAATCAAGAGTCTGAAAGCATTTATTTTGTTCATTCATTCATTCATTCATTCCGGAACGATCTGTGTGCCAGGCACTGTGTTAGGAGCTGGATATGCCATTGTGAACGAAACAAGCAAGGGCCCTAACCTCATGGAGCTGATATCTCAGGGGAGATAGATGAACAGTAAAAGTAAATAATTAGGTAAATAGATGATTAAAGATCACAACAAGTACTATGAATGAAAAGAACATGGTGATTATGACAGGAAGAACAGGGAGTGCTTGGCTCTAATTGAATAAACAGGGCAAATACCTTTGAGGAGGTTAACAGTTACGCTGAAATCAGAAGTATGGGAGCAACCTGCCATGATAAAAATGGTGAAATGGTGTTCCAGTTAGTGGAAATAACATGTGGGAAGGCCCAGAGATAAGGAGTTCGGTTCATTAGAAACATTGGAAGGAGGTCAGTGTAGCTTGAACACAGCTGCAGAGGGTGGAAGCTCAGATTTTATTCTCAGTGCTGTGGAAATCCATTGAGAAACTAACAAGTTTTATTTGTTTTCAGAAGATAATTTCAGCTGATATCTGAAGATTGGACTGGAGTAGGCAAGACAGAAACAGGGAAATCATTTAAGAGGTGTATCAGCCAGATTAGGCAAGGCTCTGAAGTAATAAACAACCCTTAAAGCTTTGTGGCTTCTAGCAACACAATTGTAATTTTCCCTCATGTTGCACATCCATTACGGGTCAGCTAGGAGCCTTCCCCTCCCCTCCACTCACTCCAGGATCTGGGCGGATGAAGCAGCCGCCATCTTGAAAATTGCTGGTCACACAGTAGGAAAAGGAACACAGCAAACCAGGTACTGGTTCTTAAAACATCTGGCTAGACAAGTCACCTGCCCCTTCTACCTATATTTTATTGTCCATATCAGGTGATATGGTCACTCCTGATTTCAAGATAGATGGAATGTACCCCCTGCAGGGGTACTGCAGGAAAAGAAAATGAAATATCTGGTGGACAGTAATATGACATAATGCTGGAGGCCATTACTGTAGTCCAAACAAGACATGATGGTAGCTTTGACTGAAGTGATGCCAGTGAAGACAGAGACAAATAGACAGATTTGAGGTTATTTTTGGAGTTCCTTTTTGGATGTGGTGATGGCTTGAATCTGATGGTTTTTTTTTTTTTAATTTTTTTTTTTTTTAAGATTTTATTTATTTGAGAGAGAGAGAATGAGAGACAGAGAGCATGAGAGGGAGGAGGGCCAGAGGGAGAAGCAGGCTCCCCGCCGAGCAGGGAGCCCGATGCGGGACTTGATCCCGGGACTCCAGGATCATGACCTGAGCCAAAGGCAGTCGCTTAACCAACTGAGCCACCCAGGCGCCCGAATCTGATGGGTTTTTGTTGGGTCACCCTCATTAGACTGTGAACCTCATGAAGCAAGCCATGATATCCAGGGCCAAACATGGAAACATTTACTGAATGAAGGAATGGGATTCCACAGATCAAAAATGTGACTCTGGGATATACTATGGCTTGGAATTTCCCACAAATGGGCTGAACTTGTTCCATAAAGAGAGGAAGAGGATTCAAAAAATGTTTTATACATAAGAGAAAGCCTCAATCATTAGATTTCCTAGGTTGTGAGGGACATTGATTTAAGAAATCCTCTGTGCCAGAGCACGGCTCCTTTCGTGGGAAAGATCTGACTTGGAGAGCCCGAATGTCCTGCACCGTCCTGTTCCATTCCCTCGTGGGTTTTACAATTCTTCCAACTCTTGTCAGTTTCAGATCTCTTTACACACCAGGATAGAATGGAAGAGTGGCCATCTGCAGTGATGCCTTTGGAGAAAATAGATTTTAGATATAGCCAATAAATCCAGCACATTCTCCAACAAAGAGAATGGCTGGTAGAAGGGAAAAAAATCCTGCAGAAAAGGAATGGTCAAGAATGCCACTAGAAGTCTGCCCTCCATGCTCCTGACAGCCCACAGGAGGGCACTGCTTGCCCCTGGCCCTGGGCTGTGGTGGAGCCCCACTGTGGGACGCTGGGTGAGGACGTGACCAGCTGTTTCTAAAACAAGCAGAGTGATTGGGGACCCAGAGCGCAGACACAGAAAGTCGGCTTCTCTAGGATAAGGCAGATCCCACCCTGGTCCTCTCCACAGCCCCGAGCCTGACCTGGGTGTTTGGGAGGTGTTAGTGGACTGCGGTGCTGAGGTTCAGCCTGGCTGCCCCAGCCTCGACAAGGCTAAATTTCTGTCTCTAGTCCAAGCCAATCCTGGCAGGGGAGTGCCTGCCACGGAGGCAAGCACAGATCCCCCTTCTTGATGTGCTCTATATTACACCGGGAGACCAGATTCTTCTCTAAAACCTGCTCGTGAGAACCCCTTTTGGGGTTTATTTCGGGTCTTTGCCATGTTCTTGTCCACTTGGTTCAACACTGGGGGTGGTGGGTGAGGGGACGACGGGGAGGATGGTACTTAAGGATGGTCACCATGATTCTCTGCTTTCTTGACCCTGCCCTGGTCTCCGCGCACTAGCCTTCCTAGAAGCCTGTCTCCCCGCTCCCCACTGCTGCTGGCCCTGGGTGCAGGGGAGCCCGGCTCAGAGTGGCCAGGGAGGAAGGAAAAGGTAGCCAGGAAGGAAGGAAAAGGGCTTCGGCTCTTGCCTGGGAGGACAGCAGCGGAGGAGACCGAGTGGGAAGAGAGTGGAGGCAAACGTGCTCAGGGCACAGTCGTGGGCTCAGCTTGGAAGCAGGAATAGCTGGAGGCTTCACTCCCAGGGCTTCTAGCCTCACTTTGCAAATGAACCAAGAGCAATCTTATGCATAAGAGAACACTGCGGGGTGTCTCTGTGGCTTGATTTCAGACAGGGCAGCTCCAAGGTAAAAATCCCCCGTCTCTGGAGGCTCAAATGCCACCTTTTGTGGGTTTATTCCTCACAGTTAGGCAGTGTCCTCCCCCCACCCCTGCCCCCACCCCTGCTGAGTCTCATAAAATGTGAATCTTCCTCCGAGGAAGAACTCCTCAAGCCATCCACACCTTGCATTACACGACGGAGTTCCCCGTCAGATGCCTTAGGTTCGGGGCAGGAAAGGTGAGAACAAAAGGACAATCCCGGGTAGGGACGGAGGAGGGTCTTGAAACAAAGAAGAGAGAGGGAGAGAAAGGGAGGTAGAGGCGGTAAGTCTTGGGGGACGGTAACCGCGGAGGATTTCGCAGGCCCTGCAGTCCAGCTTTTGACAGGGCGGGCTCGGAGCTCTGTCCCGGCCAGGCCCCCGAGGAGCTGAAAGGAATCAGCCCCAGGAGAGAGCACGGAAAGTGTTTCTTCACAAACAGCAAGCCTCGGATATCCACTGTGCTGATTTCTCAAACCTCTCAGACCCTGACCTGCGTGGGTAATTCCCGGTCAGGTCCGGTAACTAATTTCTGGCAGAAAGGGCTGGTACCGGGAGGCGGTAATACTGTCCAGCTTCCCGGGAAGCCAGACCATGGGGAAGACGCAGTGGGTGCCTCAGGAGCAAGGGCTCTAAGCTTCTAGCCCCGGCGGGGGACTCTGCTGCTCAGCAGGCCCTCATCCCAAATGCACATTCAGGCCCCCATTTGCCAGCAATCACAAGGTTCCGAGAGCCATGTGCCTCTGCCGCTCAGCCTGCCTCACCACCATCTGCTCGATCCAAGGGGCACACCTCACACAGCAACCCTTCAGCCAGAAACCAGTGCCTGATTCTCCCTCCGGGCATGCGTGGTAGAGGCAGAGGGCGCGAGTGTGGGCCCTGAGGCAGCTTCTAGGGCGACTGGTGTTGTGTGATCATTCTAGGCAGGGCACAGACGGAGTCAAGGAGGCCAGAGCCCGGCCAGGCGTGGCTTGCCGAGAGGCCCCGAGCTTGTTGCCAGGTACATGACCAGTTGGGTCTTCTGGGTAGCGTTATAACCCCTGAGAGATGCCCATTGCTTTATGGAGAGGCAATCATAATGCAATGCCTTTCTGTATTCACGTAAGTTTAAAGTCAGCATTCTGTTAGGGAACAAACAAAAACCAAACTAAACCTGTTTCTAGAATATTCTCCTGCCTCCCATCATCAATATAACACTTTAATGATTTGTGATACATAAAAAAGGAGTGGGAATCAACTGACATGCCAATCAACAACTTCTCTCATCATCAGACCGACGGGAGCAGCAGGTACTTTTCCTCTGTGATAGCTAGCTAGCTACACAGTCCCACCAGCCAAGAAATGCAAAATCCACTTCTTTCTCTCCCCACCACAGTGCCCAATGCATACTAAGTACTGAATTAATGAGTTCATTACTGGGGCCAACTGTGAACCAGGCTGACTTCTCAACAACCAGTCTCAGGAAAAGCAGGAGGGAGTTGTCCACTCACTGACCTCAGATGAACATTTGATAAAAATGTTGATTTCTTTGGTTACTTATAAGTTATAACATGCATATAAATGAGCATTTTTATTAGTTGGTGTAAGTATTAAAGTCTATCTATGTAAAACATGCATTTTACTCTAAAGGAAGCTAAACTGGGTTAAGAGTGAGGTTTGGAATGCTGTTAGAACTCGGGGGGACAGATCCTTTGAATCGTAGGGTCTAGAATTGCAGAGCTCATCCAACCCACCTTCTTTCGTAGATGAGGATATGGAGGCTCAGAGTGGTAAAGTACCCTGGGAGTGGCTCTCCAGCATGATGGCAGAGGCAGAACCAGTGTACAAGACTCATGTCCTTCTAGCCAGCATTCTGTCCCTCTGCCATGGTCCATAGGATCAGAGTCTCTAAGAGCCTCCCATGCTGGGGAATGTTACTTTCTGTTGTTCTCTTTAAAACATGCTGTAATAAGCAGTCTGCAGTGCTTACTCCTCTCTATAATTCCACATGGGGATTATAAACCATCCTATGTTATTCTGTCGTTGTATCATGTTGGCTTATTATATTGAAATGTTGCCTTTAAATATATTAGAGTCATAGAGTATTCATTTTAAACAAGGGGGAACTAGCCTCTAGGAGATGTAGTAGTTCCTAAATTAGAAGCTCAGACATCTTAAATTAGAACAAAAGGGCCTAGGCAAAACTCTGAAGTAGGCCAGCAAGCTTGTTGGGCAGATGAAGGAACTTACTGCAAGGTGTCAATAGATTCACGTGTAGGCTAAGAACTGATTATAGACTAAACAAATAATATTTCTTGCCCATAGATCTCCTACGGGTCCACAAGCTTGTATCTTAAACCTTTGGGGCCACATATGTTTTGGAAGTCAGATATTTCAGGTTTCAGAAGTCAGGTAACAGGAGGTATATACTTTATATTAGTAACATTCCCAGGAGAGTCTGGAACAGCACCCTATAATCAAACACCTTAATAGTTTTATAATTAAATATGGAATGTTCACTATTAATGGAATTAAAAAATGACTATTAATAGCCTTATGTTAGTGCAGGTCAGATTTTGCCCCCAAAATGAGTTTGTCATGAATTTGTCAAAAAAGTCCTATTTTTAGTGATTTATAAGGTTCAGGATTATGGATAAAGGATTGTAGATCTAAATTTAAATATATGAACATACTGATCAGTAAGAGCTAAGTTTATTAAATGAGTTTCAATATTTAATGTACTTTTTGTCACTATATATTTTCTCCATCAGTGGCTAGATACAAAGACAACTAACTATGTATATCATTCCAGAATTCACAAAATTTTAAAGACTCTTGACTGTCCTTGGTGGAACCCCAATCCCAGCTTGGCCCCGGAGACCTGCCTCATGGGACCACCTCCCTCCCTAGTGCACAGCTACTCCTGAGGGGTGAGAGGACCAGCAAGGACCTCAGGCTAGAGCCTGATTAGGAAAAACTCTATCTTTTAGGGCAGGGATTCCCAATCTTATTAAATAGGAAGGACCCTTTTTAATTGTACAGGCTTCAGAGCTAGATTTCTGGGTTAAGATTCTCACTCTGCTACTTACCTATTGTGAGACCTCAGATAAATCATTTTACCCCTTTGTATTTCAGCATCCTCTTCAGCTTTAAAGGAGAAAGGAATAGTTCCTATCTCATAAGAATATTGCAGCGGGACACCTAGGTGGCTCAGTCGGTTAAGCATCTGCCTTTGGCTCAGGTCATGATCCTGGGGTCCTGGGATTGAGTCCTGCTTCGGGCTCCCTGCTCAGTGGGGAGCCTGCTTCTCCCTCTGCCTATGCGCCACCCACCCCCACTTGTGCTCACTCTCACTGTCTCTCTCTCTCTGGCAAATGAATAAATAAAATCTTTAAAAAAATATTATAGCGACTAAATTTAAGTAAAACTCTTAGAGGCATACCAGGCACATAGTAATCTCTCAATAAATGTTGACTATTATTATTACTACTATCAGTATTAGTCTACATATGTGTCTATGGTAGGCAGAATAATGCACCCCTCCCAGATGTCCACACCCTAATCCCCATAACCTGTTATAGAATACACCAGAACACACCAGCATAGATGTGATTAAGTTAAGGACCTTTAGATGAGGAGATTATCCTGGATTATCCAAGTGTTCCCAACCTAATCTTATGAATGCTTAAAAGGGTAAAATTATTCCTGTCTGTGGTAAGAGAAAGAGATGTGACAACAGAAGCAGAGTCAGAGAGAAGCTACATTGCTGACTTTGAAGATGAGGGAATGGGCCACAAGCAAAATATGGTAGAATTGAGGATTATTGGTCCATAAAAGGAAGGAAGTACTGATACATGCTACAATATGCATGAACCTTGAAAACATTATGTTAAGTGAAAGAAGCCAAACACAAAAGGTCACATCTTGTATGATTCTATTTATATGAAATGCCCAGAATAGGTAGATCCATAGAGACAGAGGGCAGATTGGTGGTTCCAAGGGGCTGGCATGAGGGGAAAATTGGGGGGTAACTGCTGAAAGGGTGAGGGGTGTTCTCTTTTGAGAGACAGAGCGAGATTGATTTACTAGCACCAAACAAACTTCATGCCATAAATATCATGAAGTGGCAGGCACAAAAAGAAACAGAAGATGCTGTTGAAGCTGAGCAGGTCTCCTAGCCCTGCATTTTCAACCCTCCCCTAACTCTGTCCCTCCCCACGCCCCCAAAACATAACATGGGGAGGAAAGATAGCCAACTAATGAAACCCTGAAGATTCTCATCAATATGTTCCAGCTTTAAGAGAAATAGATTGAGGGGATGAATAAGTAATTCCAGGAAAATTCCAGGAAAAATTTTTGAGAGAAGCCTTAGGGGCTGGGGATTTGTCCGAGGCAGAAAGGGCTTCTGGGTCAGTGTGTTGAGCGGCAGACGCGAGCTGAAGCCCAGTGGGGTGCACTACACCCTTGGTTAAATGGACGAGGCTCCAGTTAAAAGATAGTTAGCTGCATATCAGAAAGGAGTGAAACTGGGCTGCAAGCAAGGACTCCACTCAGGCCCAACTGATCCTCATTCCCAAACCTTCAAGCTATAGAAAAGGAGCTTGAAAAATAATACCCAGTCCTCAAACTGCAACACAGGGTGGGGACGGAAGCATTCTCTATAAGGCAGGGAGGATGTCAAAGAAAATTCACTTATATTGTATTCTCTTGAAGGAAAAGACAGTCAGAATTGCCCACATTAAGCAGAAATAAGATGAAAAGAAATGGCATAGTCATTGTAAAAATAGACTGAGGAATATAAATGCATGTTAAAGACAGATGAAAAATTCTGTCTGGAAGAAGCCAAAACCAAAATAGCAAGCAGGTTCTTTGCAAGTGTACTGTACTATGTAAGAACTTAATAAGAATACAAATAAAATAAAACAAAAGATCAGGGGCATCTGGGTGGCTCAGTTGGTTGGGCGGTCAACTCTCAGTTTCACCTAAGGTCATGACCTCAGCGTCGTGAGCCTAAACCCCTGTGGGGCTCCCTCCTCAGTGGGGAGTCTGCTTGAGAGTCTCTCCCTCTGCCCCTCCCCCTTCTTGCGTTCTTGCATGCGCGCACACTCTCTCTAAAATAAATAAACAAATCTTTTAAAAAACCACAAAAGATAAAAATAAGATAAAACAACAAAATGAGATGGAATGAGATATTGAAAAGCTAAAGGAACAAAATAAATTTTCAAGTAATTATTAGAAATAGAAAGAGATTGTAGACACATAAAAATCATGTTGATGACTAGTGCGGACTTGAGATAATCACTGCAAATGCAGAGGACACAATAACTGATAATAATTATGGAGCTCAAAGACACCTCACTGTAAAGACTTTTGATATTCCTGATAAAAATCCAACCAGAAAAACAAAAAGTATTGAAAACATAACACAGGAAGCATTTCTGGAAGTGATGGATGAAGCAAATTGGCAGTTTGAAAGATCACACAGGATACTGGGCAAAACTGATACAGAATGAGCAATGTGAATCATATAATGATGAGGCTATTCAACCTCAAAGAACTTTTTCAGGCATTCCGCAGAAAAAAGCTAAAAGGGGAAAAAAATCAAAGGGACTTCAGACTTCTTCCCATCAACTCCCAAACTCCAGGCAACAGTATGGCAATATCTACAGAGGAAGCAAACTGTGACCTAGAATATTTTCATCTTGCCACATTGTCATTCATGTATAAAGGCAACAAGAGGGAACATGCTAAAACGTAACAGAGCTCAGGGAATAAAGCACACAGACTCTGAAGCCAGATTGCCTGGGTTTGAATCCTGACTTTGCCACTTACTAGCTGTGTAATTTAGGCAAGTTCCTTTTTGTACTGAGTCTCCTCATCTGTGAAATAGGGATTATAATAGTCACTATTCAATTGGGTTGTTTGTGTGGATCCAACGAATTAATATATATACACTGCTTGGAATAATGTCTGGCCCATAGTAAGTGCTATGTAGACACATGCTTGCTGTAGTTAATGTTGTGTATCATTGTGATGAAGAAAGCCATCTCACCAAGAGATAAACCAAAGAAAGCTAAAGTATTGAATTAGTTTAAACGTAAAGCTAAGATTGAACAAAAACAGCAACAACTGAGGAAAATATGGCTGTAGAACAGAATGTAAATGAATAAATTTTGACTAAGCAGACAAAAGCACCAAAAAAAAAAAAAAAAAAAAAATATATATATATATATATATAAATGGGAGATGGTGTGAAGAAAGGGGAGAAGAAATACAAGTATGCTGGTCACTTACCTTTCATAGCAAAATCCTTCAATTCATGTAGTCTAAAATTGAAATAAGTAATTAGTCAGACATCTTAATGATACTCATGATCTTTCTTTCTTACCCTTTAAAGCCATCTCTTAAGAATGAGGAAAGTTCTATGAATTTCAGTGTTTTCTTTATTTTCCCTTCAGTTTCTTTTGTCTTCTATTAAATTCATATAAAATCAAATTTAATGTTTTTATTTTTAAAAGGAATGTAACACAATTCTATTCTTATGAGATTATTTTTGACAATGTATCCATCCCTCCATCCAATTATACATTTCTGTTGAGAGAAGTCTGAATTGACGATCAACATGTATTAACACTGCCTATTGTTGGGTAGTGGAATTTGAATAATGCATTGCTTTTCTGGTATGTTCCTTGAATTTTTATAATATGCAAGTATAGAACCAGTAAAGTTATTGTTTTAAAATGAATCAATTAAACAACCAACTAAATCAATCAATCGATCATTTCACAACCCTGTAAGGAATGATTCATGCCTGTTCAAACATTTTATTCTTAACAGAAGAGACTGTATGTATAATCAAAATCAACCTCTTCATATTTTGTCAACTGTTTTCCGCTCTATTACTTAAGCATTAGGGAACAGTTTTGTCTTGTCAACACCCAGCTAGAAATAAAAGCTTCTATGTGATGAGAAATAGTGGCTGCGGGGTGTGGAGTGATTCACAGGAGTATGATTTCCCATGTCAGGAAGAAATGATCTCCACCAAGTAAACAAGTAAACTGGACTTTCCTCTAATGTTGAGCGAGGAAGTAGGGCTTATAGGAGCAACAGGCAACTATTTCTTCCCCTGCCACTCCTACAAATATGATAATGATGCCCTCCTTTGAATAAAGATAACCCTAGGGATCTGCCATAGAACCTGCCCTACAGTTCTGGAGTTCTGTATTCACTAATTGACTGATCCTCTGAGCTGCCCCAGGTAGTGTTTGCTGTTCCTTTCTTTTACTCCTTGTTGCCGCTTGACCTCTTTCTATTATGCCTCATTGTGATAGTTGGCCTGTCCCCTGTGAGCTTGCGAGCTCCTTGAGGGCAGAAACTGTGCCTTGTTCACTACTCCACCCTAAACCTCGTGCCTGGCACAGGGCCTAGCTCAGAGTGGGTGCTGGGTGGACTTTTGGTGAATGGATGAATATTGAATGAATTACCCATCGTACCCACCTGGTCCCCTTTTGTCACCAGGTATATACATGTGTGAAAACAAAAAGCTGGGATAAAAGAATCTGTTTTCTTCTCATAATAGCTTGTGAGACTAAAAACTCTGAACATCATCAGCCCCATTACCAAGATGTAGGCATGGCTCCCCTATTATCTAACCAAATTCATTTTTTTTTCTTTTTTAGAGGCAAGAAGTGTTGATTAAAGAGCAGTTGTTCTGGAATCACTCCACAAGAGACTTTATGAAGCAGTAGAATGATATCTGGCAAGGTATTATTGCCTTGGTACCAAATGTACCTACTGGGGGTCATCTTCATGCTGTTGCACAGCCTAGAAGCCCTGGGCCGCCCTCATGATGTTATACCAGCCATTAGGGACCAATGTAAAGGTTAAACATTTATGGAGTTACCTTGGCAAATAGCAATGGACATGTCAGAAAAAGAAATATTTTGATTTTTAAATTTCCATTAGATGTGGACTTGGCCCTTTTAAAGAATAGGGCCCTTAATTCCCAGTAGGTCAGACAACAAAGACCCTCTTGTGTTGAGTATGGTTGCATTAATTGGATAAGGGCCTCTAAACAGAAATCTGGAGGAGAAAGTTGCTTCTTGTTCCTCATTAATAAGAAGCAAGAGCTACAGCAAATGGGGGTCAATGCTAAGGGTATGCACAGAAATTGGGTACACACAAGGGCACTAGTTCCGAATGGCCTTCAGATGACATGTTCTTCCTGATATGTAGACCACAATGTGGACGGTACTTTTTTGGTGAATGGAAATAATGCAAAAAAGGACAGAAAGAAAGAGAACTCTACAAAATACTGGAAACTATTGTGTTTCCTGAATAGTAGCCAGGCTTAAGGCTGACACCTGTAGGCATTTTCCTTTTGGGAAGGTACAGTCAGGTGGTACTTTGTAATCTACTTCTAAGAAGTTTTATATCTATCACTTAGAGTTGGACTCTGTTTCAGCAAGTCCTTGGTATTGTTCTCTTATGGATAAGAATTTGCTGTTATGCCTCGCACATGGCTAAGAAAAAAAAAAGGTATTTTGATTTCAGAAAGTTTCCAAAATTTTGAGAAATCTTGACAGTTCAGGCAGACCTGGGGTGGGCTCCTGGCTATTTGGGCACCTTCCTGGGCAGGAGAGGATCTTTTCCTGGGCCTGTGAGAGTGGCTATTACTCCCACCAGCACTAGGAGCTGGGAGAAAGGGCATGTCTTCCAGCTGCTGTGAGTAAGACACAGCTCACCAGCTAACAGCACCACTACCCCACCTCTTTGACTCTGCCTTCAAAAAACATCACCCAGGAATTTTAAGACCCATTGTATATTGATCAGAAGTTTTCCTAAGTTCAAATGTGAGACTCAGCTGGAAAACTTGTTAAAAATGCCGAGTTCTGGGCCCCACATGCCTGAGATCTGGGGTTTCACAAGCTTGCCAGATGTCAGAGCCATGAGCAGCCCAATTGGAGAAAGTCAGCAGTAGATGCTTGCACATGTTCCATCTGAGACAGCAAGTGATAGGACATTAGTAATACCTGTGAAAAATCTTTAAGAAGTAGAGCAGCAGAAGATCTTTTGAAAGGCTGATGTATTGTGCTCTTTCAACTACATTCACAACTCTTGATGCCGTTTATCTGAGACGCTACTTTGTGCTGGGCTTGGTACCAGGCCTTCACCTGGTATATCTAATCCACACAGAAATCTGCAGGATATTATCTCCGTTCTACAGAAGGGAAGGAGAAACTCAGAAATTATGAAAATTTTCCCGGGCCTGCAAGTCCTAAGGGTTAGAGCCAGAATATAAGGCCAGCTCCATACAACCCCACAGCCCGAAGGTTCTCCACTCTGCTGAGCTGGCTGTGATATCAATAGACCATTCAGCAAAAAAACAAAAACAAAAACAAAAAACCCAAAAAACAAAAAAACAAACCAAACCAAACCAAAACAAAAAACCAAAAAAAAAAAAAAACAACAACCCCAAAAAACAATGCTGGGCAGGACTCCCTCTTTTTTTTTTTTTCTTTTTTTCTTTTTAAGATTTTATTTATTTGACAGAGAGAGACACAGCGAGAGAGGGAACACAAGCAGGGGGAGTGGGAGAGGGAGAAGCAGGCTCCCGGCCGAGCAGGGAGCCCGATGCGGGGCTCGATCCCAGGACCCTGGAATCATGACCTGAGCCAAAGGCAGACGCTTAACGACTGAGCCACCCAGGCGCCCCAGGACTCCCTCTTTCTTTTACTTGCATTCAGGGACCCTTGGCATCTCTCAGGGTTAATGGCATTTATTTCAAAAGTATTTCTTATTCTCTTTTCCCCTGTAGTGGATGTCACAGGGAGACTTACTCCTGGTTTTAGTTAAGGCTACTTAGGATTCCACAAGCTTTTATCGGTGTCAAGAAAAATAAAGCCTTGGAGGGGTTCATCTAGAAAGAGCTTTAGCCTCCTTTACAGGGGGTCTTTTCTGCAACTGCTACTGCTATTTGGGCCTGAGCATCCACGGGTGATGATGCTCCAGGCCGGTGAAAAAGCTGAAGGCTTAGCAGAGCCATCAGAGCCTCAGTCACCAAGGAACCCTCCCCTGGGATGCTGAGTTGTGACCCACCCAGGCCATATATCCCTGATGGGTCCAGATACAATCATCTTCTTTCTTCATAAGGGAAAAGACGTCCAGCTGAGTTAGGGAACAAGCCAAGGGAGCACTCAGAGACTAGTAAAAGGCATGCTCTTACTAACACTGTGTCTAGTGGGACTAGAGAGGGGAGGGAATAAGGTTCTGGAACCCGGGAGGCCCTCCAGGGGGCAGGAGATGTGCCCAGGGAGAGCTGCAGCTGAAGAGCCACCTGGAGACTGTCTGCAAAGATCTTCAAAGCAGCCTTTGCAGAAAGAGGATGAGAAATCTATAAATAGTCTTTATTTCCAAAGAGAAAATAGGTTAAAGGCGGCTGATCAGAGACACTCTTTTTTCTTACGTTCAGTCCATCATGAGCATTTGGTCTTTGAGGGAAACCATACCTGACTGTTTATCACACTAAACGTTTGTCCGCTGCAAGCTTTCTACTCTACTGCAAGTCCCTTTTCTTTAAATTGCTGATACAGTAGCCAGGATGCCTTCATTCAGGTCAGTCTCTCAATTATACCCAGTTATCTGCCCCAAATTTGACTGAACTGGTTTAGGCGGGTCAGCTTTTTGAAGAATTAGCATCTTACCACCTGTAATTTTTCATTGGCTCTGGTTCAGATTCTCTGGTCTCCCCCAGAAAACCTGACTTCAGTTCTGGTAATTAGTGCTTGCTCTTTTTCTGCCCAGTTCCTGCCCCCTCCCCCCATCCATGTTGTTATGTTAGGACTCACCATGTTCCCACAGAGACACCCATTCCCCTAGTGCATACTTTAGTTCATGAGGCCAGGGTGGTTGTATTGCCAAGCCAATCAGAGTCTTTTTCCTGGAAACTCAGATTTGGATAACCGTGTTTCCTCCTAGATGGTGAGATGAGTAACACGTGAACTTAGAAGGTTCTCTATAGTCACGTTTTCCTACCATGTGAACCAGAAAAGCAGAGGAAGCAAGGTTACAGAGAGGAAGAGAAGAATGGAGGAGAAACAAAACAGACATGGGGGAAGAATCCGGGGTGGTTTGGTCCTGGGTTCAGTTGTTCCCATGGCCCAGCCATATTCTTAGCTAACTTTAAACTTAGCTAGACCTGATGGGTCTCTATAACTTGCATTCCAAAGAGTTCTCTTTATGACTCGGCTTCTTGTCCTTCATGAAAATTGTCATGGTAGATTAGATTGCCCACATGGGTTTCCTGACATTGTCTCAGACATAGCCAGGTGGGTGGGCAAAGGCATGGTATTTTCCCAAAATAACCTAGTTTATCTTACAACTCCTATCATAACAACAACCATAAATATTTATGAAGCACCTGTTTACAATGTTGACTCAATTTACTGATGGCAAAACTGAGGCTTAGGTAGGTGAAGCAAGTTGTTTCGGGTAGAACAGCTAGCAGATAAGTGACAGCCAGATCCCAGAACTCTTACTTGCTCTGCTCTGTGTAGGTCCAGCTTCATGGGAGGATCATCTATCCAGTGGTTTGCACACTAGCGTGATGACCCCATTCACCCGGTTCCCATTCCAGAACTGTTCAATTAGAGATTCAGAGTGGGGACCGTAGCAAGTTATGTTTTTAAAAAGTTTTTAAAAGTTAAAAGTTTAAAAGAACAACACATGCATAATTATCCGACAACTGTTTGCTAAGTTCTCATACATCAGAATTAGGTTTGGCTGCAATAAAAAAGAACACTAACCGTGCAGCTTAAATTCGAGGTTTATTTTCCTCTCATGTGAAGGAAGTCCAGAGGTAGGCACTTCTAGACCTGGTATCGAAGACTCGGATCCTGCCTAGAATGGTTCTTCTAGGTAAGTTTACCTTATGGACACACTGTGGCTGTTGCAGCTCCAGCAATCACTTTCTAAGCAGTGGGAAGGACAAGAACGAAAGGGCATGACTTCTTTAAAGAGTGAGCCTCCTTCAGTGTGTTTTCCAAGATGTTCCGCCCCATGACTTCTGTTTAGACCTCTTTGACCACTTCTCTTGACAAGGGAGGCTGTGGATATAGTCGTAGAGCTGGGCACAACTGCTGGACAATATGGTGACTCTGTAATAAGGAGGAAGGGGAGCAGGGATACTAAGTGAGAAACTGGCAGCCTCAGGCAGAGCCTATCATGTGTCAGGCACTGCCTAGGCTGACGGTGCCTAGGAAACAGCAGTGGCTTGGCCATTCTCATGGTGCTTACATTCCAGTAGGGAGACTTGCTTACAGTAAGTAAGCAAAAAATAAATATTAAAATTTTAAGTAGTGATGGGTAAGAGTGGTAATTTTAAATAGGGCAAAAGGGGAAGGTCTCTCTGAGCAGAGCCCCAATTGCTGTAACAGGGGTGGGAAGAGTTCTGGGCAGAGCGAAGGGCACCCGTGAAGACCTTGAGAGAGGATGATGGGTGTGCACTCTGGTGGAGAGCCACTGATCCAAAACCTTTCAGAATCTCATATGGCTTCTTCAGAGGAGATGAAGAATAATCTGGGTTACATTAATTGGAGGAACAATGTTAGTGACTCCCATTAGTAATGTTCTATTTATTCACAAAAGACATTTTCTTACCAACATGGTAGGTATTGACACTGCAGGTTATTAATTAATCCTGTTGATCTAATGGTAGTAATAGAAACCTCCTGCACCCCCAAAGTGTTGCCTGGGATGTATTTTAGAAAGTTAAAATGAATTATGGAAGCACACTAAATCTCATTCTGGTCTGGGGACTTCTGGTTGCATTTCAGGATTTTTCATCTTATTGATGTAATTTCGGATTCTTCCCTCTCCAGAAAGGTGCAGTATGAGATATATTTATTCTTCAAAGTCCAGTCAATTTAAGTTTAAAAATGCCATTTATGGGTATTTTAGTCTATGCCATTTCTTGAGAGGAGTGTCTTCCCTGAGTATTTGTCCTTGCTTTTCCTATGTCTTACCTTGAGTGGTGCCAACCTGGGACCTGGCACAGTTTTTATTGACCTTGGCCAAATTATTTATGATTTTATTGATTTCAATGAAATTTCCACTCCAGCCTTTGCCTTCATCTTGAAATCATAATCTTTTAGAATTTCTTCTTGTGCGCCAGACCTCCCTCCCCCCACACTATGTCCTTGGTCTTTTCATTGCCCTTCTCCAGATCTCTGATACTTTGCTTGATAAACTAGCCCTCCCTCAGTAGTCCCTTTATGTAACCATTACATTGAACAAGCAAGACCATGGCCTATAATCATGAACCAATGCTTTGCCTCCCGCTGTTCCTTTAAATCGGCTGTGTGGACTTAGTTTTACTCTTGCATCCTGACGAAAACTAAGGCAGGTTTTCTGGTCACCCAGGTAATACAAGATCCTCCAATCAATAATTTAAAGTCCAGTCCCATGTAACAGATAACACTTTGAACTTGGTTCAATATTAAGTTTTCTCTCCTTTCCTTGATTGTGGCCTCTTGCAGGTGGAAGTTGGTCTCAGGGAAAGGGGATGTGTTCTTTCTTCACCTTGTGCTTTTCCATCTCCCTCCTCTATCTTGTTAAATGTGATTTCTGACCCCTTCAGGGCAGAGCATGTGGAGGGAGAACTAACAACTGGTTAGAGAAGTTTTTCCTTACCTGGTACTACTATTGTGAGTCAGCGTTGCCCTCTGTGGGCTTGGGAAGCATTTAAAGCTGACTCCTGTTCTCATCTGTAGCTCATGTTTTGTTTTTGTTTTGACATTCCCATCGCTGGAGACCTCTGTAGTTCATGACATGGGCAACACACTCTTCTCCAGCTTCTTGTGTACTCCTCTGCTTCCTGGCATGGGGCATTATCTCTGGCTTATCTCTGTTGCTAGCTGTTCCTCTCTCCAAGCAGCACTCTGAGAAAGGACTATGCTTGCTCCGTATCTGGCTCATTGAAAGCAGTCATACATCTGTTGCACTGACAAATTCTGTGAGCGCAGACCACCCAACACAGCCTCCCTTCCTTGGCCACATGTTGGTAGCTGGCCAAATTTGCTCTTGAAATTTCTCAGGTGGGACTCAGTCACAGTTGAATATGTCCCACAACTGCGGGGCACACACATCATGCTCTCAGGGTGCTCATACTGAAGGCTCTTCATTAATTTTAATGCAGGGAGCTGGCATCGCAATCCTACCTCCAGGGAGAGGATTGGAATCACCACACACAGAGAGCATTCTCTGAAAATGTTCTCTCAACCTCTACTCTCTTTCCTGACTTCTCCCATCTCTTATATAGGTTAGAGGTGAGAGGTCAGCTCAGGGTTGAAATTAGCTTTCAATCCCCCACTTCCTTTAAAAAACAAAACAAAACAACCACCTTTTAAGTTCGGAATAATTATAGGTTCACAGGAAGTTGCCAAGAAATGTGTAGGAAGATCCCACGTAACCTTTACCTTCAGTGTGAGCATCTTGCATAACCGTAAAGCAATAGCGAAACCAGGACATTAACATTGGTATAATCTACAGAGCTTATTCAGATTTCATGAGTTGTGCATGTACTCAGCTGTGTGTGTGTGGGGGTGTGTGTGTGTGCAACTTTATGCGATTTTACCACCATGATCAAATACAGAACTGTACTGTCACCATAAGCCTACCCCTTTACAGCACACTCCCTTTGCTTCTCCCTCTCCTGGAAACCACTAGTCTGTTCTCTATAATTATGTTATCTCATGGAATCATTCAGTATGTATCTTTTTGAGATTGTCAGGCAACTCCTTTTTACAAGTCCTTAAAAAAAATAATGGTCTTACTTTGGAATGTAACATGCACTGTTTTTGTGCTTTAATTAAAATGAAGAGTCCCGTTTTAACATGCTGTTACAAATAGTTTTGTTTAGATTTGGACATCTTTCTATTTTATGTCTTTCTGATGATCCATTTTTTCATTCATTTAACACATGTTTATGAAGTGGCTGGCATTTGGTTGTGTTTGAAGACACTGTCTTGTATTAGGCTTTATGTTCTGAGGGAAGCAACACCCAAGGTCTCCTTTTGGCTTTATGGATAGTTTCTAGGCTATTGTTCTACAACTTTTCATTCTTAAGGTGCTTTAACTTGAACTTCTCTGCGCTGAAATTCTTGTACCCCTTTCTATTTAGCCTCAACAAGTTTCTATCCCATTGACCTGCCATTTCGCTTCTCAGAATGCCTTGGGGTCATTTATAACCATGAACATTTCACTATGTACCTAGTTCTTCAAATCTCTATAAAATTACTCACCAAGATCAGCCCCTCTTGATCTCTGAGAATTCTTACTTTTTTTGCAGAGAAATGACTCTTTTTTTTTTTTTTTAAGCCACCCACTTCTATGTTGGATTTCAGTTCTTCATTCATTCCAAATAGTCCCTTAATCCTATGGTGACTCAATCATTCTTTACTTGCCCACAGTAAGTTTTTGGTGTGGACTCTTGCCAAAGGCAATTCCAAAGTCTGAAAGATGACTCTCCCCTCTCTCCATGTGCCCTTAAAAAACTCTGCTAATCAGACCTGGTTCCTCTGTACAGAGCCAGTCCTGCCTTTGCCCCTATGGATTGTGCTGGTTTGAGCTGCCCATAAATCTGTACTTTATGTGATGATTCTACCAGTGTGGCTAGTATGGAAGGCAAAGACATCCAGTGGGCGATTTCCCAGGGTCCCCTCTGGAAACTCGGAATGAGGCTTACATTGGCAACCTGACTGTTCTCTATCTAACACAGCAGCTGTTGCAACAACTGGTCTCACATCACAGTCGACAGCCCATGAATCCTGCCCACGAATTCATTCGAAATTCTTAGGTGGATCACATCCAGTCTGGGTGATTTATTGATATCTGTTTTGTCAGTTAAAACTAGAACATTCTGTGCATTCACTACAATTTTATTGAATGCTCCAACCTGTCCATTTCAAGGGCACACATCTTCCGTGGTAAAGGGCAAGGCAAAACATGAATACACTCTCTCTTCTATTCTTTTTATCATCGCTTAGTGCATTCCTTTGATGCCTTTAGTTTCTTGGTTTTGTTTCTGACATTCTTTGGGATTTCTTGCAAGGTGTTCTTTAATGGATCATAGAATATCAGAAATGAAAGGAATGTTAAAATGCAATTTGGTCCAGATGCCCCAGCCTAAAGATAAAGACTACATTTGAAAGAAATTATGTGACTTGATCTGACTCATTTATTAGCTTATATCTCTTTTGGTTATACATACTTATTTTTTTGCTATTTGTGTTAATATAAAATTTTTAGTAATATGAGGTCCCTTTTGGCCTTAAAATGCTGTCCCTTGGTAAACTTCCATGGTGCTGCAGTGAGGGGTATCTGATAAATGTTGTTGCATGCCCAACCAACAGCTGGTTAGTCTTATTCTGCTGTTGGGATCCAGAGGACCCTCCCCTGACCTGCAGGACCTTCAGGTAGCAACCCTGCCTGCCCAGCCCTGCTGGGTTCAGGTATCCCTCTCCCTGACATTTCCGATGGCTTCTGCCTGACACCCTCTAACAGTTTGTTCATTTCTCCAAAGACAAAAATTCCTGTTACAGTGTGTTCCCTTTATAAAACGGCCTGCTTTCCCAAAGGCTGCTTTTGCAAAGCATCTCATTTTGCCATCTCTGTCGGGAGATCTGAGACATGACACACGCAGGGTTTAAGTGGGATGGGATAACATTGGAAGGCCTTTCATTTCTTTCTGGATGGTGTGAAACCAGCCAGCTTCTTAGGGCTCACCATCTTGCTGCCTTATTTTTACAGCTAAAACGAGGCACAAATCATCCTCCCTTTCAGCCTTCATTCTGAACATTGCGCACACATTTAGTACTGTCAGGGAGTCTTCTGTTCCCATCAGGCCCAAGTGGCCATTTCCACTCCTGTGACCTTCACGGAGGCCTTCAGCAGCCCCCCTTTCGCTGGTGGCTCTGGAGGCTCTGACTTCTTTTTCTGCCTCCGATCTGGTTGGTCTAGGCTAGTGCTGAGAGTACCATGGGTATAAAAACCAAAGATGCCTTCCTTTTCCTGAGGGCTGGCAGAGTCGGGTGGACCAGAGCTTCATGCAGGGGTCCCTGAGGCAAGGTCTAAGTGTTTTGCTGCTTCTGCGTTCTCCTAGCTGCTGGACACACAGCAAACCCTCACTGAGCCTGTGCCCATCATTGGATGTGTTCGGCAGGGTCTCTCTGCCTCCACCTTGGCTCCCCAGGGTTGGTCTGTTGTTCATGCAGAAGCCAGAGAGAACTTCCAAAAATGTACATCCGTCTTGCCACTCCTATGCCCAGTGGCCTCCTCCTCACATACATGGCCGCCCCATCACACTTACCATGTGGTAGGTTGAATCGCTGTCCCCATTGTCACATTGACACATGTACCCTGGCAGAGCCTCACCAAGACTCAGATGTACTCCTGGTCCCTTGACTTTGACTTAGCCATGAGATGTGCTCTGGCCTTGGAACGGTAGTGGACCTGACCCTGCGCCTTTGGGTTTGCTCTCCTGTGCCTCTGCCATTGCTAGGGCAAGGACACACCCCAGGAGCTGCCGCTGTTGCTGCTGGAGCCCAGGCCCCAGAATGACACAAGTGGAGGAGGGCTGCCCTGCCCGTCCAACAGATGCCCAGTGAGAAATAGAGGCTCACCATTGTACACCGCTCAGCCTCAGCAGCGCCCATGCGGATGGACGCAGAATCCAGAAGTCCTTACCAGGGTCTGCCCCGTGGTCCTCGGCATCCTCTTGAATGGTGTTTTTGGACATGCTTGCCCTTATTCACTGGGTTCCAGAAGTTTTCTCCTGCTTTGGGGGCTTTGCTGTCCTCTGCTTGTAAAGTAGTTCCTTCAAACATTTGATCGCATCTGTGGTAGTGATGAGTGTGGTGAAGCAGGGGAAAGGGGTAGTGAGTCTTGGCAGGTGCAGAAGAAGGCTGTTTTAGAGGGTGTGTCCTGAGCAGGGGACATTTGAGCAGAGAACCAAAGAAGGTGAGGGAGTGAGCCATGCACACCTCTGTCAGGCAAACAGTGTTTTCTTTCTTTCTTTTTTAAAAAATATTTTATTTATTTATTTGACAGAGAGAGAGATAGCGAGAGCAGGAACACAAGCAGGGGGAGAGGGAGAGGGAGAAGCAGGCTTCCCACTGAGCAGGGAGCCCAATGAGGGGCTCGATCCCAGGACCCTGGGATCATGACCTGAGCCGAAGGCAGACGCTTAACGACTGAGCCACCCAGGCGCCCCTAATTTTTATATATATGTATTTTTAAAGGACTTTTTAAAAGATTCTATTTATTTGAGAGAGAGACAGAGAGAGCTCGAGCAGGGGGAGGGGTAGAGAGAGAGGGAGAGGGACAAGCAGACTTCCTGCTGAGCATGGACCTGGAGGCTGGACTCCATCTCAAGACCCTGGGATTATGACCTGACTGGAAACCAAGAGTCAGGCACTCAACTGACTGCACCACCTAGGCACCCCTAATTTTTTATATTTAGAGTATAACCAAGTGTATTGCCAGTCAGGGGAAAAGAAAACTTACCTAATGTGAAAACATATTTCATTATGCTTATTTGAGAGGAAATTGCTTTCTTTATATCATATGATTTCCCTTTTTTAAAAAGATTTTATTTATTTATTGGACAGAGAGAGAGAGATATTGAGAGAGAGCACAAGCAAGGGGAGTGGCAGGCAGAGGGAGAGGGAGAAGCAGGACCCTGGGATCATGCCCTGAGCCGAAGGCAGACGCTTAACGACTGAGCCACCCAGCGCCCCCAAACAGTGTTTTCTATGCAGTCTGACGTCCTCCTGCTTTAGGTATTTTATACAGCTCTTCTCTTCATCCGGAAAGTCCTTTCATCCCCCCTCATCTTACCCTCACCCCTGTTCTTCTTACTTAAAACCACATCCTTTCCAGACTCCCCAGCTTTGTAGGAGGAGGTTGGTGTCTTCTATGGCAGAGGGCCCGGCGCTCTCGTGGTAACCGAGCAGACTTCCAGGTGTTTGTTGGGGAGCACCATCTTGAGTTTACAGCCACCTAGTAATAAGAAATTAGGACAACTTATGAGAAAAAACCAAATATTTCGGTAGAATTTTTAAAAATGTATTCAGCAATGAAAGCAACAAACCCCAAGAGGGGCCATATCAAACTAAAAGCTTCTGCACAGCAAGAAAAGCCATCAGCAAAATGAAAAGGCAACCTACTGGATGGAAGAATATATTTATGAATATATATATACCCAATAAGGGGTTAATATCCAAAATATGCAAAGAACTCACAATTCAATAGCAAAAAAAAAACAATCTGATTAAAAACCGGGCAGAGGATCTGATAGACATTTTTCCAAAGTACATCCAGATGGCCACAGGTACATGAAAAGATGCTCAACATCACTCATCATCAGGGAAATGCAAATCAAATCCACAATGAGATATCACCTCACACCTGTCAGAATGGCTAGCATTACAAAGACAAGAAATAAGTGTTGGCAAGTCTGTGGAGAAAAGGGAACCCTTGGGCACTGTTGGGGGGAGTGCAAATTGGTGCAGACACTATGGAAAATGGTATGGAGGTTCCTCAAAAAATTAAAAATAGAACCTCCAAATGATCCAGCAATTCCACTTTTGGGTATTTATCTGAAGAAAACAAAAACACTAACTTGAAAAGATACCTGTGCCCCCATGTTCATAGCAATATTATTGACAATAGCCAAGATATGCAAACGAACTAAGTGTCTATCAACAGAGAAATGGATAAAGAGAATATTATGTATATATGCACACACGATGTAATATTATTCATCCAAGAAAAAAAATGAAATCTTGCCACTTACAACAACATGGTTGGACCTTGAAGGCATTATGCTAAGTGAAATAAGTCAGAAGGAGAAAGACAAATACTGTATGATCTCACTTGTACATGGAATCTAAAAATAAAACCCCCAAAGCAAGCTCACAGATACAGAGAACAGATTGGTGGTTGTTGGGGGTTGGGGGTGAAGGGAGTCAAAAGGTTCAAACTTCCCGTTACAAGATAAATAAGTCATGAGGACGTAATGTACAATATGGTGACTATAGTTAACAATAGTGTACTGCATATTTGAAAGAGAGTAAATCTTAAAAGTTTTCATCACAAGAAAAAATATTTATATATGGTGATGGATATTAACGAGACATACTGCGGTGATCGTTTTGCAAATACAAATACAGGTACAAATATCAAATCATTATGCTGTGCACCTGAAACTAATATCATGTTGTATGTCAATTTTACACCAATAAAAAAAGAAAACAAATACAAAAACCCAAAACACTGTATTCAATCTGCTATTCTTCAGCTATTTTGGACACTGCTTCTGGATCCAGCTGGGTTGGTAGGGAGCTGGCTACATGGGGGTCATATCAGCCTCCTGACACAGGCTTAGAGCTCTATTGTGGTATCACCGGCCAGTGGTGAAAGTTCATATACCACACAGCCCAGTGACATATGGTGTGGCCAAGAGCCTTCCTACTCGAAGTGTAATCTGAGGACCAGCTGCAATGCTGCATCAACATCGTGGGGGAACGCGTTAGACATTCAGAATCTCAGGCTCCACCCAGACCGTCTGAGTGGGTTCCTCCTGTGATTTGTATGTGCCTCAAAGTCTGAGAAGAACTGATCGATTCCTTCTTTCTGATCTCACTCAACCTCCTCTTTATTAGGGATAAGCAGGTAATTTCCCGTTTAGTTAGTCCCAAGACAAATTGTTATTCCGAGCGTTTTATTTGCTTTATTGCTCTTGCAGAGGTTTTGAACTATGTCTAGTTTCTTTTTCCCAGTTGGCTGCTAAATCTTTATCTTCTCACTGTCTACTCTGGTGACTCACAGAGTTGAGAAGTATTAGATGCATAAATGAATTAATCCACTCCCTGAATTACTAGCAATAAAAGCCCTTCAAAAGCCTACGATGGAATGATATGCTTGCTTCAGTGGCATCAGGGTAGCAGAGAAATTGGGCAGTGGCTATCGTGAGCCAGCAGGCCTGGGATCATGGGCCCTGCCGGAGAACATGCTGACCATGAGAGGAAAGATGGCTTCCGTTCTTGATGGCTAGGAAGAAGCCCACACCCCGCCCCTGCCCCCCGCCCCCCCACTCCCGGTGTTGCTTTTCCCACAACTGGAAGCTCTGCTCCTTGCATGTTGACTCCTGTCAACTCCCCCTCTCATGTCCGGCTTGTCAGCTGGATAATGAGAATGTCCAGCCATGGCACGAAGGGCGGACCAAATGGAGCTGCCCCATTCTGCAGGTAGGCCTGTGGCCACATAGCCCTTCTTCCTTCATGGCGCAAGGGGCCGTTGGACTGCTGGGTACTGCAACTTCTCTTGCCTCTTTCCGGGAGGGAGAATGTGCCAGGCACAAACTCCCCTCCCGAACCAAAGCCTCCCTTGGAATCCCCACTTCTTTACTCTTCAGAGTTGGGGTGGGAGAGGAAAGGTAGCTGAGCTGGCGGGCCCCTGTGTAGGTCGGCTTGCTGTGAGGCGAGAGGGCGGTAACAGGTCATCTCTCCCTCCCCTGTTTCCAGATGTTGGCACCTCTCTGAGAAGGCACAGAGATCTGGGGCTTGTGGCCTTCTACCCCTGCCCTTCGGAGGTCTGGGGGAAGGTCAGGTGGCTAGGACAAAGGTGTGATTGGCAGACCAGTGCCAGCCTTCTCTTGTCCTATAAAGGTTGGTGCCTCTAAAGTGCCAGCAGAGGTGATTACCTGTCTACTGGGTTTCTTGGGCCAGATGAAGACAAACCTACAGGAATCAGAATTAACAAATGTGTGTGTGTATACACATATGTATATATATTTGCTATATGTTTGCGTGTATATGTACATACATATTTGTATATGTATATGTAGAGATAGTCCCCCTCACCCTGGGAACTAAACTGTTTTAGAGACTGTGTATGTGCATATTACACATTAAAATGCCGCTTTTCTGTGACTTTTATATCCGAAAGTAGGGAAGTCACTGAGTTCGGGCCTGCTATAATTTGGAAAGTGGTCCTCCATCTAAATATGGCCCTGGGGGTTAAAGAGCAGATGCAGACAACCTCGCATCTTCCAGGCTTTAGCAGTCAGTGGTAAACACAGACAAACACAGACACATACCTCCGCACGCCCCATCAAGAACACTGCCATGCCTTCCAGCCGCAGCTTGGAGGGGTCCACTTGCATGGGGAAACCACTCCTTGCTGTCTTCCTATACCTCAAGGCAAGCAGTGGTGTTCTGGGGTCTGTAGCAGACCTAAGCCCAAGTTACAATCTGAGTCACTGATGAAGTCTATGCAAAATGGGATCTAGTTTTCCTTGTCAGGGGGTGGTTACCCTGGGACATTTTTTGGCTGCTCTGCCCCTTCATCCAGAATGAGCTACTCCCCTGTTTCCTTCCTCAGAGCTGGCTGCAAATTTGGAGTGCACAGATGTACGCTCACATCTTAGATTACTTTGGCCAACGCACATAACCTTATGCTTATTTGAGTTAAATTTCATATGCCTTCAGGTTGCGCAATCCCCCCAAAGTGCTCAAATGCATCTGGAGTTTCTTGCGGATCTCCTTAATTTTTATTAGCCAGAACACTTCAGAGCCCGTGGAAATCTCTGGGAAGAGAGTAAGGGCGATTAGGTGACAATTGCTCATGTAATCTCTGCCCAGGTAGCAGAAGCAGGGGAAGGCCAGGATGCAAGGCGGGAGAGCACTCCTAGCAGCTTGGGCCTCTCCTGATCTCCTAGCCCTGGAGGGGCACCAGGGAGCCTGTGGTGGTGTTTGCTCCCGCAGTATGTAGATGTCTATGCTTCCACGGGGATGTGGAGGCCCTCCTTGCTGGGAGCGTGGGGGAGGTGTGTTACGTAAGGGCCTTCTGTCTGAGTGAGATGGTTTTTCTGGGAGAGAAGAGCTGGCAGGAAGTGAGCCAGTGAGGAGCAGCAACCTGCTCAGATATGTAAAAATACCAGTAACGTTTAATCAAGGGGAGGAGGGAGAAGAGGAGCGTGGCTCTAAGGATTTAGCCAAAGAGGCAAGTGGTCAGCTTGGCTGAACCTGAATCCTGGGAGTGAGGCTGGGCAAGGATGGAGGCAGCTGGCCTCGAGACCCAGGACAAAGAAAGCAGTGAGCAGCGCAAACGGATTGGGGCAGGGACCCAAGGAGCTGTTTGCAAAAACCAGATCTCTGCGCTTGGCAGGTGCCCGGTTCTTCTGTGTGGGCAGTGTCTGAGCGGATCTCAGAGTGTTTCAATGAGCTAATCTAGTCGGCTTCAAGCTGTTCCACAGACGGTGGGTGTGAACCCAAAATCATCTCAGAAGTTCAGCTTTATAATGCTTCTTTTCAGAAGAGGCATTGAAAAAACGCCCACCCCCAAAGACCCCTTTTCCTTCGGGCCCGTTACCTGGGTAGGTCTTGGGGTGATTGCAAAACTCAAGGCTGGTCAGGTCGGGAGAGGCCAGTTGCAGGAGGCTCTTCCTTTGCATCAGGCTTCCTTGGCAGAGCCTTCTGCTCTTTCTGACTCAGGGATACTCACCATTTTTCTGTTCCATCTTTAAAAACAGGCCCGCAGCACATAACCCCCTGTCCCCGGACAGCTCTTTCCTCGTTTTTGGTCATTTGTTTGCAGGCTGGGTTCTTCAACTCCATCTGCCTTGGCAGCCCAGGTATAGAAATTGGACCCTGATGGGATTAGGTACCAACAGAAGAAAGTGATCATGCCCACTTCCACTGCCTTGCTATCGAACCATCCCCCAGGGTCACTCTCCATCGCACCTGGGGCTTGCATCCTATTCCTTGTGGCTTCGAGGAAGACCTACAATTAAGAAGGAGAAACAAAGACTATCAGTGGTTGGTGGTGGGGGGGGTGTCAAATGCAGAGCTATGGCCTGCGTTAACCCTGGCTCACACAGCCAGATAGGGAAGTGGGTCCAGGAGAGGGTCTTGGGCCAAAAGCCCCGCTTGCTTCGTGGGTTCCTTCCTTCCTTCCTTCCTTCCTTCCTTCCTTCCTTCCTGCCTTCCCTCCTCTCTCTCTCTCTCTCTTTCATATTAGTTTGCTAGAGCTGCCATAGGAAAGCACCACAGATTGGGTGGCTTAAACAACAAGAATTTATTCTCTCAAAGTTCTAGAGGCTAGAAGTTCGAGATTGAGGTGTTGTCAGGGTTGGTTCCTTCGGAGGGCTGTGAGAGGAGATGTGCCCCAGGCCTGTCTCCTCGGCGGGGAGGCCGTCCTCTTCTCCCCCTGTGTCTCCACAGCATTTTCCCTCCATACATGTCTGTGTTCAACTCTCCTCTACTCATGAAGACACCGGTGATATGAGGTCCTACCTCATGAGGTGACATGAGGGCCTACCCTCATGACCTCATGGAACCTTAATTGCCTCTTTAAAGACTCTATCTCCAAATACAGTTTAGCCTGAGGTACACATGAATTTTTGAGGAGACACTATTCTGCCCATAGCAATGATCAAAAAAGGTTTTCTCAGAGTGTTTCAATGAGCTAAATTTGGCTAAATCCTTCAAAGTCTTGTCATGAGGAACACCCATTTGGAGAAGCAAATCTAACAGCTTAAGATAGTTCTAAAGGACAAATTCTGACTCTTTGTCCTTGGCTAGTTAAATGTGGGTTGAGCCAGAGTCAGATTTCATTTTCTTCAGTGATTGTGAAGAGAGGCCGAGGTTGGTTAATGCCTTCAGGCCTTGACAGATTCCTGACCAAACCACCAGGGATGTCCCAGGGTGTGGTGACAATTCCTAGCATAAAGGCTGCCCGGGGGCTTGATGTCCTGGTGCCCGCCTGATCAAACCTGGCCTACATTGTGCACCCAAGTCATGCTGGGAGCCGACCAGGTTTTCATTCAGGTTCAATACAGGGGACGATGCATTAGGTTACAAGGAAGGAAACAGGATCGTTTTCCAATTTTGCACAGAGCCACTGATTGATGTGGATCGTGTATTCAACATTAGGGAAGGGTTCTGGACTAATAACCTGGATTCAGCCCCTAGGTCTGGGTCATGGGAAGGGAATGATTCTGGAACCCCTCTGGCACCATGAGCTTGTCTTAGAAAACGATAATGACTATCGCCTGAAAGAAGGAATGCTCAGAGCCGTGCCCTCCAGTTGCAGGCAGTTTAGCTGTGGGTGCTGACTCCTTCCCCCCTCCCCAGCTCTGGCCAGACACAGAGAAGGCCTCTGCGTGGGTTGCATCTGCATGGGGTTGCTAGTGGTCCAGTGAGACCCTCAGCAGTACCCAAACTTCACCTCACTGCAGGACCCAAGGACTGACCCTGGCCCATGGTGGCAGAGTTCAGCCTTGACAGGGTGTCTGAGCCCGTGGTAGGTGACAGCAGGTAAGTGGCAAGGGGAGCTGATTCATGAGGATGTGCAGCACTCCCTTAGGATCCTTGAGAGGGAAGATCCGGGAAAAGACAGATTTCATAGCATATCTCATTAGGTAGGGACTCCGCCCAACTTAATTTGGAATTAAAAAGGAAATGTGGCTTTATTTTGAAATGGCAGCTGGGGTGGTGTGAAAGATACAGATTGCAGACATAAGGAGGAATGAGAAGTTGAGAGGGACAGGTACAGAAGGGGGCAGGCGGAGAGGACAGCGTGTGTAAAGCAGGGAAAAGCGAATCTACTGGCCCTATTTGAGGATCCTCTAGCACAAACCTAAATTTAACTGAAAAATAAGACATTCCCATATCACTTTACAGTTCGTCAGGTTTTCTCAGTTTCTCTCATATCTTCACAACAATTCTATGAAGTATTCGCCTTTCATATTATTCCATCTCATATTAACATTTCATAATAGAGGAAACTGAGGTTTAGAGCCAATAGTGGGAGGCTTGGGATTCTAACCAGGGTTTCTAACTTCAGACTTTGAATTCTTTTTTTTTTTAGTTTTTTAATTTATTTATTTGAGAGAGAGAGAGAGAGAGAGATACAGTGGGGGAGGAGCAAAGGAGGAGGGAGAGAGGATCTCAAGCAGACTCCCCACTGAGCATGGAGCCCAAAGTGGGGCTCGATCTCACGACCCTGAGATCATGACCTGAGCCGAAGTCAAGAGTTGGGCGCTTAACTGACTGAGCCAGCCAGGAGCCTCTAGACCTTGAATTCTTGACCACGGTGTGCTATGGGGCTCCATGGGACATGAGGGTAGTCCAGCCTGGCAGGGATGAGTGTTTTGTCTCTGACATTGTTTGGAATTGCCAGTTGTATGACAGTGACCAACCTTTAGTTGGTTCTATCCTTCTTTGTAAAATCCCTACAGAACGTTCACCCCTTCAATCGCCCACAGCCAGGGCAATCCTCTCCCTCCACCTCGCTTGGATATCCCCATTGCAACGACCCTTCCTGTTGGGCTCCGGGCTGCCCAGGGCAAGGCTTTAATACTAGGGCTTTAACGACACATTTCCAGCCAGTGTCCACCCAGAACCATGAGGAGAAACAATAGGTAGCCTGCACTGGGTCTCAGGAAAGAAGTATGACGTTTTCAGACATCATTTCACACTGGGGGCTGTGGATCCTGATCCTGCTGAGCCCTGGAGAGCCATGTGTTCTGTCCTCTAGGAAGGGAATCGGGCCGGTGGTGAGGGGATTCTGGCCCTGCCATAGCTAAGGCCAGATACCCTTCACAGAGAAGCCAAAGCTTCAGCCTCCTCCTGGAGACAGCATGGCAGGAAGAGTCGAGGTAGAGCTGTAATGCAGGCAGCAAGATCGACAGGCACATGCTTGAGGGGCTGTCAACTAGAATTTTCACCTGCCCTTGATAGAGAGAGGAAATAGACACTTACACTCTAAAATTGGCATTTTCTGTATTATTGATTAAAAACGGATGGCATTTTCCTAAGTGAAGGCACAATTTTTGTGATAACCTTCTTCCCATGCTCCTTGAAAAGACAACCTTAAAGTGAGATCATTAGTCAGGTAACTCTGCATTTGTGTGTTTACCCAGGTGCCACGGCAAGATGTGCAAAATATTTCCATTCCTTGACTCTCAAGGTGAATTCTATTAGGAGGAACAGTTGGAGTCTGGTATTCCAGTCAGATGTTGTACAAGCCAGTTCTTGGGGCTTAGCTGGAATTTTCTATCCAGATTTGGAGCTAGAAGGTCTTCTGCACACAGTGGAGGTATGTAGGTTAAAGACTAGTGTTCAGCTTATCTGAGTCTCCTTTGTGGCCATTCCCTTGGGGACACTGGTCTAGAGCATGGATTGTCATGCCGCAATGGAAATTACCGTCCTTGAACACCCGACTACTAGGGGACCAGCTTAATTTCTCTTGAGGTCAGAATATCTTTTTGTTTTTGAGAAAAAAATGATAAAATCAGTGCCTATTCCTCATAAACCCAAAGTCAAACAATATAGAAATAAATAGGACAAATAATGAGAATTCCCCTTAACCCCTGATTCCCATAATCTTACTCCCTTCCCTATCCATGACCATGGGTGACAGTTGGGGTAAATCCATCCTGACCTTTTTTCATGCATCATCATATACAGATTTTACATATATACGTGATTAGCATGCGTATGTACATGTGCGTGTGTATTCGTGGGATCTTACTATATACTATCTACGTTATGCAGTGACTTGTTTCTTCCAGTGGAAGATTCTCCCTGTCAGTACATACAGATCTACCTTGTTCTCATAATCAATGCATGCTATTTGATCATTCTCCTAATATGGACAGTTAAATTATGGGAATGTCATACCAAAGAAGCCCACGCTCCTTTCACCCTTTTATGGATCTCAATCATTTTAAATTCTCAAAAGGGCCAGATTTGCAGCCATTGCCTTCTGGAAATTTGAGGAATGCAGAAAACTACTCCTGACTCTTCTCTAGCACCGCCCCCCCCCCCCATCACTGCTCCCCTGAAGCCTGGACATTTTAACCTTTATGTCTTCATTCTTTGTGTTTTCATTCTTTACCACCAGGATCCTCTTGTGAAATGCCGAGACGCTGGGAGGAGAGAGGGTGGGGCTCAACCCTTACAAGAATTCCGATGCCATGAAGACAAGAGGGCTTTGCAAAGCATAGAGATGATGCACGTACCTGGTATTGCTGTTATTCTGGTGTAACACCTCATAGATCATTTTGCCCCAGGTCATGCCACCTCTGTACCCAGCCTTCATGGGAACACATGTACAGGCTTTTTTCTCTAGGAGGAGACCTGGAAGGATGAGGAGGATGGAGCGTTTGGGTTGAAGGAGCACTGAAAGGGGGTGGGGAGGAAAGGGAGGGAGGGAAGGAGACCTGGGCCTCTGACAGCTCACATCATCCAGCTCCAGCGTTGCCTGGGGCCGACCCTGCCATCAGCCAGCACGTTTGCCTGCTGACTGGGCTCAAAAGTTAAAATTGGGTTCCTGTGGATGCTGGCCAATGACTTCCTGGCCATGGGAGCAGCTCCTTTTTGCTGTGTTTGCAAGACGTGAATTCGCTCTTTTTTAATATCAGTAATACACAGTAAAGAGCTTAATTCGATTTACAAAGAAATAGGATCAGACAAAGCTTGAAAATACAATGTGCCTTTATGGTTCTAAGATGTTGGTGTGGGAGAGGAGACAGTCTCCGTCACGATCATGCTTCCGGTTCAGGATCGTGGCACAAGAGTGACAGGGTTGTAAAGGGCTGAACGTTTTAGAGATGCCTTGGAGTTTTCATTCCTGTGATGTGATGCAAGAACATTGGGATATACTTCCCAAGCGAAGTGTCATATTGATGTGCCATTAGCCATATATGGGAATAAAGCTCCTGACCCCCTCTCAGGAAAGAATCTGTTTTAAAGTTGTTCATGTACAAAGCATGCTGATCCACCAGCACTGCCTTCCAGGTCCTTTGTGAGCAGTGACACTCATTCACTACAGATGTGACCCAGGCTATGGGTAGCATTTGCCTGGCCTGTGCAAATGATGTGGCTCAGAGTCATGCTGGACTTGGTTTGTGGGCAGGAATTGATAAGGAGGAAAGGCGGGGAGTGGATGGGACCCTGTCCCATGAAACTGCCACAGAGAAAAAGCCTATGGTCTTTGTGTTTATGTGCAAGGGGCGCCAGCTCCAGATTTGCCTTGACACCCTGATAGACTGAGTGGGTGTCCAGAAGTGTCCAGAAAGCTAGAATCCTGATGATTAGGCAGGAAGCAAGGAAGGCTGGCCTCCCTAGGGTTGCTGGGGTTCCCATCAGGCTTCAGTGCAATTAGGTCCATACACATTTTTTGATTATCAATTATGTGCCAGGCTTGGTGGTCGGTTCAACAGTGAATAAATCTGCCCATCCCCCCATCTTGAGGAACTTACGAGATGACTTCAACATAATCTGCTGAAGTTGCTATGAGAAGAGGTATTCCACCCTGGATGGGAAATGAGGGAAGACTTTCTGTAGAAGGTGAGCTGAAGTTGGGAGGACGAGTCAAATTGGGTTATACGGTTTAAATGGTGGAGAGGAGAGTCTAGGCAGAGGGAAGATCCAGAACATCACAGACATGTGGAAACAGCATGATTTATTCCATGTGACTAGAGTTGCAAGAGATAAAACTGGAGAAGTAGGGAGAGGCCAGGCCATGGAAAGGTGAATGTGCCCTTGCAAGGAGCTGGGACTCTAATTAGTAGGTGAGGGGACCCTTTCAAAGGTTTTAAACAAAACAGTGACATGACTTAATGTGCATGTTCATAGATCATGCTGGGGGGGGGGGTGTCTGGAAAATGGAACGATTCTTAAAGCCAGGAGACCAGTTAGGCATCTGGGACAATAAGCCAAGGGAAATACAAGGAAGTCTTGACCATGTGTGGAATCTGATTGGGAAAAGGTGGGGAGAAAAGTGCTGGAGAATTGGGAAAAGGGATTTAGTAAGGGCTGGGCAGGTTGTCAGGGCCCCTATCTAAAGGAGATAAGAATTTCAAGAATAGGCCAGGGAGAAGTTGGGGATTGGGAAGAAAGGAGACACGCAAGGAGAGTCCAGCTCTGTAAACATGTGGATGGTTGGGGCTACACTGGGTACAGCAGAATCCTAACTCAGGGCAGTGTGACATATCCCAGAACCTACCTTCTGATGGGGATGGGGTCACGATGGGCCTTGGAGGAGGTGAGTGGAGGTCTTTAGTTACTGACGCAAGAGGGGATGGAGAAGGCAGTAACTGGCACAGTGTGAACCCCCCGGGACCTCCTCACCTGTCCACCCTGCAGCAGTGTGTGTGCAATAGGCCAGATCTTCGAAGCTAAGCAAACGTGAGTTCCAGTCTTTTCTCAGGCACTTCCTGGCAATTTGAGCAACTTCCTTCACTTCCCAGAATGCCAGTTTTCCCATCTGTAACATAGAGCTGATAGTACCCATCTCACCTGGTTTTTATAAGGAATAGTTAAAAGAGGGGCACCTGGGTGACTCAGTTGAGCATCTGCCTTTAGCACAGGTCATGATCCAGGGTCCCGGGATTGAGCCCTGCATCAGGCACTCTGCTCAGTGGGGAGTCTGCTTCTCTCTCTCCCTCTGGGTCTCCCCACCTCCTCTCAAATAAATAAATAAAATCTTAAAAAAAAAAAAAAAGGAGTGGTTAAATGAATGTTGTATATAAAGTGATCGGCAGGAGTAGTTTCATTTATTCAACTGATTTTTCATTCACTGTGTCCCTAATACTAGGCCAACACCTGGAGAGCCAATTAAGAATATGACAGATAAAGTCCTCACTGTTCTGGAACTTCCATATGCAATCCTTCACCACTGTCATTAATGCTCAGTTTTCTTATTACTCTCCAAGTCAATGCATAACTGGGGGGTGAATACTACCATGTGCAAAGCACCTTGCTCAGTTTCCCTGGAGTAAGTCACTGTGCACATCTGGTTTCCACTAGAGCATCCAGGGAGCCTTTCCAGGGAGCAGATTCCAGGCCTCATCACTTGCATCCTGGATTAGAGCTTCCAGGGTGTCCTCATTCATGGGAAGCTCCCAAGGCAACCTGATGACGATCTAGGCTTGGCAATCAACACCCCAGTTCCCACAGTGAAGAAGGTAGCCTGGGGCTTAGGATATCCACTTTACGGCAGGATAGACACCAGACTGGGCCCATGTCAAGAATTGAGAAGAACAACAGAAAATCTGCTAACTGTGCTTTTGGGTGTACTTGTTTCCTTGAGGGAAATTTTATGGTTGTTTAATTAAAACATTCCACTTTGATCAAAGGTGTTGCTTTGACTTCTCGAGTATGAAATACAAGACTTGTGAGAGTCAACATCTTGTTAAACGCAAACAATTTACTAAGGGCCCTAAACAAGACAAAGTATAGTAAATAATAAGATTTAGAAATTAAGTGTAAATGTCTGTGGAGAAACTAATTATTCCTCTTGTTATGAACATTAACCCACAGTCAGTTCTAAGCCTGTGTTATTTCTAATGACACTCGCCATTAGCCACTTCTGACTAAAGAAAAGAATGGTGGGGGGAGGAGGGAATGTCCTCATTAGTGGACACTGGGACTGGTGCTGTACTCGCTGTCACCCCTTGATTGGAGTTTCAGATGCTTCAAGTCTTCTCTGTGTAGAAGGGAGAGAACCAAGAGCTGCCTTGATGGAAGAGTGACATGTTTTGCATTTATAACAGAGCTGGAGGGCTGGGATAGCTCATTGAGGCACATACAGAAAACAGAGGTTTCCTTTCAGGTAGAGGAATTGAAGGAGAGAAACAAGGAGCTGACATCAGATAGCACCCTGCTCTAGACGTGAGCGTTGGGGATGGTGCATTGTCGCCATACCCAGACAGGCCCAGGGAGAGATGAGCAACAAAATCTTTAGGATCCTGTCAGCTCTTTATCTATTCATTTGTCCCATTCCTTCAGCCAATGTGGAGTGAACACTTACTGTGTACCAGGCACTGTTCTGGGCCCTTTGGATATATCAGTGACAAAACCAGACAAAGATCCTTGTTCGTAGGGAGATTCCATTCTAGAGGAGAGAGTCAGACAATAAATCACAATTTATGGGTAAGCTATAAGATGCATTAGGAGATTATAGAGAAAAAGGAAGGAGTAGGGTGAGCGGGATTGAAGTGTAGGGTGGGGGGCAGGCTGTGGAATTCAGAAAGGTAGGGAGGGAGAAGGTGACATGCACCCTGGGGACTTCTGAGAGACGGGCAGGCTGGGCATAGGTGTGAAGCAAGGAGTGTGCTGAGAAGCAGCAAAGAGACCTGTGAGGCCAGAGCCAAGAGAAGGAGGGAGGGTGAGAGATAAAAGACACAGAATGGACCACCTCAAACCTGGTGGACTGTTTGGAGACTTTGCTTTTACCCTGAGGGAACTGGGGAGCTATGGCAGTGTCTGGAGCACAGCGTGGCATGTCCAGCTTAGGTTTCAGATCGACCTGCGGCTGTGGTGGGGCGTGGAGTCCTATGGCAGGAATCCAGGAAGTGCAGAAGCCGCAGGGAGGTCAGTGGCTCAGGCCAGGTGGTGGCCATGGCGAGAGTGCACTTCCGGGTGAGTTGAGACTGGCCCCGCCAGGATTTCCTGGTGGACTGCAGGCAGGGTGTGAAAGGAAGGATAAAACAGAGCTGAGACATTGGAATGATGGCAAAGAGAACCTAAAATAAGCCAAGTGCACTCACAGTCTAACATTGGGTCACACAGGAGAACGTCAGGGGGTGGGAGGGTGCACCGAGGTCACTCCGGGTAATTCAAGGGGGCATCTGGGTGCTGTGGGAAGAGCCTGGGCTTTTGTGTCAGATGGCCTTGGGTTCTAAATGTGTTTGCTTCCTCTGTGATTTTGAGGCAGTGGTTTGACCTCCCAAAGCCTCAGTTTCTCTACCTGTAATATGGGGTGATTGTGTAATACTCCTCCTCCTGTAGGGTTTGCAAAGATTAAATGGGATAACGCATGTAAAATCCTGGGCAGCCAGCTCTGGAAATGTCAGCTGTCCCCTCTCCTTCCCCTGAGAGGCTGCATACGTAATTCCGACCCCGAGTTGGTGGTGGGAATGAGGGGAGGGCAGAGAAGCTCTTTCTGGGGCAGCCGCTGTTGTTGAGACCTTCACTTCCAGGAGACGCTCACCATCTCCCCCTGAGACAATGGGACAGCGTGCGGGGGTCTGAGGATTCTGGCTGGAGGCCACGTTTCTGTCCGGCAGCTGCGACCTTCTGTTGGTGGACCACAGCCAGATGGGCCTAATGAGTGATTTAAAAAAAATGCAGCTTGGAGGTCTGTAGTTGTGGCAGAACAGGACCTGGTTTCTGTGGGAGGAGGGACACGCAGGGGGTGGAAGTGACCCTGCTGCTGGTCTAATGGTTTAAAAGGCAGGGATCCTGTGCCCTGAGCTCTTAGACGTGGCAAGACCAGTGGACTCCCAGGAATCAGGGATGGGCCAGAGTTCTACCCCAGCACATGTATTTCTGTGGGGGGGACCATCTGCTCTCCTCCATCACTGCTTTGGAGCTAACAGAAGAGTGAGAGCAACTTGACCACAGGCAGGCTGTGATCCTTTCCATCCGTCTTCAGGTCTGGCCTGGCTCATCCCACCCTCCTGACGTTCTTATTTCCCTTCAGTCTTAGTCTGTTCAGGCTGCCGTAACATGATACCACAGACCGGGCGGAGGGGGTGGGTGCTGAAACAACGGGCATTTCTTTTCTCGCAGTCTGGAGGCTGGAAGGCCAAGATCAAGGTGTTCGGCAGATTCGGTTTCTTCTGAGGCCTTTCTCCTTGACTTGCATCTCTCACCCTTTTCCTGCCCCTTCACGTGGTCATCCAGCTGTATACGTGCACTCCGGTGTCTCTTTCTCTTCTTAATATAAGAGCACTGGTCATATTGGATTAGGGTCCTAGCCTAATGGCCGCATTTTGACCTAATTACCTCTTTAAAGACCTTATCTCCACATAGGGATACATTCTGAAGTCCTGGGGCTGGGGCTTTAACATATGAACTTCAGGCGGACAAAAATCAGCCCATGACACTCCCTCTAGTTCCTAGGATTTTGTTTGTTTTTTTTTGTCATGTGGACTGGGCTCCAGGTTTCTCGAATGTTTCCAGTTTCTGTTTCTGTCATCCACAATCTTGCCCTCGAGAAAAATGGATCTGACGAGCTAAAGAGGGATCTTGTCTGGAGCCCTGGCGGCTGGCTTCTCAGCCTTTCTGGATGTCACGGTGCGGCATCTACGGTCCTGCGCCTTAAATCATCCTGGCTGTGATGCCCATTCCTGCAGATCTGAGGCACCTGAGCCAGGCCCTCCTTGGGGAAACTTTCTCCCATCTGTCCTCCAGAAGGCTGTCATGTGTCAATCATTCAAAATCATAAGTTTCATAAGTTTCAACATCGCTGCTTCCACATATATTTACCATTGTAACCAACTCGATTATGATTTAATTTAGGAAGGGTGATGGGATTTGGACTTGCAAATTTTAAAAGGGTAAACCATGCTATGATTCTAAAACATCTTCTATGGTTCTAGTGAAATACACAGTAGAAGACAAAACACTGACATTTAAATTTTTTCATTGTCAACGTCGTTGATGTGCTCGCTGGGTTCATTCAGATGGCAGTGGGTGGTTCATCTTTAGTCATAAGGGCTGGCTGTAAGAATTCATGAGGAGACTGGGAAGACAGAAACTTCAGATGGCCCCAAGGATGCTTAGGAAGAGCCTACAACCCACCCGTTTGCGCATTCAGGAGCTCCCCCCGCCCCCCAACCACCGCCCCCTACCCGTTGGCAGCAGGCAGGCTCTGTGCCCCAGAGCTCCACCTCTCAGGTACTTAGGTACTTTGTCTCTGCTTTTGCAAGCTCCGCAGCTCCTGTAGGAAACGGAGCCTCCCATTGTATATTCTGAATTCACACTCCCCGAGAGATGTAATGGGTTCCTTATTTGGCCAGTTTTCCCCACCAGGCCACCTCATAAGCGCTGGCCAACCTCGAGGGCAGGGACCTGTCCTAGGCAGCTGCATTATGGTGGGATCATACAGTGCTCTGAGGAGTTTTCTGCAGGGGGCAGAATGTCTGGCTTGCCCTGTGCAATTGACCACAGTAACCCAGTACCCGAGGACTGTGGGGAGAGCACCCTAGTGGACCTCAGAAGCTCATTGGCTCACGTCTGCCATGGGCTCTTTATGTGACATGCCTTAGTTTCTTTACCTACAAATAGAGGAGTGGGTGGAAATGTCTTACCTCGACTTAAGGAGCTTGTAATGATTAGGTAGAAAGACAAAAAAACAGCAGGTATTCTATAATTGAGGGACAGCCTGGGTATTAGAAACCCAGCCAATAGGCCTAATCAATTCAGCAGAAGATATCATTAGCACTTGGTTACAAGGCTACCAGTGAGAAAGCTGGTGGTTTTTATTATATTATATATGAACTGCTGATGTTCTTCCTGCTGGTAGGGTCCTGTGCTGGAGTTGTTGGAAATTACTTTGTCAAGCCTGGTTCTTTTGGGGGATGGAAGGAAACACAGAGCTGAGGGCATTCTCTGCTTTGAATAACCATAAAATCCACCTCCAAAAGCCGTGCAAAGTTGCAACAGAGATAAGGTGGCTGGGAATTGGCTTTGGCTTGCTCAGAAAAAAATAGAGAAGGGGATTCTGTTCTAAGAGGCTGAGTGGTAGAAACATCTCTTCAGGAAGGTGAGAACCATTCCCAACAGGTTCTGCTCTAGGCGATATAGCAGCCGGGCAGGTGGAAGAAGAGAGGGTGCCCGGCTGCGCTCCGAAGTGCTTCTTCCTGCCGGGGCTGGGGTGGGGAAAGGAAAGGGTCTGATGCAGAAGAGCGGTTGGGGAGCATGTCCCAAGTCTGGCTGCTCAAAAATGGCCAAAGCCAAGGGCCACGATGAGCTTGATTGCTTCAAGGACAACAGAAGCATGGTATCTGGAGTCAAAGGCAGAATTCAGGCCCGAGGGGAGAAAATCGACCGGAACAATGGAAGGCATGAAGACCTTAGATATACGGTTTTAGAAAAGTAAGAATAGATATGAAATCAAGAGCCTCCGAAATGGTCCATCCTGGGACCCAGGGAACATGTCACTCCGGGGGGCTTGGAGGGACTCAGCTCATGTCTGTGCTCAGGGAGTTGGGCTCTGTCTACCGTGGGCTGGGAGGAGCAGAGGCAGCTGACCTAGCTAGTCCCTGGGACTTGGCTTGAGCCTGAGCCCGGGTCCTGGCCCCACGTAAACTTCGGTGACTCAAGAAAAGTCATGACCAGTTCAGGGTTTGATCTTCTTCCCCGGAGCATGGAGTTAACAGAGAGCTCCTTGGGGAAGGTGATGGGGGGACCGGGAGAGAAAGAGTGTTGTGAGAAGGACTGGAAGTCTGTGAGCAGCTTGGACATCCTTGGCCCAAAGGTGTCCTGGATGTAGCCATTGGAGTAGGGCACCCAGAAACTGTAAGGTAAAGAAGCAGTCAGTTCTTTGGTCCCAAATTAAGAAACAGAGCCAAACTGAGCAGCATTAAGTTGTATGAAAGAGGCAGAGCCTGGGAGATATTTTCTTTTCTGTCCTTTGTCACTCGCTTTTCAAACATCTGTCCCTTTATCAACAAAGAAATCTCTGGGGGCCTGTCACATCTGGGAGAGCAGGCCCCTGACGAAGATAGTCAGTTGCAAACCCAGGACAGCACTGGGGGTGCCATCTATCACTCCGGGCTTTCCAGGAAGATCCTATTCAGAAGCCAGGCTCTTAACAGGCAAGGGACAGGGTTAATAAAAGTTCTTTTTACTTGAAAGGGCACAGGGGGGAAAAAAAAAACCAATAAAGCTGAGCCCAGCTCTTAAAAAAAAAGGTTGATAAAACTGACAAAAAATAAAGCAGTAGTTTATTGTGGTTCTAAAGGAAAGACAGGGTTTTCCTTTCTCTTTTTTAAAAGCAGAATTAATTAATCCACCACCACCAGCTTACGCTCTGAATGGAATGTTTACTCTGACTCCGGGGGTGGGTAAGTCCCCTGGACCTTGGATAAGCTTTCATTAGAGCAGCAATGTTTAAAAATATAAAATAGCGAATTTAAATTCGTCTACTAGACAAATAGGGCAGCAGAAGTAGAGAAGAAAGCAAAACGACGAGAGCACTGTTAGAAGCAATTCTTGAGAGAAGAAATACAATTCCTTAAACTTCCTTTAGGGGTAAGATGATAATAACATTAGAACAACCGTAGTGGTATCGATGACCCCTGTTCAGTCTCCTCTTTCTGTCTTTCTCACATCCTCACAGCTAAATCCGTGGGGTGTTTACACCCCCAGGTTCGGACCTATTTTACTTCCGGAGCGAGCATGACAGAAGGAGGCTGTCACTTTTCGCTCTCCAACTAGGGGGGCCCAGAGTTCAGCCAGAAGAGCTGCTTCTGCCTCTCCCAGGTCCCTTCACTGCAGCCACAGCCAAAGCCAAACTCCCCAAGTGCAGGCCTGAGTCCCTCTGAAACCCCCAGGGTGATATGTCCCCATTGCCCCAGGACAGACCGCTTGGGAGGCTCTTGATTTCTTATCTATCCTTACTCTTCTAAGGATAGCTTAGAAGCTTTCATCCTTCTCGTCAGTTTCCTCTCCTAGGAAAGGAGTGCCCTTGGCACCCGGAGTAGAGTCCTGTCAAACGTGGGCAGATTCTGTGGAAGTAGAACCACAGGCTGACTGAGCATTTGATGGACATCTGAATTCCTTGCTGCTATGGCGCCTCCTGTTTAGATAGGTGCCCAGGGGAGCCCGGAGTTCTGTGCCATTTTGGAGGCTTGCTCTGTCCACCTTTCCATACTCTTGCTTGTCCGGGCCTGGCTTTCTCTCGGGCCTTCTCACCCTGAGCTGTTGAGGGGGTGGCATGCCTCCCATCTGGCCCCTTCAACGGGCAACGTGGAGCAGAGCCATGGAATCGTGTGGAAGATCTGCATGGAAGAGAATGGCTGCTTTGCAAACACAATGGAGGCTATACCATGTGTGAGGATAAGTCTAGACCTCAGGTTTAGGTAAGTTTGGGATTAAATTCATTCACTGATTCATTCATTCATTAAAAAAGCATTGAGAGCTTATTACGTATCAAGCCTTGTGCTGGGTGCTCAAGATACAGTACTAAACACAAAAATACTTGCCCTTGGGGCGCCTGGGTGGCTCAGTCGTTAAGCGTCTGCCTTCGGCTCAGGTCATGGTCCCAGGGTCCTGGGATCCAGCCCCGCATCGGGCTCCCTGCTCAGCGGGAAGCCTGCTTCTCCCTCTCCCACTCCCCCTGCTTGTGTTCCCTCTCTCACTGTGTGTCTCTCTCTGTCAAATAAATAAATAAAATCTTTAAAAAAAAAAAAATACTTGCCCTTAAGAAAGTTATAATCTAGGAGAGAAGATAGGCAAGAAACAAGGTTAAGCGAGAAAACTGTATGTAAGTGCTATGGAGAGAAAGCAGGAAAGAGGACAGGCAAGATGGGGCAACTGTTGTGATTTTGGCTAGAGTTAGGGAAGGGCTCATTGAGAGGGTGACATTGAATGAAGACCTAAGGGATGTTAAGGAGTGAGCCAGGCCATGTGGGTCCCTGGAAGAGAGCATTCCAGGCAAAAAAGAAGAGCCAGAGCCAAGGCCCTGAGGTAGGAGTATGCCTGGTGTGTCTAGGAGGCCAATGGGCTGACAGAGAAAGTGAAGGGGAGATTAAGTAGGGAGGTCATTCAAGCCTGTAGGCCTGGAGGGTGTTGGCCTGTGAAACGAGTGTCTTAGCCTGGGCTGCTATAACAAAATGCTTCAGATGGGCGGCTCAAAAAAAAAAAAAAAGACATTTATTTCTTACATTTCTGCAGCTGGAAATCCAAGATCAGAGTGTCAGCAAGGTCAAGTTTTGGCGAGGGCCTCTTCTGGCCTTGCAGATGGCGGCTACCTTCTTGCTGAGTCCACATATGGCAAAGAGAGGAAGCTTTGATGTGTCTCCGTCCTATAAGGATGCTAAGCCCATCATGGGGGCTCTACCCTCATGAGCTTATCTGCAACAAATTACCTCCCAAAGGCCCACCTTCTAATATGATTACATTGGCAGTTAGGGTTTCAACATACGAATTTGGGGGAGGGGGGTTGGGGACCCAGTTCCCAACTCTCCACAGCAGGGAGCTATTGCAAGGTTTTTGTTTTTTTTTTTAAATTTTTTTATTGTTATGTTAATCCCCATACATTACATCATTAGATTTAGATGAAGTGTTCCATGATTCATTGTTTGTGCATAACACCCAGTGCTCCATGCAGAACGTGCCTCCTCAATACCCACCACCAGGCTAACCCAACCTCCCACCCCCCTCCCCTCTAGAAACCTGTTTGTTTTTCAGAGTCCATCGTCTCTCATGGTTCGTCTCCCCCTCCGATTTCCCCCCCTTCATTCTTCCCCTTCTGCTACCGTCTTCTTTTTTTTTTTTTTTCTCTTAACATATATTGCATTGTTTCAGAGGTACAGATCTGGGATTCAACAGTCTTGCACGGTTTTAAATGCTAAGATTAATTGTGAAGTATTTTACCCTTCATTAAATCAATAATTACCTGTCTCAGGTTTTTTTTTTTCCAAACCCCGTCCTGAACACTCTCCCCAGAAGCTCTTTGGGTAACGCGAATGAGCTTTGCTTAAGAAACTTTGGGGCTCCTCTGGGTGCTGCTTTGGCACTTCATTGAAAATCTTTGTTTTCTCCATTCAGCAGAGATAATGCTTTTTAGCTGATAAAGTTCAACGATGTCAGCTTTAAAGTTCTCCTTTGGTCTTCCTTCTGTGGATATAAAAAAAGGCAGCAGGGGCCTACATGAAAGGGTTTTTGGTTACCCCTCTGACTACAGATTAGACCGAGAAGCTCTGGCTTCAGACAGTGTTAATCTTAACCTAGACTGGATTTATTCGGCTGCCTGGCATCTGAGATCGCAGACAAGCACATTTTCCACTCTAGCTTTTGCCGTATTAAGCCTCACACGGAAAATTTCTAAAGGTTCAGAAAAGAAACGTTCCAAACTGTAAACCACATAAGCCTTTCTTTTCAGCCTTGTCTTTTTTTTTTCAGTACAATAATGAAACAATCTTCAGTGACCAACTGATTCATCTGGAAGCCTGATCACTGAACGAAATTGTCTTCATTTTTTAAAAAGCAAGACAAACTATTTGTTCAGAACAAGAAAATGCACCGCGATGACTCCGTATAATACACCCAGCGGCAATAGTCACACCGCAATCCAGCCACGACAGGGGACAGGGTGGTGGAGGCCAGAATGAGCGGAGGGGGGCCTCTGTGCTCTGGCCCAGGGCTGGGCATGCACAGATCAGATAGCACTGAACAGGGTCCTGTGGTCCCGGCCCCAGGATTCCTGTGGATTCTGGCCCAGCCCCTGATGCGTGCACCTAATTGGCACTTGGCAGGCCTGAATTCGCTTCAGTGGATGTCCTTGCAGCTAGCAGCCAGGGCTGAGTCAGCGGCAGCTCTGCCCTCGTCCCGAGGCTCTCTCGCCTGGGGAGGATGTTCATTCATTCAACACAAATCAGTTGTGCCTTTGTGTGACAGCATTGTTCTAGGTACCGGGGCTAGAGTGGGAAATTAAACAAAATTCCTGCCTGCGTGGAGCTTACGTTCGAGTAGGGGTAACAGACAACACACACGTTTTGATCTTGGCCAGGAGTTCCCCGGGTGGTTGTGGATCAGAGGGGACAGCAGGACCTCTCTCCAGACCTGGCTCCTGAGGACTGAACTGCACTGGGCTAGGCTCCACGGGGCCCAGGAACCACGACGGGTCAGCCAGGCCCAGCCTGCACCACAGCTCCTTCCATGGTCTCCAAATGGATTCACCTCCATGAAGTCCTCTGGCCAAGGGACACTTTTTAGAACCAGTCCCTCTGGGTTATAGTTAGGCATAGCTCAAAATTTGTTCACTTGTGGAATTCAGGATAAAAGCAGAGCAGAATGCTATGATGGTTGAAGAATAAGAGTCTGGAGTAGAAGGCTGATTTGTCCTTGGGGAGGTCAGAGGCAGAAGAGGATGAGACAGGGAGCCCGGAGATGTAGGCTTGAGATGATAGAAAGGCTCTTTGAGAATCTGCATCTTTTGCTTCCCAGAGTTGCACCCAGCACTTATGCACAACCCCTAGGTCGTCTCCGAGCTCCATATCCCATCTGCAGTAAACAAAGTGCAAAATGCAGGAGAACATAAACTGGGCATTTATCCGTGGCATGGATTGTCTTTGCTCCCTGGGTAATGCCTTCCTACCCCAAATCTGTTAGAGGGATAGAAACAGTGACTCAAAGCCCAGCAACGATTCCAAACCCATTAGCTGGACTTGATTCTAGCCTTCTGTAGTTTCCTTCTGATTGAGGGTGTGTGTGTGTGTGTGTGTGTGTGTGTGTGTGTGTGTGTGATGCCTCTGTGGTTATAAATATTTGTGAGAAAAATAATGGGCTTGGAGGTGGTACTAGTAAGTTAACCTGGAACTGCTCTGCAAGACAGGTGAGGGGACGTGTATTGTGGGGAGCAGAGGGGGAGGGCCAGGGGTGGTGAAAAAGCCACACAAAGGATAACAAGGTAAGTAGGGAGCCAAGGGGGATTTTCTGGTCACACCAGAATTTCCTTGAAAGCCTAAGACTGGGAATAAAATGCTCTAAATCAGTGACAGTCTAAGTTCGGGAAAGCACCGATGGTTGTGACCAGAAGCAGCCATGCCACCAGGATCACCTGCCAGGTAATACAGGAGGAGCACCTGGGCAAGATGGGGAAGTGCAGAGTTTATGAGAGGAAGCGAGGTCTCCCTAAATGTTCCCTTCTAAGGCTTGGGCTGGCCAGACCCCCCCACCTTTGTTGAGTTGTTTCTAAATGTTGGCCTTCCACTTCTGGGGCGTGGGGAAAGAGGCAGGAGCGGGGAGGCAGAAAGGGGAGCAAGGGCATTCGCTGTGGTTTCTAGTCTCTGAGAAGGGCTGAGGGTACATCCTACGCATGCCAGTAGACTCTGGACAGGGGGGTGCTAGAAGGTCAATGAGCTTGAGAGTTACCAATCTGCTCTCTATCCATGGATAGAGAGCAGAGGAATGCGGGAAGGTCACAGGCTGGTGGTTCCCCGGAAAATGTGGCCAAATCTTGTAAGGAATCCTCAAGACAGACTGTTGTTTGTCTATTCGACAGTCACTCATATTTTTCCTTGCTAAGAGAACCCCGCTGCTTTGAGGGGAAGCAATATGTCTAGCTAAGAACTATATTGCCTAGTTTCTCTTGCAGCTCAGGTTGTTCAAGCAAAACAGGTCTGGCCAAGGAGTAGAAGCTTGCCTGGGATTTCTAGGAAGGTTCTGCTTTTCTGTTACAGGCAAGATCCTTTCTTCCTTTTGTTCTTTTCCTCTTTCTCATTTTTGGAACTTGGGTGCAATGGCTGGAGCTCCAGCAGGTATTTTGTGAGAATGAGGATGAGGTTCATACTGTAAGGACAGCAGACTTAAGTCACTGACAGCATTGTGGAGCCATTTTGCTAGCCTCAGATTATCTACTTTTAGACTTATTACCCTTTTCTTACCTAAGCCACTATTATTTAGGTTTTCTGCTACCCGTAACAGCAATTTATTCCTAATGATACAGACCACCACTGCCCAAGACAACAGTTACCACTCAACTATATTAAGCCAGAGCTATGGCTCCTCCATGGCAGCAGCATAAGGAGAAATTACTGCCCACCTTGTTCCTTGGTCTTGCCCCAACACCAAAGAGAAAGGGGAAGACTGTAAGTTCAGCTACTTGTCCCCTGCCACCAGATTGCCCATCACTAAGCCTCTAGAGACACAAGTCCAGTCCATGAGACAGTGTGTGGAGTGAGCTTTTCAACCATTCTTAAAAACTGAAAGTGACTTTTAATAACCAGAAGTAATTGTCAAGTTTTGGAATCAGGTTGAAATGTTGTTAAAGGAACTACTGTCCAGTGAGAAAAAGAGGCTTGACTTGGTAGGTTTGGAGACAGTTTCGAAAAATTAAGTTGATTTCGTTTCTGTCCCCCCATAGAGTTAAAACAGCTCAAATGCACTGCTTACAAAATAAATCTGCTTAATTTTGATTGCCTTAAATCCACACCACATCTCTCTGTACTGATACGGAAAAATTTCCAAGATAGATTATAAATGCAACACACACACACGCACACACACACATATAGATAGAGGGAGGAGAGAGAGAGAGGGCTAAAGGCACAAAATAGTGTTTATAATAAGCTACCTTTTGGACAATCAAAAGAGACAGACAAGGATTTATACTTGTACTTACATAAAGAAACCTGGAAGCATATGTAGGGTTATCTACAGGGTGGGTGAGAGTGGAGTGGGAGTAAGTTTTCTTAGAATATACATCTTTGTATAAATTTGATTCTTGAATCATGTGAATGTATTACCTATTAAAAATTTTAAATTAAAAATGCTAGTGCCAAAGAGTATGCTATTTTCTCATAGAGAGACATTTAGAAGGTCAGCAGATGACTAAAATAAGAGACTCTAAAACTCTCTCTTCCATGCACTTCAAATAACAAAAGCAATGTTTTTGCTGCATTTTTATACAAGCAGCTTTTCACCCCACCCCAAACCCTTGTTTTACAAGGCTGGATGGTTTTCGTGAGCTGTGAGTTAGTGGCAACATCAGGAACCAAATAAAGGAACTTTAGCTTTTGTTTGAGGGGAAAAAACACCTGGTTTGTGATTTTAATGAGAAAAAAATCACTAATATATTACTATATATAATTTATTATCATGTATTATTTATGTTAATATATAATTATGTTAATTAATGGAATGTTATATTAATAGTCTGTTATATAGTAATTCAATATGCAATATAGTATATTTACATATTATATATTATACATATTATATATTATTGCATATAATTTTATATTAACTTACTTTTTTCAAATTTCTTGTGATCAGAGTTCTGTACCTAAGACAAATTTTTTGCAACTAAGAGAATTTTTCCTGCAGAAATATTACCCTAGCAATACCTACCCTAGTGAGAAATCTAACCTTTTTTTTTTTTTTTAATTTAAGGCAAAGCTTGGCAGACTATGGCCTGTGGGCCAATTTGGCTGGCTGCCTAATTTTTAAGTCCCGTGAGCTAAGAATGGTTTTTACATTTTTGAATGGGTACACTTTATATGGTTATATAAATGCCTACATAATATACTTGCTTTTGCCTCTTGGCCTGCAAAGACTAAATTATGTACGATCTAGCTCTTTAAGAAAACCTTTGTCGACTTTAGGTTTAAGAGTTTTTGATACATTTTCCAGATTCTGCTCTAAAGTGTGTAGCCACAACTGAGACCAACCTCTGGCCAAATACTTCCCAGCAAAAACATAAAGGCCATTTAGTGACGAGGCAAGGCTAGTCATGACATATAGTTTTCACTTGAGGGGGGTGGGCCGCATTAAGCATCTCACACACACACTCACACACATCCCATATTAGAAATGGGAAAATACTGCTCTTTGCTGGAATTTTCTATTGCACAAACTCCCCATTTGATAGTCAAAGCCTTGAAGAAACAAGATGTAGTTGGGCCTCATTCCCACCGCCGCACACAGAGGGCGTAGCATGCATAGCTCAGTATGTCCCTGGCCCATGAATGTGGCTTTTAAACACAGAAAGGGTGATCCATGTCAGCCTTTTGCAGTGTGGTTCTTTGGCTTTAAAGAGACCTCTGTATTGTATGTGCATCTAAGTAACTGGAACTTGGACTCCTCACATCTTTTTTAGCAATGACATTGTAACAGCATGGACCCATCCATCATCATGTCACCCTTATGGAAATGGTTTCCAGTGGTCAACTTGTCAGAGTTAATTAGTCTTCTGACGTATGAATAGTCGGAAGCAAAGCAACTTTGAGAGTCAGGTTTTTAGATACCTTTTGCAGTGAACTCTCCGGGTAGCTGATCTTTCCTGCCTTTTAATTAGAGCCCTTTCATCTACGAGGGAGTGTCCTTCTGGTTAGAGGTACGGCTGGCCTGGTTCTGCCTTCTGTTCTTGGTTCTGGGGCTAATGCATAGCAACCATAGGCAAGCCAGTGAGTCTCTGAAAACTTAAATATGTGAAATCCAGGAGCTTCTAGTGTGGAATGTGGATAGTTGATGACTGTTGAAATGTAGCTATCATTGAAGTTTTAGTGTGAAAAGTAGTGTATCAGCTCCACTGCTCGGAGACCCCCAAACTTAGTGGTTTAAAAAAGAAAAGCAACCATTTGTTTAGCTCAAGGTTCTGTAAGTCATCAATTTAGTCTGGGTTCAGTGGGGCTTCTTCAGGCACCCACAGTCTGTTGTGTGTTTGTTTGTGTGTTGGTGTTTGTGTGTTGGGTGGGTGGTGTTGCCGATCTTGGCTGGGCTCTCTCGTGTGCCTTGGGACTTGGCCGGGACAACAGAACTACTTACCTCTGGTCCATGTAGTTTCTGATTCACCAGCAGGCTAGCTCAGGCTCTTCACATGGCAGGAGCAGGGGGCTCTAAAGAGCTAGTGGATGCACATAAGGCCTCTTGAAGCCTTGGCTTGGGACGGGCAAATTTGCTTGCATCACATTCTCACGGCCAAAGCAAGTCACAAGGCAAATGACGAGGACAGCCCAGATCCAAGGGGCAGGGAAATAGACTACCTCTTGATGCAAGAAGCTTCAAAGTTACATCCCAGGGGCATGGATGCAGGAAGGGGAAGAGTCGTGGCCCTTTTTTGCAACCTACCACTGGGAGCTAAGACACGAAGGAACACATGTAAGGTGTCCAGCCACCCAGAGCAGGTGAAGTGGGAAGAGGTCATTACCATGAACTTTGGATGCTACACCTGTAAGTGAGAGACTGGGATTCTGCCACTCTGGTTGTCCCTGGGCCTTCTTTCTGATGGAAGAGGGTGAGGGAACATCCAAGGAGAAGGTCAGACCTGCAGTGGATGGGTAAATATGTGAGCAGGGCCCATCTGGATTTTGGGTTAGTTTAGAAAAGAAAAGAAAGAGGGTATTTTTCCATCTACATTGGGAACCCAAGAGTGAATACAGGCCCTGAGTTTGGGAGCCTCGTGGAGAAGAAGCTCTTGCACTGAGGTAAGAAACCCCCTAAGCAAGAAGCAGTACAGTTTGAAGCCATGAGCACAGCCTTATGGGGCAGTCACAGCTAACTAATTGCACTTTAACACCTTCCCAACTGCGCAGCTGGGGGCAAATCACCTAACTTCTTCAAGGCTCAGTTTCCTCATTTGTAAAATGAGGATAACAATATATCCCTTGGAGGGATGTAGGAGCAATTATAGGAGATAATACTTGTAAACTGTCTAAGCCAATGCCTAGCATAATAATTGCCCTCCATTTGTGCTCACTGTTATTATCCTTCCAACCTTTGTGGCTATTGATGCCTCATGGATGTTCCACGAGTCTACATTTGCAATCCTGCCCACATGGATGAGCTCTCCTCCTGGTATTTTAAACCAGTGCTGTTCTGCGATGTCCCACTGTCAACTCCAACTCAACATGTGTATTACAGCTAAACAAATCTGAGGCTTCTGGGTGGCTCAGTCTGTCAAGAGTCTGACTCTTTGTTTCAGCTCAGGTCATGATCTCAGGGTCATGAGATCAAACCCTGCATCAGGCTCTGTGCTCAGTGCAGAGTCTGTTTGAGATTCTCTCTCCCCTTTTCCCTCTCTTTCTGCCCCTCCCCCTGCTCACATACATGCTCCCCCCCAAAACAAATAAATAAATCTTTTAAAAAATAATAAAGGTAAACAAATCTGTCCCATCAAGTCAGTCTCCTTTCCCAACCTTTCGTATGTGTTTTTTCAGAGCCATCATTTAGCCACCTGGATCTGTCCCTGTGAGACGTATGTTTGATGCTGTTATTTCCTTCTGGCCTCATACCCAGTTATTAAATGATGCTCAATTCCTCTCACTCTTGTCCTTCCTGTTCCATTTCCTCTACAAACTGCAGAATCTGACTTCTTCTCTTGGTGCTTTGAATACCGCTGTAGAGTGCCTACAAGTTTCCCTGCCTCCAGGCTCTCTACACATTATTCCATTCTGCACAGTGTTGCAAAATTAATCTTCCAAAGACAACCCCTTTCTCCAGATCATCAGTGGTGCCTCACTACTTATAAGATGACATCCAAATGCTGAGCTTGGCACTCAGAACCCTCCACAACTTGACCCCGGTTCCCAGTTCCCATGACTAGACTTATCCTCCAAGACTCCAGGAAAATTCATCTTGCATTGTAATTATTTGCATATCTATCTTGTTCTAATTAAGAGTGCGTGTCTCTAGAGCGAGAATCAGCAAACCATGGCCCACAGACCAATTCCATATTGCCAACAAAGCCTAAAATATTTATTTATATGAGTTTACTGTCCCCTGCTCTCTAGGATAGAAGCATGTCTTAGATTACTTTGTCCTACAGAATTTCAATAAACACTTATTGAATGCATGTTCCACATACTGAGCCCTAAGCACCTCTGTCCTTTCTTGTTCCTGTAAATTTTTTTCCTTAATAAAGGGCCTTCTTCTCATTTGCCTACCTAGATAAAACTTTGATAATCTAAGACCCACATCACATTCTCTGGGAATGTGATGACTGATGTCTGCTGCTGAATTCTGAATTCCAGTAATACTAACCTACTCTTTTGACACTTGGTCTTCTGCTTCTCTTGGTTCCTTACATCACAGAAGGTCACAAACAGGACTGATGCCTATCCCTCACCCCTGACTGGCTATCTTCTCTGCTTCAGAACTCAGCAGGTGTTACCTGGCCCAGGAAGTTTTCCCTGACCTCCTTCCTCCACCTTGCTTTGTGCTTCCATAGCTCCCTGAACTTTCCCATCTTGGCACTTACCTTTGTGTATTGTAATTGTTGCTTCACTTCTTGGATTCTCCAACTCTGCTGCGAGCTCCTTGAGGATATGGCCAGTGTCTTATTCACTGATGTATTCTTAGTACCTGGCATGGTGCCTGGCTCATGGAAATTCTCAATTAATATTTTGGAATAAATGGTTGCTCAATCAATGGTTGTCGATTGATTACATAGCTGATTAAAATATCTGGTCCTATCCCCCCATGGTCCCCTATTTTCACATGTCAGTTCTCTCACTTTTTTGGTATGTATGGTCATTTCTCTTAGTTTGTATCTTTGGATATCAGTGCATAACTAGCAAATTTTATAGGCATGAGGTGATCAGGCCCAAACTGGGGCCCCTTTGAAAGAAACCGAGCTCAGAGATGCCCAGGTCTTTGGTGAGAATGATAAGGGCCTTTTTTTGGACCCACCGTTGTCTTGGGCTGTGGGCTACTGAAACCAACAGCAGTTCTTCTTCTACATGAATTAAGCATTCCAAGGACAGCCTGCCTGCTGAATAAAAAGATCCATGACCAAATTACAGCACAGTCATAGCCTGCTTTTCTAATCCAGCCTGAGCCTGCTTACAGCTCCATGTTCACCTAGCGTAAAATCATCCCAAATGTTTGGACTTGGAAACCATTTGCCAAATGTTGGGATAATATAACAAAGCACACACAGTATCAGAAATGGAAAAATGGCATCCTGGAAATGGGTTAGCCCACTGCAAATGAGAAACAGGGACCTCATTCAGCAGACATTTTCTGTCCCCCTCGTGCATCTCCCCCAGACTGGTGTGTCTGCTTGGGCTAGGCTCATCCTCTTCTGAGCATGCCATACTGCCATCCCATTCTGCCTTGCTGTCCGTGATCAGTTTCTTAAATGCAGATAAATTAGAGACAGGTTGTAAATTGATCAGCTGCATCAGCCCAGATCTTGCAGCAAAATGGGTGCCTCATAACCAAGTTTCTTTTTTTTTTTAAGATTTTATTTATTTATTTGACAGAGACACAGCGAGAGAGGGAACACAAGCAGGGGGAGTGGGAGAGGGAGAAGCAGGCCTCCCGCTGAGCAGGGAGCCCCATGCGGGGCTCGATCCCAGGACACTGGGATCATGACCTGAGCCGAAGGCAGACGCTTAACGACTGAGCCTACCCAGGCGCCCCCATAACCAAGTTTCTATTCTTTGTCTGTGTTGGTGGCTTCCACGGGAGCCCTCCCCTACGGCGTGAGAGTGGAAATGAAGCGCAGAAGCTCGCCCAGTCAGACAAAGAACAGACATTTGGCATTTAAAAAATGCTTTTTAAATGTCTAGATCCACAGTATCTTACCCTGTAGCTTTTTCAGAATCTGTGAGACACACCATGAATGCTTTTGCCTAAAAAAGCCAGCCCTGGAAAACCCTCCGCGGTGCCCGGGTGTGCAAGGTGGCAAACTGGAAACCTCGGGGAGGAAAATGTCCCCCCTTGGTGCAGGAAATTTCTGTTTCCGCGAGAGCCATGGGACAAGAGGGGCAAGCAGAATGTCTTGCTCATCATTTTTCATCTGATGAGTCAGGTGTGATAGGCCATGCAGTTGGGCCACTAAGACAATGTGCCAGGTGGACCATTTAGGGCTCCCAGGACGGGCACAAAGGGGCACGGCATGGGTCTGTTTGGAAGAGCACACGGAGTCACTCGCTGCCTCCAGCGAGTGTCAGGATTGCACGTTCCGTGGAAATAGGTACTTTCATAGAGAACCAGACAGACCAAAGACAGTCCCTGAGTCTTTCCTCAACTGCCGCACACACCCTGCCCACCCCAGGGACCAAGCAAAGCAAAAGATCAATCTGGTATTAGCTGGGGTTTCAGCCCCAAACTCCAGAGGAGAGTGATCATGAGGCACATGGTACCTGGACCGAAAGGAGGCTGGAAAGTTTCCCTTTGCTATTCCTTCCCAAAGCTCTTACATGAGTTTTACTGAGTCTCACCTTCTTGTGAGGAAGGGCAATCTGAGGCCCACAGCCATTGACAGAAGTCAGAGAAAAAAAGAGAATAAAAGTGGTCTTTAGAGCGGCCTCAAGGCAGCAGACCCCTGGGTCTCCCCAGCAGCTGTAGGCCTGCCTCGCCCCACCGGCTAGGGACAGGCAGCACCCTTGACCTCGGGCAGAGGGTAGAAGCCAGACATGGTCCTTGTTTGCATTTGGGGGAAAAGATGGGCTGGGGGTGGGGTGGAGAGGTGCCTTGCTCTCCTGTCGGCGGCCAGTGGGGACGATTCAGTAAACAAAATGGAGAAAGGCGCGGGCCAAGGGGCTGCCCAGCCCAGAGAAAGCCCCGAAGGCGAGGCCTGGTGCTTCAGTCATCCCAGACAGGTGAGGATGGCTGTGGGGGAGCCTGAAGGATGCTGCGAGCCCCAGGCGAGGCCCAGGCCATTGGCCCTGCTCAGAACGGTCCTTCCCAGCCATGACTGGTGCACCCTTAGCTTCAGCAGCAGCTCTGGCATCAAAAGAGGGGATCAGCCTAGATCACAGATGTTGGGCGCCATGGAGAAACAGCAGGGGGAACCGGCCTGAGGACCCCACTGCCATCCCCTCTGAGCCTCTGTCTCCTTGATCAGTACTGTTAGGAGAGAGTCCATCATTCGACTTCGAGAGCTTCTGGCCCTGCTTTCTTTGGGAACGCTCTGGGCTTCCTCCTGCTATTTCTGCCCCCAGATCTCCCTTTATTTCCCCGGGGCAGTACCTTCATGCTTCTCGGAACACAGTTCCCTGGGCCCCAAGCTTTCCTGGGAATCCTGTCCCAAAGCTTCCTGCTCATCCATATGGGGACTTGGCATTTCAAGGGCCTCCTCTGCCAAAAAAGAAGGAGACAGGGGCGGCTTTCAGTGCCCATCACGTACTGCACCGTGGCAGGGCCGTGCGGCCGTTCTCCAGGCTGGCTGTGCCTGGAGCCAGGGCAGGTGGCCGCTCCTCTGCCTGCCTTCCTCCGCCTCCTTACCTCCCTGGGCTGCACTGCTGGGGCCTTCGGGAGGAAGCCCTAGCCCTGCTTTGCCAATAATTCGACGGCAACTCCAAGATGGCCACCTGGGAATAAAAAATAAACATGAGGTTCTTTCCATTCACACCGTGTTTCGTGGCCTTTTTTTTTTTTTTAATATTTATTTATTTATTTGAAAGAGAGAGAGAGAGAGAGAGCACAAGCAGGGGGAGCGGCAGGCAGAGGGAGAAGGAGAAGCAGACTCCCCGCTGAGCAGGGAGCCCGATGCGGGACTCGATCCCAGAACCCGGGGATCATGACCCGAGCTGAAGGCAGACGCTTAACTGACTGAGCCACCCAGGTTCCCCTTGTGTTTCACAGTCTTAAGAGCATTTTTTTTTCTGCTCACCTAAACTGAGTGCACGCACTTAAGGCCCAGGGTGAAAACCGGGCAGGGGGAATCATGAAACGTTCTTTCCGTTTCAGTTGGAACTTCAAGCCAGAATTGGCCACGTTCTGATCTGAGCTCCTGCTGATCTCTCTGTTAACATAGTTTGGATCTGATTCCAATGCGCCCTTTTCCTTCCATGCTCCCCCCTTGCTCCCTGCATCCACCTTCCCCCGGTTATGCTACTACCATTTCCCATTCCACAGCTGTTGATTTCAACCAAATTTGACTCACACTCTCCCTTAGTTCCTCTCTCTTCCTGCTTCTCCCCGCTTACCTCTTTTCCTTTTCTTTCCTTCTCTTCCCTTCCTTCCCCTCCCTTGCCCCCATGCTGAATGGTATCTGTTGTCCCTCAGCATTACCCATCACATCGATACTCTCCCTTGTTATCTCAGAGGCTGGCAGCCTAGAGGCTGTACATCCAGACTCCCTGGCTTCCAGGGGAGAAGCCCTCAGAGAGATTGGAAGGCAGAAAAGAGACTCTTCCTTCTCTGGCAGGGAGCAATAGGGCAGATATGTAGGCTCTGGCAAATAGGAGTTTCTGCATGGACTCCGTGTTCTCCTGTCAGTCACAACTTCAGGGCCAAGGGCAGCTACGAAATCGGTGGCAGGTTCTGGCCGTTTCCTGCAGTTTCCTGACCCTGGGATATAAGTAGCAACTTCATGAAATCTGGAAGATGGCTGTGGTAGTGTAACCTGGAAGCTAGTGGCAGCTTCCCTAAATAACCTTCCTTTTGCACAGTCAACAATTTTGCTCACACTTAATTTTCTTCCTGCTCGAAAGACGTCTTTCTGCTGGAAATACCACAGCAGGGATTCTCAGAGTAGTCCTCGACCAGCAGCACCACCATCACCCAAGAACGTGCTAGAAATGCAAATTCCTGGACCTGGACCCAGACACGCCGAATCAAAAACTCTGGGGGTGGTACCAAGCACTCTGTGTTTTGACGAGCCTTCCAAGTGATTCTGATGCTCACCCAAGTCTGAGAGCCACTGACCTTTCGGGATGTTTATTTTCCTATCAAAAACCACGGCTGTAGACACACACCTTCTCAATGTGTGTTGCTTTTTCATAATTATAAAAGACTGGGTTTATTATAGAAAGTTTGGGGACAAAAAAGAAAATTTGGAAAGGTGCAAAAATTGTGACAAAGAAAAAAAAAAACCTAGAAAATTCTGCTCTTGAGAATTAACTATTATTAACCTCTTGGTTTATTTTCTTCTACTCATCTCTCTATGGATGCACATTTATGTGTATGGTTATATAGCTGGTTTGTTTTGTATCTGCTTTTTTTTTTTTTCATATACCATTATCTGAGGAGCATTTCTCTGTGCCATTAAATATGCTTATTTAAAGCCTACTTAGTGTTCCATGTTATGGGAGCACCATAATTAGCCATTCTGCTATTATAGAATCTTTATGTTGTTTCTGGGCTTTGCTATTTTAAATGAATGCTACACTGGACATTCTTAGATAAAATCTTGTCCAATTGCTGGTTGTCTCATCGGCATTAAAGGATAAATTAGGATATGGGTGAGAAGAGATTCAGGCAAGGCAGGGCTGGGTCCTTCCCAGAGCAATGGCTCCTCATGTGTGAAGATAACCTAGAGACCTTACGGAAGTTGCCAGTTAGGTGGGAAGTCAAGGTTGGAAAGAAGAGAGGAATTTAAGAAAGTTGCTTACCATTTCTGAGTTTGAAAGACAGTTGTGAGAGCAGAGGCATTTCAGAAGGAAGTAGAAGCAAAATGAAGGCAAGTGAATGATTATTTTTTTGATGGTCTAGTAATCCACTCCAAAAGGTAGCAGTTGCTTGCTGTTTATGAGGATACAAGGACTTACCCAAACTTGTTTCCCACGCTGATCTAAGACATGAGCCTGGGGAGGCTGGGTGCATTCTGCTTTGGGATCTTCCATCGATGGACTGAGGTCTTCCTGAGAAATCCAGGCTGGTGTCTGGGCACATTATGGGTGTTCCAGTGATGCTTGTTGACTGAATACAGATTAAAAAAATAAGAAGGCAGATAGAATATTCTTAAAATTCCAGACAGGTATATGATCTCAAATGTCACAGGTTTAATTTATAAAATTAAATTAAAATTAATATCTCTATAAAATTCTAGTAGATCTGTTTCCCAACGTGCATAGAATAAATAGGCTTGCCTCTTTTTTGGGCTCTTGTCAGTCTGTCTCCAAAGACTTATTGGAGGTCTACCACATTCCTGGTGTTATTATTGTACAAGAAATAAGACAAAGTCCTTCCTTCCTTCAAGGAGCTTATGTTTTATTTTTTGAAGATGTACAATAAATATTCATACAAATCAATAGTGCTATGAAAGAATTACAAGAGTGTAGCCTAATACGCCATGACCAGGATGGTGGAAGCTATTGCTCCTTTTGTCATTTCATTGTTCCAGCTAGAGCAGTAGAGTCTCAGTGGGGGAAGGGAGTTGTCCTGTCTGAAAATCACTTGCAAACCGATGGGCCGGGAACCTCCCTATGGCTTTCACTCAGGCCCTACAATGGGTGTGACAGGTTTGCATAGAGCCAAGCTTTTACGCCCTAAGAGGCTTCATGTGTTAGCGCCCCAGTCCCAGTGATGTGGGGTAGTGGCCAGTACTTACCCATGACTTAGTTAGGAATGGAACAATATAGTTAATATATAAGTAATCAATAAAATCGAGAACAACATGTGTTAAGAACACCCAGCTGTGGTGGTCAGTAGTTTCTTCTCCCATGCTGCTTCCGGTCAATTGACAGGGACCGTTTAGACCAGTCTTGAGAAGAACTCTTCAGTGAGAATTCCAAGTTCAGAAGGAAGTAGAAACAAGATGAAGCAAAATGAGTGATTACTACTTTGATACCCTAGGAATCTGAGGGTAGTATGTTTTGAAGTCAATCCGTGCTTGTGGTTTATGAGGACACAAGGACTTAGCGCAACCTCTTTTTCTATCTGATCCAAGACATAAACAAATGAGAAAGGGGGCAGTGACTGATTGGTGATGTCTGCCATGAGCCCAGTGTAACTATGGTGGTCCAGGGGCCTGCTCTAGTTCTATCTGTGATGGTGCTGTCCTATCCAGGCCCAAATCCACAAGGAGACATAACATTATGGTCAGTGCACTAGGCTTAGGAAATTAAATATTATTAGAAAATGTCTGAAATGTAGTATGGGCCTGTAGTGGAGGGTAAAGCCTTATGGTTTACGGAGACAGCATGGAATATTAGAAAAACCAGTGAGCTTCTTGATGGCATAATCCTTAGAGTCTAGGTTTTTTGGAACACTTACAAACTGCATGAACTTGAGAAGGTCAACTTCTTTTGCTAAGCATCAGTTTCTCTACACACACACACACAGACACACACACACATATACACACATATGTATAATGATAATTATATATATAATTCAGCCTAATAATCCCTCTTCCTACTTCACAAAGATTTCATGAGGACCAAAGGAACTCATGCATGGGAGAGCACTTTTTTTTTTTTAAAGATTTTATTTATTCATTTGAGACACAGAGATACAGAGACAGAGAGAGAGCATGAGCAGGGAGAGAGGCAGAGGGAGAGGGAGAAGCAGGCTCCTCGCTGAGCCAGGAGCCCGATGTGGGGCTCGATCCCAGGACTCTGGGATCATGACCTGAGCCGAAGGCAGACGCTTAACTGACTGAGCCACCCAGGCGCCCCGGGAGAGCACTTTTTTAAATGCTAGGCAAGAACAGGCAGTCATACTAGTTTGTTGGTTACAGTGAAAGCTGCTTCTTTCCTTACCTTCCATTCTTTTTTTCAAAGAGGTGGCCATTTATGCACAGAAAGAGCAGTTAAATTTCTAGGCTGCACACTTCTCTTAGTGAAATGATTTAAAACCATGTGTAAATAGCACATAAATTTATTATGACTTGGGTCCAAACTGGGGATGTGTCTATATATACACACATGCCATCACCTCTCAGCATCTAACAGTGAAAAATATTGCAGCCTCGTAAAAAACAAAGTCACCTTCTTCCCGACTCCTGACGGCTAAAATGTCCTCAGAATAAATGGAAAAGCTTCTCCCTGCACGCTTGTGCAGTGGAGTTTGTATGAATCAGACAAATCTTGAGTCTCCCAGGTAACGTCAGACCTGAGAGTAGCGTGCGCCCTCCCGGTATCTCGGCCGGACGGCTTCCTGGTGATTTATCCCGGCGGCTCTCTAGGCACAAGGGTGTGGAGCCTCTCTGTGTTCACTCCAAAGGAACAAACAAACAAAAAGTTAGCCCTGAGACCAAGTTAATCAAAAAGTTTTTAACAGAATACTTGAAGGACCCGAGGCAAGCACTTGGAACCATAAACAGGTGGCACAAATCATTTTTAGCCTTGTTAGAGAATACAGAGCAAGCTGCTTCAGGAGATTATTTCCCGAGTAATTAATCTGCATGTTGCCACCCGGACATTTATTCATACAGGGGCATGGAATCCCATCTGTAAAGCCAGTTGTTAGAATCGGTGAGAAAATACTTCTTTCTTGATTTATTGGGAGAGAGAGAGAAGATGGAGAGAGCCCCTGTGGTTCTATTTCAGGCTGAAGCAAATCAAATACTCCTCTAGGTGTTAGAGTTTGAAGGAGGCCAAATGGCTGATGCAGGAGGGTCTTTTAACCTCCATATTCAGAAGACAAGGAATTGTTTGTGTGTGTGTGTGTGTGTGTGTGTTTTGTGGCCACATCTTATTGGGTAGTAGCTTCAGGAAGCTACTCTCTAAGTGTGAAGTGAGATGTTGGGAAGCGTTGATTCCTTGGGCGCATCGGGCAGTGCTGTGCTAGTCCATACAATGTCTTGTGAGAATGAGAAACAGGCACCCCTTGTTCAAGACATCTTACTTCCATCTGCTGGAAAATTGTCATAGTACACCGGACTCTGTTAGAACAAGACACTTGACTGCATCTGCCAGAAAATGGTCAGAAAAAAATGCAAATCTACAGTGTCTTTGATGTGAAGGCCACCTCTTTAGATGTGTTGCTCTTACATAGCACATGACCTAAACAATTGTGCATGTCGGCACCACTATCGATGCCCCAATTAGCGAATTACTGGTTAAAATGGGGAGTTAGGTGAATAAATGCTCATACCAGCTTATGGCATGCACTAGAATAATTTCGATGTGGTTTAAATAGCTGAAGTTAAAAATAACAATACAAATTTTATTAAATACTTGCAGGGGCGCCTGGGTGGCTCAGTTGGTTAAGCGACTGCCTTCGGCTCAGGTCATGATCCTGGAGTCCCAGGATCGAGTCCCGCATCGGGCTCCCTGCTCGGCGGGGAGTCTGCTTCTCCCTCTGACCCTCCTCCCTCTCATGCTCTCTGTCTCTCATTCTCTCTGTCTCAAATAAATAAATAAAATCTTAAAAAAAAAATACTTGCATAGAGAGGGATTTTTTTAAACATAAGAATATTTTAAAAATTACTAAGGGAAGTAAATAGGTGCAACTCATAAAAGTTTAAAACTTCAGTAAGTATGTAAATCAAATCACTACAAATCAAATTTAAAACAGACAACTGAGAAAAAATATCTTCCACAAATATGACAAAGAATTAATATTCCTAATAAGCATATATACCTTGATTAGGAAAAATGAGACCTCAAATAATAGAAAAAATTTTGTGAATTACAGAAAAAGCAATAAAATACCTAGTATAATCTTTAGCCTTATTAGAGATCAATGAAGTAAAAATCAAAACATCCATTAAATACCCCCTTTCATTTATAAAATTAGAAAAATTTAAAAACACATCAACTCAGTGCTAGCACAGGCTTGCTATGAGAGTGAATATGTGTGAAATGTGAATAGCCTCTCTGCCTGGTAACATGGCATCATGTACCGAGAATCTTTGAAGCAATAATGCCACCACTCCAACTCCATACGCAGGAGATCGCCAGAAGTGTGGACATGCCAACGTAAGACGAAGGTTATTATTATATTCTTATATATTATTCATATAATAATGTACTTTGTGACCCTTAGAAATGATACTAAAGGAAAAATTTATGTCTTGGGGAAAAGTCCCTAAAAATGTCAGTTGAAAAAATGGTTTAGAGAACTGTATATTTCGGGGATTCTCAAAGTTAGGCTTGGTGGATTGGCTTCAAAATCATCTGAAGCTTTCCGTGTATAAGCCTTTGTTTCTGGGGCAAGTTTTCGTGGTTTGCACCACATGTTCCGAGAGATCCATGATCCAGAGGAGACAAGAAGCTCTAGCAGAGCGAAACCAGACCAAAGCCACTGACTCTTGGCATGAACACCTCTCCTGTCCCCTCACCCCTGCTAGAGCCTAAAACAGGCCAAGCGCTGAGCCAGCAGCTGTAGACACATTGATGGGCAAAGCTGACGTCTCTGAGTCAGGCAGCTCAGACTACCTGGGGACACAGATGATAATCGAAATAATCATATAAATACCTGTACGATGACAAAATGGATAAGTGCCTTGAAGCACAATTCCAGGGTGCTGGGCATGAGATCACCAACGTGTGTCTAGGGCTTAAAATAGGTGCGTGTGTAACCGATGTCTAACAGGAAGGGGATTTCACAAATGACAGCCATCAGCAAGATGGAGAGAGGGGATAAGGTAGCAGACCTTTCTTCATAGAACTGATTTCAGTATCTGACTCTGAGACCCAGCTTGCCTCCCTAGCAGACGATGCCAAACAGACACGTGAGGGGAAATCAACCCAGTCTTGTGACTTTCATTCACGTTCAGTCTCACCCCCTTTCATAGCTCTGTCCATGGCCAGGGTAAGACTCTGCAGGTGCAGTTGCCTGCCCTGGCTCTTTGTGGGGGGCTCACACGCAGCCTATTGAGGCTTCCTCCCTCCCTCCTCCAGGCAACCTATTGAAACTGGGATGTCAATGCATTCTCCTTGCTAATATTTGGGCCTCTTGCTGGAGCCTGAAAAGTTGATTTATCCCTCCCATGCCGCTTTTAAGTTGGGACTCGTTAAGTCCAAGGACAGCCGGCTGTTCTCCTTCTGACTTGCCCCACGTCAATCATGTGGGATGGGCTGGCGGGGCTCCCCTCCCAGCCTGCAGCCAGGAGATGGCAGGCCAGGGCATCTTGTCCCCATGCTCAGGGCTAGCTTCCTGGGCCTGTGACCCGAGCAGTTGCAAGGGCTCTGTGCTCAGGAACGGCTGTGCTTGCTTTCTTATCATGTTCCTTTCCGGTAATGACCATGACTCAGTTGAAACCGATGACACAGAAGAAAAGAGAAAGAAGAGCAGCCCATGGTTTCTTTCCCCTTCAGTCCTTCCTCGCCCACCAGAAGCCAAAGGTAGAGAGTGTCGGTAAAAGGTGCATGTATTAAGAAGAGAAATAAAACAGGTCGAGTTAGTTTTGTGCTGTGTTCCCGCCTTTCTGGAGAGAAGGACATGCATATGCACCTACAAGCCGCGAAATAGGAGTGGTGTAATTTCAGTGATTCTGCTTCCAGGTCAAATGCTCTTAAATTTGCATTCGAAACTGGCGTTGCACACTATGAAGTAGATTGGTAAAATTCCAGCTAATAATTTAAAATTGTAATTTTTCTTTACTTAGAACCACATTAAATAGCAAAATAAAAAACTCCATGACCAGCCAAGGGAGAGGTAGTGCTTTTTTTTTTTTTTTCCCTGCTGTTTGCACAAGGGGCTTAAATTTTCCGTTTGCACTGAGCTCTGAAGATTACGTAGCTGGCCTTGCTGATACTTCAAACTTGCAGAGGGGTGATTCTTCGAATTCCTTCCCAACTCTCCCCGCATTCCCCCCCAACCCCCCGGGACAAAGTATGAGGGGCTGGTGTGGGGACAAAAGTGACACACTGCTTTGCGTACATTATTTTCTTTTTCCCCTAAAACTCAAATCCTTCCCCTTAAACTCAAGGGTTCGCAGTCCTTGTTTCTAGCTCCTCCCAGGGCAAAATGGCAGCAGCCAGTTTCAGCAGTCTCTGCGCTCCCCTGGGAAAACCACTGTGGCCTCTAGCTGGGAGAGGCGGCTTCTGCACTTACTAATTAAGAGCCTGGCTCTTAGCTTTTAGGGCTGTCCTGTCTCCAGAGCTACTCATTACATTTTCCACTTAGCTGGAGCTTCTGGGAGAGAAGGACAGGCAAGGGGCAAGGAGAATCCAGGGGGGGGAGCGTAGGGACACGGTCCATTGGGGTTCAGCATCCCTTCGGATGTGGCAGCGGGCTCTTGAGAAGCACCTGCTGTGTGGGACATGGCCTCCTCCTCAGGGACCGCCTGGAGGGCAGGCAGGGAAGCACAGTGGACAGGAGGAAGGCAAAGGGGCCCGTGGGGAGGGAGCATCGTTGCTAAGGTACAGAGACAGGAATCCCCACGGCGGGCATTTACAGGCCTCTACCCCACAAAGCGCAGGCTTCAGCATCCTTTCTAGGAATTATTCGCTACCGAGGCACTTTCTAATTTTAGGCAATTGGCATATCTTTATTCATTAAAAAAGATAAAATATCCTTGTGTAAGGGAGACCCCAGAGGAGGCTGTGCTTGGGCGGCTGATGGATTTCTGTATAATGTGGTTTAATGCAGTAAGGCAACTTAGGTACTTATGGTCAGTTGAGTATTTCCTTTGATCGGGGAATGGTGGTCTGAGAGCTTTAGACTTGGGGGGCTTCAGAATTCACACACAGGCCTCAGCCTCACAGAGGTTGTGGCCCTTTGCCTGTGAGCCAGGGCCCTAAGGCAAAGGTGTCACCCGGGGAGACCATCCCCAAGAAAACAGCTGTGGTGGGATGTGGGCCAACTCTCAAGTTTCACCTTTCAGGCCCAGGAGGAAGCTCCTACAGGTCACCAAACAAGAGCTGAATTGTCCTCTGTGAAAAAGGTGCATCTCTTGAGCGAGAAAAAGCCCTAGCACGACTGGGTGGGGGGCTAACCAAAGCAGGGAGGGCTAACTTCTGTGAGGAGGAGCTCCTTTTCATTTTCTAGAATCTGAGAATCCTGAGGTGACAGTGGAGGGTCAGGCCTTCTCTTCTGAGGGGTGGGAGGGAAGAGTAAGGAGCCAATGTAGCTGAGGCACTTCTCCCTGGGAATCCTGGCTAACCAGGGAGAAGGACAGTCAGAGCAACAGCCCCATCTGTGGCCGACAGAAAGTTTCCTGATGCCCCCTGGCTTAGAGGGCAGAGGAAAGATGGGGTTGCAGATATCCCATAAGAAAGCAAAATTCATCCTCAGGGTAGAAAAATAGATACCAAGGGCAGAATGTCCTTCTACAAAGGGTTGGCCAAGATGGCGCCTCAGGGTCTCCATGGCCAGGGACAGGTCAGGGTAGTGAAGGCTGAGAGAGGCTTTCTGGGTTCTGGGAGAGAAGAGCTCCACTGTTGGCTGTCACGTCCCCTCCTCTTATTTTTTCCTTCCTCTCCCTGTTTTGATCTACTACTTCTGTTTCTGTTTATCCTCTGAACTGGCTTTTCTAGTCCTGTAGAGGTACTTGAAGGAGGCTCACAGCAGGGGAGAAGAAGGCAGGAGATAAGGAAGAAAGTGAAGCAGCAGGTAATCAGGGGGTCCTGTTGTGGAGCCAGAGGTCAGAGCACTTGGAGGTCAGTGTCTCTGGTATGAGGGATCATATCTCTGTGAGAGGTATAAACACAAGGGTAATGTTTGCAATCCTTTTCTCCTCAGCACAGCAAGGAGGTGGTTACAACAATTTTTTTGATTTGGTCGAAAACAAACAAATGAACAAATTCCCAGGGAAGAAAATAATTTCACCTCCCATAGTTGTTTTGTTTTTGCTTCCTCCTTGCATAGATTTCTGCTTCCATTCTCCACCTTGTGTTCTTTCTTGGAGTGGAGGTCAGAGGTCAAAAAGCAGGCTTGGGAGGCAAGGTAGTAGGTAAAGAGCATAAAGAAAGAGCATGAAGTATCTGATGAAGCAAATTTATAAAGAGAATTAAAAAAAACTTTGAATGACAATACTTCTAACCATCGATTCTGAATCTGTTATATTTAAGTGCTTTCTATACATCATCTCATGTAACCTCTCAATGACTCTCTTGAAAACTGCTGTGGAGATAGACCACATTAGGGGCCAAGAAGAAGAAGTCAATAGGTACCTAAAAGTGAAAGAAAAGGAAAAATCAAAAAGAAATGTGGGAAAACAAGACACGTGGAAGAGGAATTAAATACATGCCACTCCTCCCATTTTTGTGGCTGTAACAGGCATGTTATTCAATCACTGTGTCCCAGACGAAACTTGAATTTTCTTCTCAACACAACACTTGAGGCAGCCATGACCAGTTGGTAGGAGTGGGCACTCTATTTAAAATTTATTTGCCTGGAGCAGCCACACAGGAAAACAGTGTGGAGGTTCCTCAAAAAGTTAAAAATAGAACTACTATGACCCATCAATTACACTCCTGGGTAGTTACCCCAAAGACACAGATGTAGTGGAAAGAAGGGCCATATGTACCCCAATGTTCATAGCAGCAATGTCCACAATAGCCAAACTGTGGGAAGAGCCTAGACTTCCATCAACAGATGAATGGATAAAGAAGATGTGGTATATATATACAATGAAATACTACTCAACCATCAAAAAGAATGAAATCCTGCCATTTGCAATGACATGGATGGAACTAGAGGATATTACACTAAGTGAAATAAGTCAGTCAGAGAAAGACAAATACCATATGATTTCACTCATCTGTGGAAATTAAAAACAAAACAGATGAACATAGGAAAGGGGTAGGGAAAATAAAATAAGATAAAAACAGAGAGGGAGGCAAACCATAAGAGATTCTTAATTATAGGGAACAAACTGAGGGTTGCTGGAGTGGAGGTGAGTGGGGGGTTGGGCATTAAGGAGAGCACTTGATGTAATGGGCACTGGGTGTTGTGTGCAACTAATGAATCACTAAATTCTACCCCTGAAACTAATAATACACTATGTGTTAACTAAATTGAATTTAAATAAAAATTAAAAAAAATTATTTGCTATCCTTCCTTAGTGTTGTAAGAAAATCAGATGAACATTCCACATACGGAATGGCCATGGGATGCCAGGTGCTTCAGAAGGCCTATCTGGAAAACTTTGAGGGTTTGTCCTGAAGGAACTTGTTGGTGCCTGTAATGAGAATAATGTCTGTTGTGATGATACAAGAATCCATACTGTAAGGAGTGAAGAAGGTGTTGGAAGGAGAAGCAGAGGCTGAGGGTAGAGGTCATCAGTTCCAAGAGTTTGTCAGAAGTTCTCTGATGGGAGCAAGGTCCAGTAACTGGGAGGAACACTTAGAAAACTTTAATATCACAAACGTGAACAAAAGAAGACAGAAGTACGAAAATACCCGGCTTTCACCTTTTCCTCATTAAAAATAACAACCAAATTAACAATGGTCTCCAAATGCCATACACGTCAGGTAAATTAGCTTCCACTGCACTGATTGGCTCCATGACATCCATCAGCCAGACTTGCCTCTACTAATGTGGGACGTGTGTTCCAAAGGCTCATTCCTCACTGTCGCAATGGCTACTTTTGCATTTTCAGAACTGATCTCACTGTGAGTAATTGCCAAGCGTGGGCTTGCTTAGTAATTCCAGTTCCAGCACCGTTCCTCTTGACCTGACCATGATGTCCCCATAGACTCTGCCTTGGCTCCTACAGAGCTCAGTTTCCATGAAGATCCCCAAATTGCCGCAACACCTCCTCACCGTGTTCCATCCCACTGGTGAATAACAAGTGACCTGCCACCTACCCGAGGCACTTTTTCAAGAATAGCATCCCTACAGAATATTTCCACTAAAATCTCACCAAACTAACCCCATCTGAGACTACACCACCAACCAGACCTTCCGTTCTCTCACTGAGCCACCTGCCCCTGCGAGTGGCAGTTCCTTTGGCCTCATCACTCGACCCCTGTGCTGCCCTCGGTAGCTGGGGCAGGCCTCAGCATCAGCTGAGAAGGGCGACAAGGTTAAGGTCTGGTCAATGTAGATAACATTTTCCTTGCATCATGTCTGTAGGAGTTACCACAGTTTTCCTGCCCAGGTTGAATAACAAAAGTCACAATGTATGGAGCAACTTCAATCTGCCAAGCACTTTCCATATGTTATTTCTAATCCTTGTAACGGTTTGGCAGGGGAGGTACTTGGGGTAGACATTGAAGAGATGCTGCTCAGGTCTTGCTGCTCAGCTGTGGGAATGTAGTCAGTAAACAGCCTCTCCCCGTTGGCTCCTTCGGGGTCTCCCTCAGCTGTAGAGAGCTGCCTCACTGGAGGTTATGTCCTTCCTGGGGCAGTCTGCATCTAGTGACTGAGTGAGGTGAGTCTATAATACCCAGCCATTTCAGCCCAACGTGGGGCATTCTGTCAGACAATACTCAGGCTCCAGAGCTCCTGTCTGCGGCTTTGTTTAGGCTTCACCGAAGCTCAACTTCTCCCTCTGCCCAGTTCTGCTTCCTCCCCTTTCCCTTCACAGGTGCTGATCCTCCATAAACACCTTGCACCCCAAATTCTACCTCAGCCTTGCTTCTAGTCCTCAGTTTCCTATTCTGTAAAATGGGCAAAAGTACCTTTTATTGGTTATTATGGTTATCATAAGGATTAAATAAGATAATACATCTTTTGTATTTGAGTGCTTTGTACAATGTCTGGCATATAAAGTATGCTCAATACATGTTGTCTGTTACATTATTGCCCAAGTCACACAGCTAGGAAGTACTGGATCCAGGATTCCAACCTATCTACCTATCCCTGGAGCTCAGCCACAAAGTTGGTTTGGAACTCTCCCATGGGACTTTTCATTTGTTGCTTCGTTTCATGCTTATTTGCCGTATTTGTTGTATCTTTGCCTTGTAAACACCAAAGGTCTTTGAACAGGAATGATGCTGTATCCACTTCCAACTCCCAAAGCCTAGCAGAGGCCTTACAGTGGAGAGATGCTTGACTGTTGATCAAATGGCTGTGTGACTGACTAAATCTCCAATAATTTTTTTTTAAAGATGTTATTTATTTATTTGAGGGGGAGTGAGAGCAAGAGTGAGAGAGAGAGAGAGAGAGAGCGCGCATGCACACACAAGTCGGGGAAGGGGCAGTGGGAGAGGGAGAAGCAGGCTTCCCGCGGAGCAGGGAGCCAGATGTGGGGCTCGATCCCAGGACCCCGGGATCATGACCTGAGCCGAAGGCAGACGCTTAACGACTGAGCCACCCAGGGGCCCCGAAATGTCCAATTATTTTAAACTTCAGTGGGGCCTGAAAAAAAATAGAACACTTAAGATAGTCAGGTTTTACTCAGAGTTTCTGAGTTTCACAGTCTTCTCTATGCCTATCAATGGGAATCCCTAATGTAAGTAACCTAAATAACAACCTGAAGAGATCAAGGAGGTAACCATGATGGACCAAGCCTTAGGGGGTTGAGTGGGAGGCTGGAGCTAGAAACACACCATGGGCCATCCTGTGCATGGTCCAGACTCTTCCAGCAGCTTTGTTGGAGCAGAGGGTGCTGGACTGGCCCTGCAGCTGTGTTGCGCATGGGCCCCTTGCTCTAGGGTGAAGAAAACTTCCCTATCCTAGCAACTTCTACCTGGCAAAAGAGGCTTCCAGATGGGTTTTCTCACTCACGTTTATGAGCCAAGTACGGGATGTAAGACTAGGAGGATTTGTCCAAATTTTGAAAAATTGGATCATAATAGTTTCTACAGAATAGACCCTGACAGAAAATCTGAGGAAGACTTTCTGAGGAGAAAGTAACATGAGTTTATCATGTGAAAGTCAGCTTTGGTGAGCCAAACTTCTGATCTTCCTGAGAGCCTTCCTGGCCACAAGAAGAAGACAGGAACTCACTATCAGGGGGCCCTGGTCCAAATTTTGAGAAATTATATTTTTCCTTTCGTTTACCTCCTCTACTCCGTTTCACTTATGAGGGAGATTTTAAACAGGAGAACTTCTTAATGCCTTAGTCCCTTCCAGCAGAATTAAACCTTTAAAAGGAAACACAGGAGGGCAATGCATAACCTAAAGATTTTAATGGTGGGATTTTAGATACGGTGATACCTTCCCACGCCAGCAATTACCTACGTTGTGTATTCAAAGCAGGTTCTGCTTACTATTTCTCTGCCATGTCATCTATCAAGGGCTGTGCAAGGGTGAGATACTGCATTTTTAGGGAAAGGTGTTACTATAATCTTGGCTCTTTTGGACTGAAATACATCACATAATTTGGTGATGTAGTTTATAGGAAGCACAGTAGGAAAAATTACTATACTACTAAGGGATGGAGAAACAAATTATTTTCAAATGAGGATTAAAGTAAGATGAAACGAATGGCAAGAATTCTCTGGATAATTAGAATGCCTCCGCAGACAGGTGGGAAGGTAAGATACGGTTGCCATATGGGTTTAGATCCAATGCCTTTCTTTTATTAAAAAAAAAAGTATATTTCTCCCAGATTATAAAATACTACTGCTTATTGTAGATAATTTGTAAAACAGATAATTATAGAGATGAAAATTAAAGCCCTCCAAAAAAATGTCTACTCCCTGGAGTCAGCCCCTCTTGACATTTTAGAATGTTCCCTAATGGCTTTTAGAAATTGTATACACATTGTTTATTTTATTGTTTTTTCTGGAAAGGCTTTGATTTAAGAGGATGTGCATGTTAGTATGTGAATAATAGTAAATATTATATGTACCACCTGTTGATTCTTAGGCTGACTCTAACACTGGGACATGTACTTATCCCTCTAGGCATGGGCTATGTTAATGATTATATATCAGTTTGCATTTTTATGGTGGTTGTGTTTAGCACATGTGTTGAAATACCTTCTAATTCTAATAGTTCACATGAAGATTTTCTACATAGAAAAAGCACTTCACTTGTAAATAATGACAATGCTGTTTTCTCCTTTTTAATCCATTTATCTCTGATTTCCGTTTTTATTTTATTTTTTATTTTTTAAAAAGATTTTATTTATTTATTTTACAGGGAGAGAGAGAGAGAGCATAAGCAGGGGGAGTGGGAGAGGGAGAAGCAGGTTCCACGCTGGGCAGGGAGCCCAAGGTGGTGCTTGATCCCAGGACCCTGGGATCACGACCTGAGCCGAAGGCAGACACTTAACCCACTGAGCCACCTAGGTAGCTCTCTGATTTCTGTTTTTTAAATCTCACTCTATTGGATAAGACCTCTTGTAGGACAATGCTGAATAGAACTTGGGATGAAGGACAAAATATCTTGTAAAGCTTCTAATGATTCGAAGGTATAAAATTAGTGTCATTCATAATAAAAACTGTTCACCAACTACAAGTGGAAAATACTTTCCTTAACTTGATGAAGAGCATCTACCAAAACCTACTAAAAATATCCTCCTTTTGAAACATAGTGTCCAGGTCTACAAGGATAAATGCATGTCATATTGTTGGAGGAGGCCTAGAAATCAGAAGATAATGGATGTTAATATTATTCAGATATCAATCGGGGCGCCTGGGTGGCTCAGACGGTTAAGCGTCTGCCTTCGGCTTGGGTCATGATCCTGGGGTCCTGGGATGGAGCCCCACATCGGGCTTCTTGCTCAGCGGGGAGTCTGCTTCTCCCACTCCCTCTCCCTCTGCCTGCCGCTCCCCCTGCTTGTTACTCTCTCTCTCTGTCAAATAAAAAATAAAACATCTTAAAAAAATATTATTCAGATATCAAAATGGACATTTTTCTAAATCGAGGCCTTTCTGGAAAAAACTAACCTATATTTATATAATTTCTAAAGGCCATGACAGAACATTCTAAACTATCAAGAATGGTTGACTTAAGATATTGGACAAAAGCAAAAACTTTTGTAGGGATAAAGATAAATGTTACATATTTATGGGGGAAAAGTCACTAGGAAGATAAAGCATCTTTAAAAACAATCTGATAATCTCTGTCTTTTAGTGAGTGAATTAGTATGTTTATATTTATTTTGAATATTTGTGTATTTGGAAGTACATGTTCTATTTCTATTCTTTTAGTTGTCACACTTGAACTTTTAGCTTGTGTACTTGATTTAAGAGAGCAAACATCCACATGTCTACCCTCCTTGGCACAATACAAGGATCGTAGAGTGCTTTAATTCTGGTGAGTGTCACCTATCATCCATGTCATTATCTAATACTTGGTTTGGTTTGTTTTTAAACTACCTAAATTAGTCACTTTTATTATGCATAATATTTGTGTTTTGTTTTTCTATAGTTTCTACAGATGCTATTTATTTAGATTTATCTCTGCATTTACCAATTTATTTGCTCAATATGAGTTCTACTCCTATTTTCTAAGTTCACTTTATTTCTAACTAAATAACTTTCTTCAGTAGTTCTTTCAACAAGGGCCTGTGAGTGATAAACTCTGTCTTTGCTTTGTTTTGCCTTCATTCTAAGTAATAGTTACTCTAGGTATATAATTCTATGTTGACAATTATAGTTCCTGAATATTTTGAGAATGTCTTTGCATTGTATTTGGTCTCTGTTTTTGCTAATGAGACATCCGTCTATTTCTTGTTCTTTTTTTAGGTAAATCTTCTCTATTCTTTAAATTCTTAAAATTTCTGCATTAGTTTTCATCTATTTTCTGTACTACATTCAAAATAACTTCCTCATATTTATTTTTCAGTTTATTAATTCTCTTTTTAGCTGATTCTAATCTCCAGTTTTATTGGGTTCTCACTTTCACTGGCTAGATTTTTGATATTACAGTATGTAATTCTTTTAGTATGTGGTTATTCTTTATTTTATCTGATAATTTAAAACATATCTATCTTATAATTTCTCCAAGATTGTGCTATTCTTGCTCTAGTTGTGACGTAAATTCTTCAATTTATTGAATATGCTTTGATTGCTTAGATCATATATACACCTTCACTGGTTTTTGTTTTTTGTGGCAATCTGTGATACTGTCTTCACAGACTGGATTTTACATGTGATTTTTCTAAATTTCACCAATCTGAGACTAATTTTTCATTAGTTTTTCAGCCCAGGATTACCACCCGATACGTAAAATACATTTGGACATTGCATCTCTATGTGTAAAAGGCTTGAGAGGATTTTGGAGGCTCCCTCCTTCCCATCATGGGAAGAGACAAGTTTCATTGGTGTTTTTCTGGGCCAGTGGAGTCTATTCCCACCATTCATGGAGGAAGAATTCTGGTTTGATGCAGAAATTTCAGTTCTAACCTCCTACCTTATCTAGTCTCAGAGCTGTATCTTCTGTCCCAACATGGGCACAGAAGCCCTAGCTCTTAGTGGTCAACGCACGTATCTGGATCTGATGTTCTCCTGAATTTCCATGGTATGGTTTCAAGCAACAACACCTCTGGCTCTCAATCCCTGTTTTATTTATGTCCCCTGGGATTTCACTTCATCCTTCACTCCTTTCCTCCTTCCTTCCCTTTCTCTCTTCCTTTCATTTTAGTATCTCATTTGTGTATTTAAAGTTATTAAAAAATTAATCTAACATTTATATTTTTTATGGTAGGAGTCTGTATTAGTCCAGTTTACTGTTTTGTTGGAAACTGAATATCCATACTCAATTTTGCTTGCTGCTTTCTTAAAGCTAATATTAAAAGAAAATAATTTTTTCATTTTGTCACAAACTATTTATAAACATAATTTTTATAAGCATAATTTTAAGTTGAAGTATATTTAATTTTATGAATATACCATAATTTATTCAATTACTCCCTTAACGCCTATATTTCTTCACATTTTGAAATTATTAATAATGCTGGTGTTGACATGGAGTGTAAATACTTTTTCCATATTTTGGGCTATTTTAATGTATTTATTTATTGCACTGTTTTCTTCCATGAAGAGATTAGGTGGATAAAAATTTACATATAAAGCAAAAAAATTAATTGAGTCAGGAGGAAGGAAAATTACTAATAGGAAAACAATAAAACAAGGTATAGGAAAAAACAATATTACCTTTTCCTTTAATTAAACCATAAACCTAAGATGACTAGAGGCCTAAGGGAGAGGGAAACATGGTTAAATATGTGTTTCACATTGTCCATAAACCAAAATCAAATGAGTTATTCGGGAAAAGCACATTTCCCCCTAACATCGTTAGGAGTGATGAAGAGACCCATAGCATAATGCTGCCATGCAATTTGGTAACAGTGGTTCTAAGAGGCCCCAAACAATTTGTTTCATTTATCCAGCTTCTTGGAAGTCTGGCTTCATCCATGGAAAACATTCAGACTATCTACCATGGCAAACTTAACCTAGGGACCCTGAAACTTCTGAACTTGTCTGCCAGGTTTGTGTGTTGGATTTCGGCACACGGAGATTTGAGGCTGTTGCCCTTAGTCTTGTCTTTTGGGGAACGTGGGTTTTGTAGAGACAGCCACTCCACTCTCAGCCCCAAGAGGGGCTCTTGTTGGCACTCCGCTGGTAACTGCCAGGGGCCGCTGGTGGGGGCTGAGAGCTGAGTGGTCTAATCATAACAAGGACGAGCTTCTTCATTCCTTCTCTCTTTCTAGATTTGAACAGGAAGCATGGAGCTCTGGCTGCCACCCGAAGCCCGATGCCCCCAGGAGCCAGCTTCGGGAGGAGCCTGAGATGACCGAGCGGAGTGACAGAGAGAAGCGGGTTGTTGATGATACCGTTCATTAATGATTCCATCGTACCTGGAATCTGCTTACCTCTAGATTTCAGCTATTTTTAGATATTTTTTTCTAGTTGAAGGCTGCTTGAGTTATGGTTTTGTTGTTTATACCAGAGAAGCATTCTAAGTGATACAGAGATACGTGACTTTCATCAAGGACTCTGTGACCAAAAAGGTGTAAAAATCACCAAGCTATCGAAATGAGTGGTAATCATAAGAGCTATATCACATATACAACATTTTCTAGGCACAATGCACTGTTTTTAGCACTCTACGTGCTTTCATTTATTTTACCCGTACTCGGTGAGATTGGTATCATCATCATCACGCCCATTTTACTGAAATAGAAACTTACTCATGACAGCTAAGTAAGTTGGCTAAGGTCGCTCAGCTAGTGAACCCAAGCCCAGTTCCAGGGCCTGGACACGTAATTGCTGTACTATCCTGTATCTCGGGAAAGGGCATGGACCTTCTATGTAAACAACATTTCTCCCAACCTGGGCTTTGTGTAAAAGATTGGATACCACAGAGGCTTTGATATTGATCCTTGGCAAGAATCTGGAAGGCAGCTATGCTCACCACTATACCCCCAACGCTTTGGCAAGAATCTGGAAGACAGCTACTCTGTGTTGCCAAGTGGCTGGCAGATACACAACTTTGATAGTCGGTGGTCCAGGGAGGATGGCATAATGGTTAAGAGCAGGACTTGTTATTCAGAGAACATGAGTCGAATCCTGGCTTTGCCGTTGCTTACTGGCTTTGTGATCTAATCTGCCGGAGCCTCATTTCCCTCAACTATAAAAAAGAGCTTGCAAGGTTTTATAAGGATTAAAAAAGATGGTGTGCAGAGAGCAAGGTCTTCTAACTACAAGACCACACTTTAGAATGGATGGTCTCTGGCCTTTGAATGCTGGTGTGGCAGGGGAGGCATGGTGCCTGATTTGGAAAGCAGATTGAAAATAGGGGCTCTATGCATATGAGGCACTTAGCATAGGCAAATTCATAGAGACAGAGAGTAGAACAGAGGTTATTGGGAGCAGGGAGGGGGAAATAGGAAGTTCTAGCTTACTTTTTTTTAAAAGATTTTATTTATTTATTTATTTATTTATTTATTTATTTATTTATTTATTTATTTGAGAGAGCAGCACGAGCTCTTTATTTGAGAGAGAGAAGGAGCAGGGGGAAGGAGCAGAGGGGGAGGGAGAGGGAGAAGGGAAAGAATCTCTGTGCGTGGAGCCCGACGCAGGGCTCGATCTCACAACCCTGAGATCATTACCTGAGTCAAAACCAAGAGTCGGACGCTTAACCGACTGAGCCACCCAAGCGCCCTGGGAGTTATTGTTTAATAGATACAGAGTTTCTATTTGAGATGATGACAGAGTTCTGAAAATATTGGTGATGGTTATGCCACACTGTGAATGTACTTAATGCCACTGAATTGTACACGTTAAAATGGCTAAACTGGGACACCTGGGCGGCTCAGTCGGTTAAGTGTCTGCCTTCGGCTTGGGTCATGATCCCGGGGTCCTGGGATCGAGTCCCGCATCAGGCTCCGTGCTCAGCGGAGAGTTTGCTTCTCCCTCTCCTCCTGCTCTCTCTCTCTCTCAAATAAATAAATAAAATCTTAAAAAAAAAATAGCTAAACTAGTAAATTTTATATTATGTGTGTTTTAGCACAATAAAAAAATGTGGAAAAAAGGAAACAGCCTGTGATGGTTGTTGGTTAAAGGAACAGAGATGATGACAACTGGTTGTGACCATTGTGAGCAGAAACTCTGGTATGAAAATTTAAAACCCGTAAAAATAATGAGCTTACACTTTTAGAGCACTTTTTATACATAATATCTCTTTGCTCATAATCATTAGTTGCCTAATAAACAAGTCAGAGGGATCTGAGATAGGAAGAGTAGCAAAAGGTCATTTTTTCACCGCCATACCGTTTGGAAAAAGTATGCCTGGACCCCTGCCGTGGGCTTGTCTGAGGTAGAGGGGTTGTGGCCTGCATGTATTATCGAGAGACACAAAGCTCCCGATGTTTAGTACCCTTTATAGACAGAGAGAAAGCTTTCCCCAAAGGCCCCACTTACTTCCCATAGTCCTTATGGCACACACTGTTAAGCTTCAGCCTTAAAACTAGAATTGTCTTAATTTACAAGAAAAAGAAAAAAAGCACATCACTTCTTGTGACTAAAAGAAGTTTAGGTCTAAACTTTTAAAAGAAAGTGCATCTTTATAATAACAATAAAATCCTCCCAATCAAGCCTTTAAGAGGCAGACAGCATCCCTATCTTTGCCTGGGACCCATAACTATCCTTAGCTAATCTTTCTCTGATAGATAAAGAGCTGTTATATCCGTTCTTATAGCTCCATTTTCAACTTTATTCAGAGAAGTGGGAGAGGGAGCCCTGGACGAGAATAAAGAATGAGTGTTTCAGACTGGCAAGGGGAAGAGGAAGCTGGGGTCAATGACTTGAAACGCTGATGCTTCCTGGAAAGGAAACGTAGGATCCATGGCTCTCTGATTTGTTCAGGGCTGGTTTAGGGCCGCAGGGTCCATCCTGAAGGCTTATTCTGAGGGGTGGAATTGGAGACCAACTGCTTCCTTCTTAGTGGGAAGAAACCAAGAAAAGTTTTACATATGCTGTAGTAAGCACAAAGGTGACAAACAAGAAGAGAGCGTTATGAGACTTGTGAGCCCCACCGATGGCCCTCAAGGAAGCCATGGAATGTTCTGTGCAAGATACCTTTAATAATAAGAAAAATATTTAAAGGCTCAGGATGACTTCAATTTGGTTCTGCATTAGAGGTGGATACTTCTCAATGAGCTTTTGAGCCCTGCAGTGCTATGTCTTCATGAAACTGGTATTTGTGTTCAATACGGACCTTGTTAGAATGGCGCTTTGGGGGGATGTCTGCCCAGCTCTCATAAACCCCTCTCTCTATAACCTGCCCTTTCCACAGGGGGGAGGGGAGGCTGCCATATTTAAACTATTCCTGTCCTCCTGACTAGAGTTTTCTGGACCCCTGACCCAAGCAGGAGTAGTCAAATTCTCACTCCCAGGGGGTTAGAATTGAGACTCAAAGTGTCTAGATTGGTTTAGTCTATTTCCTAGAAGTAATATAAAGTCAGAAGCCATGGAGACACCATCTTTCATCACATATAGAGGAAATCAGAAAAAGTGGTCTGTTAAGGGATAGAGTTAAGAGTATTTTCTGGTTCCTGTTATCTTTCTAGTCCTTAGTTCTAGTTCTTTTTTTGAATGTAGTTGACACACAATGTTATATTAGATTCAGATGTTTAACATAGTGATTCCACAGGTTTAAACATTATGCTATGCTCACCACAAGTGTAGCTCTAGCTTCTTTTTAAAGGACTGTACTCAGGTTTTGTGAGCCATGTCATAATCTTTCCAATAGATTATTTTGATATCTGAAATTAGCCAGCGTTGGTTCTGTTGCTTGCAACCAAAATAATCTTAAATACTTTATTAACATTTTTTTTAAAAGATTTTATTTTTAGTAATCCCTACACCCAATGTGGGACTTGAACTTACAACCCTGAGATCAAGAGTTACATACTTTACTGACTGAGCCAGCCAGGTGCCCCAATCTTAAGTATTTTTAACTCAAATGTGGAGCATGATGCCTGGCTCTATACAGCAGTGTCTTAGGCTGCCAATTGTGATATGGAGCAGCTCTAAGTTTGCTATCCCTGCGGTAGCTCCTAAGGCAGAGATGCTCCATGTCCTTTTAGTGGGGTCCACTTTCTTTCTTTTTTTAAAAAGATTTTATTTATTTATTTGAGACACAGAGAGAGAGAGAGAAAGAGCACGAGAGGGGGGAGGGTCAGAGGGAGAAGCAGGCTTCCCGCTGAGCAGGGAGCTTGATGGGGGGATCGATCCCAGGACCCTGGAATCATGACCTGAGCTGAAGGCAGTCGCTTAACCGACTGAGCCACCCAGGCGCCCCTAGTGGGGTCCACTTTCAATTGTCTTCAGATCCCGTGTAGATGCGAAAATCATCAAAGGATCCTGAACTAGGAGTTACCTTGATTATTTTTTTCTCCTCAACCATCTAATCCATCCCTAAAACTTTTTGGTTCTACTTGCAAAATTGATCCCAAATCTATTCACTTCTCTCTGTGTGGAGTGGCTACCATACTCTAAGCTACCAGTATCTTTTGTTTGGATTGCTGTGATGGCCTTTGGTCTCATTGCATCCACTCTTCTTCTCCCCTTCCAGCACTTTATGCACATAGCACTTAGATTGGTTTCTTTGAAATATAAATCAGATCATGTCACTTTCCTCCTTAAAACATTCTGTATTAGGATGTAGGCTAAGCTGGTGTAACAGAAACTCAAAATATAATGGCTCAAACAAAGGAAAGAAGCTAAAGGAAAGGGCAGTTAGGTGGCCAAGCTGCATATAGTCATGCAGGGACTCAGATTCCATCTCTCTTTTTGTCCAGCTTAGTGTTGGGTGTTACTCTCATGCTCCCAAGTCAAAGCTGGCTGTGTGGCCATCTCTGTGTTCTAGTCACTGAGATGGAGAAAAGGGGGGGAATACGTACCCAATCATTTAGCAAGGCCCCAAAGTTGCACACATCACTTTTGTTCACATCTCATTGACAAGATCTTAATTACATGGCAACATATTTATCCAAGGATAGCTGTAACACGTCCTTTACAACTGGGTAGGCATTGGCTGATAAAAGGTTTTTAAAACAAAAGGAAGGGGAGAATGGCTATGAGAGACAGTAAGTAGTCTCCTCTGTACCTGTAATGGCTGCCCATGCTCACAGAATGAAATCCAAATATTTTACCATGGCCAGAGGTGATCTAGTCCCTATCTACCTCTCCTACCACTTGTTCCCTTGGCTGCATCAAGACCTCTTTTCTTTCTGCTCCTGGAAACTTGAAAAGCATGTTCTTGCCCAAGGGAATTTGCACTTGGTTGTTCCTTCTTCCTTGAAAGCTCTAAAGTTAGATCTTTCCAGGTTTGTCTGCTTCTCATTATGTAAGTCTTAGCTCAAAGGTTACCTCCTTCCAGAAGCCTTTCTTGCTCACTCCATCCACATTGTACCGGCTCCCACTGGCCTACCTTTCCATCATGGTTTTCTGTTTCCTTGACTATATCCTTTTTTACCTCTCTGAATTGATCTTATATTTTGCTTGCTTGCTTTTTTGCTTATTTATCATTTCTCTTCCCTACTCCACACCCTAGAATTTGAGCTTCTAGAGAGCAGGGACCTCACCTGTCCTCTTTCTTACCCTAGATCAGTACAGAGGGCAGTTCCTGCCACGTGGTACAGACACAAATATTTTGAGTGAATCAGTGGTAGCCTAGGATGCAGTACCAATGCTCCTAAATAAAAACTGTTCTCTTAAATTTTTGAAATAGACTATGGCCTCTCTCCTCTGCTCCTGAAGGTGTCCCACCTGACTATAGGCATAGCCTCCCTGTGAAGCGTCCTGGTTTCTTATTCTGAGGCAGATCAATGTCACTTGTTCTAGAGCCTAGTCTCCCAATGGGACAATTCAATCTGTGTTCCATTACTCTGTCTGCTACTTACATCCCCGGAGACTTGGGGGAATGAATGAATTACCTGAAATAGGGAACTTTTAAAATGAGGTATAGAATGACTTTCAAAGGGATTTCAATTAATGGATCTTCCAAATGATGCCCTTTCCCAAGCCCCACACTACTTCATCCCTGATGCACTTGGGGGAAGGTGAAAAGTATAGTATTTCTAACAAGCAAGTCTAAGCATTATAATTCCCAGAGAGTTACCCAGGATGAGAACCTGGCCCAATAATAATAATCCTAAATGTTATTTATATGTCATTTCTCTGCCAAAGTCATCGAGGTAGCTCCCAAAAGGACCATGCAGGAGAAATTCCACTGTCAGCTTGTGACAAAAGTCTTAATAAGTAAGGTTCAGGGGGTTTTAATTAAAAATAGCTCATTTGGACGATCCAGCAATTGCACTACTGGGTATTTACCCCAAAGATACAAATGTGGGGATCCGAAGGGGTACGTGCATCCTGATGTTTATAGCAGCAATGTCCACAATAGCCAAACTGTGGAAAGAGCCACATGAATGGACAAAGAAGATGTGGTGTATATATATATATATATATATATATATATATATATATACACACAATGGAATATTATGCAGCCATCAAAAGGAATGAGATCTTGCCATTTGCAATGCATGGATGGAACTGGAGGGTATTATGTTGAGTGAAATAAGTCAATCAGAGAAAGACATGTATCATATGACCTCACTGATATGAGGAATTCTTAATCTCAGGAAACAAACTGAGGGTTGCTGGAGTGGTGGGGGGTGGGAGCGATGGGGTGGCTGGGTGATAGACATTGGGGAGGGTATGTGCTATGGTGAGCACTGTGAATTGTGCAAGACTGTTGAATCACAGATCTGTACCTCTGAAACAAATAATGCAATATATGTTAAGAAAAAAAAAAAGAAGATAGTAGGAGGGGAAGAATGAAGGGGGGGAAATCGGAGGGGGAGACGAACCATGAGAGACGATGGACTCTGAAAAACAAACTGAGGGTTCTAGAGGAGAGGGGGGTAGGAGGATGGGTTAGCCTGGTGATGGGTATTAAAGAGGGCACGTTCTGTATGGAGCACTGGGTGTTACTCACAGACAATGAATCATGGAACACTACATGGAAAACTAATGATGTAATGTTTGGTGATTAACATAACAATAAAAAGTAAAAAAAAAAAAAAGCTCATTTGGTGGCCTTTCCCCAGTTAAAATAAAGTCTGTTGGTGCGACGTGTGCTGCAGCAGTAAACCCCGGGCCAGCATCTTCTTCCTAGGACATTCCTTCAGGCCTATTTATCTGGGGAAGGCAGACTCCCATGCATATCCTGAGATTTTTCTCTGCTCAAAATAGAATTCCATAATCAAGAGCCGACTTTGCTAAAACATTGTCAGCTTCCTTGGAGGCTGGGTAGCAAATGCCCTGAACACCATGGGGAAAGCCATCCAAGGGATGTTACTTTTCAGTACTTAATGCAGTATTAAGCAAAGACGATTTCTCTGGATCATGAATAAATGTGGCTGTCAGTGTAACTGTCACTATTGAGTGAATTGGAACATCAGAAAGAGCATTTTAAAAACCCAGTAATCATTTTTACCCATTACTTTACAAATACGTTTCTACTTACTGATTCCTATGGGAATAAAAATGCTATAAGGAAAAAAAAAAAAAGCTCTTCTTTCAGGTCAGGCTGGAGAGGGAGTGTGCTAGAATGTCCAGGAGATGTATTCAAGTTCCTAGTTCCATCTTAGATTTGCAAACTGATATCTGATGGGGCTGGTCTCTTTGGCAAGACATGGCAGGCACTTTTTAGCTGGTACCTGATGGGCAGCCAGGCCATTGAGCTGGAAGAGGAAGCTTATGTGTTACCTGCCAGTTCGGGTGGACCAGACCACCAGCGTTTGCAGAGTCTGTATGTTAAGCTGTTGACCTGGTGACCTGCAGAGTTCCAGGGAGTCCGTTTCTGCTCAGAGAAAACAGCTCTGATTGGCAATAGCAGCTAATGAATTCTTGCTTGGAGGCAAACATTGACTTCACCTTTGAGCCCCAAGGAGCCTTGGGAAAGCTCCGGCTACTCAAAGCTTTTTGAGGAATTTCACCTTTGAGGTGAGGATTTGGGCAAGATCTTGTCAGTGGGAGGACAAGAGGGCAGCATCCTACAGGCAGGGGACTTCACAGGTGGTGGCGCCCAGCTACCTACCACCTACCCCTCTAGCAGGTCAATGCCTGAACCAGCTGCTAATCCGGTTTAAAGGAATTTCTAGCACTGAGGGTTCTTCTGACCTTATAGAGGCACTCAGTGTGTCAGAGCTGGGTGGGGGGGTTGTGACCATCTCCCCTCCTTTTACAGAGAAAGAAGTCAAGGATCAGGGAGGTGCTGAGGTCACTGAGCTCGTTAACAGCACAGCTCAAATGTTTCCTGGTCAGAAATTTCAAGGGCCAGCTTTGGTGATGTGATGGATAAATATAGGCTAACATTTTGTCATGAAAATGATCAGAAGCTCTGAAAACCGGGAGCAGATGCAGCTCCACAAGAAGCATGATAAGAATGCCCCCGCACACCTGCTACGGAATGCAAGGGTGGGAACATTCCTCAGCTCCCACAGGGAATATCAGCCCGAAGACTAATGATGCCCTCTTGGCCGCCATGTCTTGGCATGGACTTCTGAGGGTAGGAGGGAAAGCTGATGACATCACAAGGAATGAAAAGGGATGCCAGTTGTAGATTGCAAGCTGATCAATGTGGGCAGAGCTGCCACTGTTCCAGCACCTTCTACAGACAGACACTGGAAAGTGGGAGAAGAGCAGTAAGGATGCAAAGGCGAGGACCTGGAAATCTGCCTCAGTCACAGCAGTGGGGACACAGTCCAGAGAGAATTGCTCAGAACTCTAGCCTTTGTCACTTAGTAGGTTTGCAGTCATTTGTTTCTGAGGGTTTTTACTGTGTGGGCATATATTTCTGGTTAATACATTAACTGAGCAAGCATTTCCTGGGGATCAATTCTGTCTAAGGCACTAGGCTAGAACAATGAATAAGACACAGCCCCAGTCTGAAGAATCACGGTGTTCAATGGAGAAAGCCAAGACCAATGAGACAATGCCCTGTGAAAAGTGCTGTAAAAGTGGGTTGGAGGTGCTAGGAATGACAAAAGGGAGGAAGTACCCAAGTCTAATTGGGAAAATTGAGGACTACTTTAAATAGGTGACACATCTACTGTGTCTTCTACTTCTTAGGGATAAAGAATGGGGCTCTTGTGTTCTAAGCCAGGATTGGTCAGCAAATTTTCTATAAAGGATAGTAAATATTTCAGGCTTTGTGGGTCATAAGAACTGTTTCAACTACTCAAGTCTGCTGTTGTAGTGTGAAAGCAGTTGAAGGCAGTATATAAATGAATGGTGGGTGTGGCTGGGTTCCAATAAAACTTTATTTATAAAAACAGGCAATAGGTCAATTGACTGCAGGTCCTAGTTTACCAGTCCTGTTCTAACCCCTTGATTGGACAAAGTCTATCCCATGCTCACAATAACCCTCTGTGGTAGGTACAGATGAGAGAATTTTGGCAAATTTCCCAGAGTGATAGAGCTAGTGAAGGGTGGAAGTAGGATGATCTCAGGCCATCTGCCTTTTGAGTTAAAAGCCCTTAACCACTCGTGCTTCACTCATCCTTCAGATACGCTTATGAATCACCATCATATGTTTCCCCCTTTCATCCCTCCTTCTCCCTGTTTCTTGTTTCTGGGTTCTTTGTCCCGAAAATCCACAATATGCGCAACACAGCTCCAGGCACTTTGGAGAAAAGCATCTAAAGAAGACAATGCATAATCCCTGTGTTTGCTTGTTTACAAGTCCATTGAGGAGCCAAGATATATACAAGAGAGGAATAAGAAAGTGTTGGGGGAGGCAGGAAGGCTTCCTTCCCACTTTGGAGGGCTCATCTCACATGGAGAAAGTCCATCCACGTAACACTGCTGGCTTCTCCCTACTCAACCCTCTCAAGAGAGGAGGAAGAATGTATTCTAATTGGAAAGCCATGAAGGAGACACTGGGTGCACAGAGCCAAACCCCTTCATTTCCCGTTCCCCTTAGGGAGCTTGGCTGCTCAGAGAAGGCACTTGCTTTGCTCTGCTCCTCTGTGATACAAATTGTGAAAGGGCAGACTCTGTCTTAGGAAAAGCACCTTCCCCAGTGCTGCCTGTGATGGGACTATGCTGTGAATTCTGTTGGTCTAATAGCAGGTTTCTCAACAATGAAGATGCCGCAGTGGTCTCCCTATGCCCTTTCACCTTGTCTGCTTTCTCAATTACTTTGTAACTTGCTGGCATGCAGGGCTTTATTAATTGGGTCTATTGAATCCCCCAATAGACAATGCAAGACAACACTAGAGAAGTGACCTCTCCTTCCCCTTTCCCCTTAAAACAAAGGCTGAGATTTCCGGTGCTATGGATAGCTCAGAGGAGGGAGAAGAGGCCGCAGGGGACTTAGGGAGAGGGCAGGAAGAATGGATACATTCACCAAGTCTTCAGGGATGAATACGGTTTGGATAGGCTAAGCTATTTACACATATTTGTTGCTGCTTGGAGTCAAGACCTTGGGGTCCCCACACTCTGAAATATTTTTCCATGGGGCTTTTTGTCTGGGTATTCACTGGATCATAGAATCTTAGAATTAGAAAGAACTATAGTGATAGTTGAGTCCAAGTCTACAGCAGCAAATCCCAAACAGAGGCTGCCTCAGAATCACCTGGGGAGTTAAAAAAAAAAAAAAAAAAGAAGGTATCCAGTTTCCACCCCCTGAAGATTCTGATTCAGTAGTTCTGGGACAGGGGTAGGAGTAGAAGAATTTTCCCAGCTTCCTAGGTGATTAAGCAGCATGGTTTGCTATATCTGGCAGGTGATCACTCAACATTCATTTCAACACTGCCAGTGACGGGGGCTCACGATCTCCCAAGACAGCCATTTCTGATATGGCACTTGAATATGGTACCCAGTAAGTTCCATTACCTGGATCTGACTGAAGTCCCTTTTAAGTGTTGAGGGGCATGTAGAAATCTGCAAAGAAAAAGCATCAAGTTGTAGCAACTGTCAGAGACACACTCATCTTGCTCACCCAGTAATGTCTCCCTCAATCTTGACCGGACATCAGAACACACTGGTCATGCCTGCGCCTTTGCATTTGCCTTCAGCTCTACTAACTCCGATCTCATGCTGGAGTGACCACCAGCTCCTGACCAGGGCTAGCTTCCTTAACATTCCTGCCTAGACTTGATTCTTTCTTTTTTTCTTTCCTTTTCTCTCCCCTCTTATCCTCTCCCTTCCATCTTTATTGAGGTGTAAGTGATATGCCATAAACTGAACATAAGTAAAGTGAACAGTGTGATGAGTTTTTTAAAAAACATTTTTAATTTTTAAAAAGATTTTATTTATTTATTTGACAGAGAGAGCACAGCAGGGGGAACGGCAGGCAGAGGGAAAGGGAGAAGCAGGCTCCTGGGATCATGACCCGAGCTGAAGGGAGACACTTAACCGACTGAGCCAACAAGGTGCCCCAGTGTGATGGGTTTTGACGTACATATACATCCATGAAGCTGTCACCATAATCAAGATAACGAATGTATCTATCACTCCCCAAAGTTTCCCTGGGCCCCTTTTACCTCCCATCTCCATGTGACCACTGATTTGCTTTCTGCTCGACTGTTTTCTGACCAGGAGCTCTTACCTGATCTTGTCCCAGGCCAGTCACCCTCCTGAAACTAATTTCACCTACCAGTGTGCGAGGGTCCCAGCTGCAGACTTCTCCCAATCTTACCCCCGGACTTAGCCCCTCAGCTGGGATGTGACAAGCCCAGTTCTGCCCTCTAGGGGGTCCTGGATGCATTTAACTCATCTTACACATGATAAGACTTCAGTTAATACTTCAATTTCAGTGACTAATATAAAATCACTACTAATAACTGCCACTTACAGAATAGCTATTCTCCACCAAGAATGGAATTATATAAAATAATAATAATAGTAACAATGTTTTCTCTCTGTAACCCTCATGCTAGCTATACGAGGAAGACTTTCATTTCTCCTTGTTGTCCATGAGAGGATATCATGACTGACTTAGTCAAAAGTCTTGCTGAAATCTAGATATACTATGTCTGTAGATTTTTCTGCAATAACAATTTTTTTTTTTTTGCAATAACAATTTGAAATCCTAACCTTAACAGATTTTTTCTTCAGAAATGCACTGATTCCTTCATTAGAAACTTTCCTGGTGCAGTGTACTCTGCTCAAGATAAAATAAAGTGTTCTGTAGAGTCAGAGTCACTCATAATATACTATTATTTTGTGTTCATCTTGTTTGCAGTAGACACGTAATTTTAGATCTTTCATAGGCAGTCTGTATTTCAAATAAATATTGCTTGACTGTTGTAAGAGCCTCTTGATATGGCTGATTTCCAAACTGATCAGAAAGGCACCTCTGTTTGCCTTGGCAGGGGATGTGAAAGGCAGGATAACTCCTCCTAATCCCACAAGGACGATATGTGAAGTGAATTTTCCCATTCAGAATTTATTTATATCGGCCTTGAACCTGTGAAACATTTGATACAGTTTTAGCATTTTTTTCTGATGAAAGGTGATTTTTTTGGGTAAAATGCAAGTAGAACATTATAGAACTACTAGGAAAATTTTTTTTTTAAGTAGCAAAGATGTTATCCGATGTCATAGTACTCCCAAATGTAAAACAATATAAATTAGGTCTACATTAAAGATTTGGAAAATATCAAAACTGATGAAAGCAAAATATATTTCTTTCAAGATACTTGAAGCTAGTTTTATTCAGTTTCATAAGCATAAACTATAAGTGAATCTAGTGTCACTTCACTGTAGGACCCCCACACTGTCTCACCCACCAGGACATGCAATAATTAGCCTGTCATTGAGCTCCAAGGCTCTCCCATGAGGCCCTCTGCACAGCATGATCTTTGGTTCTGTTCTGCCTCAGGCACTTACTTCCTCCCTGTCAGTTATGTAGACATTGGTTTTCTGTTTTTCTGTTTTGTTTTGTTTTTTTCAGATTCAGCTCCTTTTCATACTCATTTATTCAACAAATATTTATTGAGCAGCTACTGTATTTTATATTATTTTATATAATTCCACTCTTGGTGGAGAATAGCTCTTCTGTAAGTGGCAGTTATTAGTAGTGATTTTATATTAGTCACTGAAATTGAAGAGGCTAGGGATGCAACAGTAAACAAAATAGAAAAACTCATGGAGATTCTATTTTGACAAGGAGACAAACAGTAAATGAAATGAATCAGTATATATGGTATAGTCTATTATGAGAAGTACCGAGATGAAATATAAAGAAGAGAAGAGATAGGAAGCTCTGTGTGTGTGTGTGTGTGTGTGTGTGTGTGTGTGTGAGCTGGGAAAGGAAGGAGCTTACCATTTTAGAAGGTGCATTTCACAGAACACAGCACTTAAAACTAAAGCTTATATGCTTTGTTGGTGAGAAAATTCTAGGGAAGTCAGAGCAAGGGACAGGAGTGGTGAGGCAGGAAAGGGGGGAGAATCGATGCGAGAGTGCATTCCATGGGAGTCACTGCAACCGATTTCTGCATCTCCCAGGACCGACTTCTGAAAGGCCATCGGAACCGTTACGTCTCAGGGCATTCTGTCTGAAGTGAGGAAGGGAGAAGGATTTGCTGTGAGCTCCTGTATCCCGCTGGGGCGTTAACTTCGGCAGTTTGGGAGCAGGTCCCGCGGCATCTGCTACCTTGCACAGGTAGGGAAGGCCTGAAATGTAAAGCAAGAGGCAAATGGTGTGGGCCCGAGGGGAGGGGCTGCTGGGTTGTTGGTGGGAAGCCCCACTGGGTTGGATGCTACGGTGGCAACGGGGGCAGAACGGGTGGCCCAGAGCCCTGGAAATAGGAGAACCCAAGAGGATCTGGGGTGTGATATACCAGGGTCTGATACAGAGTGGCATGGGTGGGGAGCCCATCAAAAAGGTGACACATAAGTAAAGGTCTGAAGCTATGTGATTTTGTGGGAAAGGAGCATTCCTGACAGAGAGAATACATGCAAAGTGGTCAGGTGGGGGCGGATGTGGCAGTTTCAGGGGACGGGGAAGGCCAGGGCAACTGCGGCATAAGAATTCAAGTACATGGTAGGCGAGGGGGTTGGAGAGGAAGCTTGCAGTCTGCACATGCCTGCCTGTAGATCTTACAAGGATTTGGGTTTTCCTCCAAGTATGATGAGAAACCACTGGGCAGGGGGAGGTCTCTGCAGAGTTCTGACACGATCTGACTAGCATTTCAAAAGCATCAAACTTTGATTTGCATTCTGGTTGTGACCATGAGCTATCACCTCACGCCTCTTAGAGTGGCTAAAATAAAAAAGACAAGAAATAACAAGTGTTGGCGAGGATGTGGAGAAAAGGGATACTTGTGCGCTCTTGGTGGGAATGCAAACTGGTGCGGCCACTGTGAAAATGGTATGGAGGCTCCTCAAAATATTAAAAACAGAAATCCCATATGATCCAATAATTCCACTACTGGGTATTTACCCAAAGAAAATGAAAACACTAATTCGAAAAGATATGTGCACCCTTATGTTTATTGCAGCATTGTTTACAATAGCCAAGATATGAAGTAAACTAATGTTCACAGGTATATTAATGAATAAGAAAGATGTGGTAGATTTATACAAAGGAATATTGGCAGCCTTTTAAAAAAATTATTTATTTATTTATTTGACAGAGAGAGACAGTGAGAGAGGGATACAAGCAGGGAGAGTGGGAGAGGGAGAAGCAGGCTTCCCGCCGAGCAGAAAGCCCGATGCGGGGCTCAATCCCCGGACCCTGGGATCGTGACCTGAGCAAAAGGCAGACACTTAATGACTGAGCCACCTAGGTGCCTCAATATTAGGCAGCCTTAAAAAGGATGAGATGATGCCATTTGAGAAAATGAGGATGGACCTAGAGGGTATTTCACTAAGTGGAATAAGTCAGACGGAGACAGACAAATACCATATGATTTCACTCAAAACAAATGAATAAACCAACAAAAAAGCAGAATCAGACCTTAAATACAGAGAACAAATGGACAGTTGCCAGAGGGGAGGAGGATGGGGTGTTAGGCAAAAAGGGTGAAGGGGAGTGGGAGATACAGCCTTCCAGTTATGGAATGAATAAATCACAGGAATAAAGGGCACAGCACAGGGAATATAGTCCATGATATTGTAATAGCAATATATGGTGACAGATGGTAGCTACACTTGAGGTGAGCATAACATAACGTATAAAGAAGTTGAATCACAATGTTGTACACCTGACACTAAGGTAACATTGTGTGTCAACTATACACAAATAAAAACATTTAAAAAAAGGATCAGACTCTGGGCTGCTATGTGGATAGCAAGCTCAAGAGGTTGGGGCAGAAGCAGGGTGACCAATCGGGGCTACTGCAGTGTTCAGATGGGATGCTGGTGACTTGGACCAACGTGTAGCAGTGCAGGTGACGAGAGGTAGTTGGATTCCAGGTTTACTTTGAAAGACTGCCTGATGCATTGGAGATATAGGACATGAGAGAAAGGAAGGAGCCAGAGATGCTTCCAAGGTTTCTGTTCTGAGCAAGTGTAAGAATGGACTTACCGCTTACTAAAATGAGGAAGACTACAAAAAGAAGTAGGTTCAGGGCAGAAAAGTAGGAGCCCAGCTTGGGACATCTAATGTTTGAAAGAGCAAGAAAGTGGCTGGATAGTGGGGAGAGTTGGACCAGGGATGTAACTTTGGGAGTCACCCGCAGATAGATGACACTAAACGCCACCAATCCAGATGAACTTAACCGGACAGTGAGTGGAGGTAGGACAGCAGAGAGGTCTAAGGCCTGAGATGAGGTGTTTAGAGGTTGGGAGGATGAGGGCAAATTGGCAACACTGAGAAGGAATGGCCAGAGAGAGGGAGAACCAGCGGTGTGCAAGAGCCTAGATGCCAAATACAGACAAGGCTTCAGATGTTTGTTGATTGTGGAATAATAGCAATCTGGTGGAAAGCTGTCCCTTCCATTTGTGAGCACCTTTGCAAGTTAGAGATACCCTGAGATTCCTCTTCATTTCCTTATCTGTAAAATGCTAACAACATTTTTCTTAAAAAACTGTTGTTAAAAGATTCAGGGGGCGCCTGGGTGGCTCAGTTGGTTAAGCGACTGCCTTCGGCTCAGGTCATGATCCTGGAGTCCCTGGATCAAATCCCGCATCAGGCTCCCTGCTCAGCAGGGAGTCTGCTTCTCCCTCTGACCCTCCTCTCTCTCATGCTCTCTGTCTCTCATTCTCTCTCTCTCAAATAAATAAAATCTTAAAAAAAAAAATTAAAAAAAAAAAGATTCAGCAAAGAGCCTCATAAACCATTATGTATTATTCACAAAGAGGGCTTCCTATCATTTTAGTTACATCGATGAGGTCAGTACTCAATCTGGTCCTTTTCTCTCTCTCTCTCCTTCATTTCTTTTTTCCCCCTCTTTCTTTCATTTTCTCTTTTTCCTTTCTGTCTTCTTCTTTTTGTTTCTCCTCCCCATCCATCCTTCCATTAATTAATTAGTTAATTAATTAATGTGGAGGAAGAAGAACACGAAAGACAGAGTTATGCATTAGAGAGTATTACCTCTGGCATGTATCACAGGATGTTAAATGTGGCTTCTAAGGTTCTTTCTGAGTTTTCAGTTTTGGCCAAGTTCCCACAAGGCTAAGAACAGTAGATGTCATACCGCCCACAGAAGAAATGCTAAGAGCTTGTGAGTCTTAGCTCATAGCCCACCTTGAAGTATATAAAAAATCCTTGAAAGAGGCAAAAATCAGAGAGAGAGAGAATTTCTTTGGAGAGTTGTCAGGGTGTGGGGTGTTTCCTTCACATAGAGCTGAGTGAGCCAAGGGAACTTTTCAGGGGGTTTGCCATGTGTCCCTGGACATCTGGGGACTCCAGGGTCTGCTTCCTCACGCATGTCTGAAAATCTAAAGACCAGAGACTGGCTGAATCGCTGGCCTGCTACAGAGGGGAAAGACAAGACAGTTCAGCGAATAGCTGAACACACTGGTTTTGACCACATGGAGGAAATCCAGCAGCAAGTCATCTCAAAAGGGACCCTGGCAGAGAGGACCGCTGGGCATGGCAGGTTGGGGCATTGCCTGACGCTTTGGGAGGTCATAAGGGGCAAATGAGTTATCAACGGCTTCTCCTTGCCATTGAATTCCAGAGTTGGGAATTCTAACTTGGGCCAGTGACATAACATCTTTGTTCTTCAGTTGCCCCACCGCACTATAATGAATCTTTTCCTAGGGAGAACTAAACACTGGATGACATCTGTGGAGATCCTTATATGAAAACAATGAATCGTGGATCACCACATCAAAAACTAATGATGTATTGTATGGTAACGAACGTAACATAATAAAATAAAATAAAATAAAATAAAAATATGTAGGTCTTTCAAACCCTTTCCCCTAATCCTTCTTGTTCTGAGCTCAAGTCTGAGGGTCTTGAACCAGACACAGTGAACTGAAAGGGAAGTTAAGGAGATAGAGGGCGTCTTCCCTCCTGACTAAGATGTTCAAAGCTCTTCCTCTCTCCACTCCCCCCCCCCCCCCCGGTAAATTCCCAACCTAAGGCAGGCCCAAGTGGAGGAAAAGAGAGGAACTTTAAATAAACAGGAGAAAACAAAACATGGGTATAAGATTGCATTGGTCTGGCCTGGAACTCTTAATATCTGAGAAGGACTGGGGGCATTATAAAATCTGCCTGGGGTGTCACTCAGGATGGGGAGGACTGAGGGCCCAGTGGGCTCTAAGGGGGCCCTTGTAGGAAGGAACCAAGTTATTTTTTGCTTCTGGCCAATCATGTCTAATAAACTCATTTGATAAATACAAGTTTGGGGATTGTTTTGAAAATGGCTTTTCTAGCAATTGCTTCCAATTCTGCCCATAGGTTTTTGGAGCAGAAAACTGTCTTTCGACCTTCTCACTCCAGGGCTTGGGTAAAGAGTAGTAGTCACTTCCCTTCTGGGACTTCTAAATATTGCTTGAAATACTGGAGTTTCTGATTCTTCTAGGAGAAGCCTGGGCATATTTTGAGATGAGTAAATGTGGAATATGTTGGCCTCAATGCGAATATCCATGAAAAGGACTTGAGAGACCTTTTGAGTAGTTGTGATTTTTGAGAAAACCCTTTGCTGAGTCATTCTCCGAGGTCCAGGAATTTTTCTGGGTTTTTCTATGTGTCTTGGCAATTCCTTATTCCTGAGCAATTTTCTAATTTTACTTATTATTATTTTGTTATTACCATACTTTTCACAGGAACTCCTCCTATGGCTCGAAACGTCTAGCTAATATTTAAAGTTGTCCCTGAATCGCGTGCCTTCTTGGCCTTACTGTTCAGGTATCTTTCATTTTGGCAAATATTAGTTACCAGCTGTGATTAAAATATGGAGCCAATGCTTTAGGACGGACACAGAAGATGGTCTTCCTGCAGGACAGATGGCACCTCCGGCATTACTCAGGTTGGCCATCTAAGCCCATGTGGCCTTGGATGTGTGCCTGAGGTCAAGGGTCAAACCAACTTGTAAGTGGGCCCGAGGCCACCCTAACAGATGGGTGAGGATGGAGAGAGTCAGCAGACCACAGAGGCCCCAAAGAGAATCTGTGTACACGGAAGGAGTGTGGCATTTCACTCTCTCCCCGAAGAGGCCCTGGTACTTAGACACAAAAATTATGGTTTGCTGCAGAAGTCAGGCATTAATAGAGAGATTTCTACACATCCCCAGTCGAATGCCCTCGAGCTTAGAATCAAGTGAGAGAACTCTGAAACTGAGCCTTTATCTGAATTGACCAAAACTGCTCCTGTGAGGCTAAACACTGGGACTATGCATCGTCTGATCATTTTCTCTTTCCGGGAAAATAAGGAGGTTAGAGAGTGCGCTCTCAGTCAGAGGGGTCCTGGGTGAAGGGGACCCTGGAGCCAGGGACCCTGATGGCTATGGGACAGAATTGAGGGTGGGCGTGAGGCAGCCTGGGCCTGCAGAAGAAATGCGTTTTCAGGACTTTCCCTCTGCCTCCTTTGTGACATCCCCCTTCTCTCTCTTTTGCAAAGTGTGCCGTGAATACCCTGTCCGTTGTTCAACGGACATTCTGGCTCTTCTCTTTCTGGGTCCTGCCAGCCAAGTGTCGTGGGAACCCTTGCAGGGGACGTGGCTGGGACAACAAAGAACATCGTGTGCTGATATGTGGATCTAAATATATTTTTGTTCAATAGGCAATATTCTTACCCATCCAGGAAGGTAGGAATGAAAAGATGCCAATGTGTGCCTTCTCACGAGTGCATTTCCAGGGAAAACTGGCGGCAGCCTCACTAAGTTGTGCGGCTAGGGGTTTGGGAGATGGAGAAGAAGAGGAAATGGACCCTGGGCAGACAGATGAGGTACTGATGGCAAAAGAAATGCACCACGGCTGGCCTGTGCTTGTCCTCATTCCGGGAGACAGAAAAAGCAAATAAGAGGGAGAGCTGAGTGCACTGACCCCTGACTCAGGTCTACCGAGGCTGCGTAGCTGGTTTTGAGAAACACAACTTCCTTCACCCAGGGAAGGTGTCTTACCATGATGTGCAATGCTCAGTAGGAGAATCAGAGAGCCACCAGATAGAACAGTTGGGAAGTAGGCGGGTCCCAGCATCACAGGGGTACCCCCGCCGGGCACCACCTTTATAAAAGTGTGTGTGTGGAAAGGGGCTGACACCACGCTCAATACCACACTCAAGGCCCTGGCTCTTTACCTCTGTCTGGAGCTGACTTAAAACCCTACTGTTTGCGAGACGTTGTCCTTAGCACTCTATAATTGTCAATGCATTCAGTTTTCGTGGCAACCCTAAGACATGGGTACTCTTATCCTTTGTGTTTTATAGATGAGAGCTTAGGGTCCCACGGCTGGTGTGATGCAGACTGGGATTTGAAGCCTAGTTCTTCATTATTCAGCTTTGTTTTCTATCCCATAACTCCAGCTAATTAGCAATGCACAAACCTTCGGGCCTTCCTGTTCCGTGAGATGGGGAGCTGCCTGTGGACCAGGATCGTGTCGACTTCACCTTTGTTTTCTCCGGCAAGGAACACAGTGCCAGGTACCTGGTTGGCACTCGGTGGACGTATTTTTAACCACAGCTGTCGGTGCCAACGGCCCTGCCATTATCTCTTCTGTGGCACAAATTCTAGAACAAACGGCTTTCATTTTTATTTTGTACCCTGGCTGCCAATCAGACCGTTTGCCACACTTCTCCTGGGGCTCTGTGCCCTTGACTCATTCCTGAGTGTTTATTATGCAGGAAGCAGCTCGGGTTGAACAGCCTGCTGCCAACTAGGTGTGACCCACCTCTCAGGTCTGTTTGCTCCGGCCACAGATAGCCACCCACGGCAAGAACAGCACTTTTGAATGCGTCCCCTCCCTCAAGGTTTCTCTCCTCTGCCCTGGGAAGTTGCCTAGCAACCTCTCTCCTTCCACTCCCCGCTTCCCGTGGAGCCATCCCTGTCTCCACCTCCCCATCACCAAGCCCCCAGACTCTCTGCCATACTGTTGACCCCCTGCATCGCTCTGCTTCGTTACGGTCCCATCACCAAACTTGATACAGGCTCAGTTTTCAAAACAAACTCAGCCTGACCCAGAAAGCATCTGTCATTTTCTCGTCTTTTAGATCTTCGTAGAAGTCTTTCTAACATCCTTTTAATATTAACCTCAAGATCAAACTACCAAGGAAAGAGGCAAAAACATCAAACCAAAACAAAAAGCCTACTGACTGGAATTTCCTAAGAGGTTTATTCCAGCTTCAAATCACCTCTTTCCCCCTTAAAAAAAAATCAGATCCCACCACACACCCATCATGCATGATACCGTCACACGTGTGGTATCACACATAGGACACGAAGACGGGATGGGACACAGTGCATGAAAGGAATGCGTGATACCTGCGCGTATCCTGGGAGGACCTGCAATCTGATTGGAGCAGCCTGGGAGAGGGACTGCTCCAAGGAGCTTGGGTCACTTGGGTCACTCCAAGGAGAGCCTGGCTGGGCGTGCCTTTGCCATTTGTCCAAGAGGAGGGGATTTCAGACTCTTTCAAGATCGCCATGTACAGTTGTTTAGGTGGCACACAGCCCACAGCCTGCACAACCCTGTGGGGTGGCTCTGGACCATTTAAAGCTCGTTGTTATTCGGTTGTAGGGAGTGTCCTTCTCCACCTTCATCCTCCCATTTTTTTGTCCCACATACTGTCCTACCTACACAGGTAGTCATTTTTATAACTACATCTGCATGATATTGGACTTGAGAGAGAGAGGGTGTGTGAGCAGTGGGAGGGGGGCAGAGGGAGAGAGACAATCTCAAGTAGACTCCATGCTAAGCATGGAGCCCGACACAGGGCTCAATCTCACCACCCTGGGATCATGATCTGAGCCGAGATCATGATCTGAGCCAAAATCAAGAGTCAGATGCTTAACCGACTGAGCCACATAGGTGCCCCCACATCATATTGGATTTAAAGTTAATTAAAAAATGTTCCAGTCCATATATCTTCTTTTTACTGACGACTGGTTTCCCGGGGAAAGAGAGGTAAAGGGGGATAGAAGCTGGGGTGCCTTCAGATCCAAGCCCAGCCTCACCTTTCCTGGCTGAATCCACACTCACAAATTCTCTTGTTCTATGCATACACCACCACATGTCTAAATCCAGATCTGACAGCAGAAGTGTAGGAGTGGGCAGGTGGGAAACGCTAGGTCCCGGGTCCAAAGGGATCTGCGCAATTTAATAATAAGAGTATTTATCTAAACTCCCCATCCCCGTGGTTGTTCCACTAGACTAGTTATTTCTTTGTTATCTCTTAGGCTCAGAAGACCGGGTTCTGTTAGAATTACTGCCACAATGCACAACAGGAGAAGCGGAGGGCACAAAAGTGGGAGGCAGAGCGAGAGCATGCACAAATCATGGACAAAATGATGGCAGTACCAATATTGCAGGTTCATTGTTCAGATTAAGAATATACCTATGTGACAGAAACACGTCAAGAAATGAGATGAACTTTTTAAAAATCTCTGTTCCCTCCACCACACACACACACAAAGAATGTACAGGTATGTATGCATGTGTGCATGTATGTGTATGCCAGCCCATATCTATCCATCTAGCTATCTAGCTATCTATCATCTATATCTATCTATCTATCATCTATCTATCTATCATCTATCTATCTATCTATCTATCTATCTATCTATCTATCTATCATCTCTCTCTCTTCTCTCTCTCTCTCTATCTATCTCCTGTTCTACATTAGGTACTTGAGAAATCATAGCTCTTACTATTATAAACCAGAAGAATCCAAATTGAAATCAAGATTCTTGGTTGGCAACATGCCATGGCAGTTCTGCTCATGTTTCCCAGCTAGCCCCCAAACAGGAAAATGCCTTTCAGGTGATGAAATTGGTCAAGAAATTCAATGTAACATCAAGGGCATCTATGATCAATACCAAGAACATTAAATACCAATGCTAAATGTTTTAGAGCACTCATTGTTTGCTGTGATAAAATTATGTTGGGTTGCAAGAAGAAAATAAATAGAAGATGGCAGGATTCTGAATAGGTACAAATATTCACTTATTCTTTCTTTGACCAGTTGCTTACTCTGTGGTGGGCACTGGGTTAGGAGCCATGGAAGCAGAAGAGAACGTGTTAGTGTAAGTTAGGTTAAGGTAACAAATAAATCTAAATAGGAAATGCCTCAAGACCACAGAAGATTGTATTTTTCTCATGTAAGTATTCCAAGAGAATTGAGGGAGCCACTTTCCTCCCATCCATGGGTTCCTTCCAACTGTGGCTTCATCATGTCTGAAGACCTCATCATCATCCACAACTAGCCAAATAAGGGGAAAGAGCATAGAGGAGCAAGTGTGGAGACTTTTTATGGTCCAGGGCAGGAAATGGCCCACATCACTTCCGCTCACATTGCACTGGGTAGGGCTGAGCCCTGTGGCTGTACCTAATCACAAGGGAGCCTGGGAAATATTTAGCTTTATGCCCATGAAGAACAAATATTGTTGGACAGCTAGTGATGACTTCCCCAGGAGGACAATCCCAGGTCATGGAGCCATACCATAAGGTGACTTAGAATTGCTGGACATGGGAAAAGAACCTCTGAACAACCAGGATTAGACATGGGGGAGGCTGGTGCAGTGTTGTGTTCTGAACACAGTCACTAGAAGGACTACGAAGTGAAAGGAACTTGGTTGCTACAAACAGACAGGCCAAGCTTTATCTGTGCACAAGGAGAAAAGATACCTCAGCAACCCAGGAGGATGCCACCCTCAGCGGTGTTGTCCTTTGGCACTCAGGATACCTTCCTGACCTACATCAGACTGGTTCCAACCAAGATCAAGTTGCTCCAGCTTGGTCTTGCTGAATATATTTCAACTACATCTTCTATGGGGGAGGGGAGGACTCACTGACTTTGAAGAGAAGCTCTACAGGGGAAATGGGTGTGATAAAGGACGGGTGTGTAGGAGCCCAAGGCTCCTCCTGAAACCCCATCTCTTCAGCTCACATGGAATACTGCTGGATCACTTGGCTCTGAATTCTGATCCTTATAACTGATCTGTGGATGGATGGAGGGCAGAATTGTAAGATGGCCTCCAAGATTCCTGTCCCCTGGTGTACACACCTTGTATGATCCCCTTGTGTGTGGAACCTGAGCATGTGAGGGAATAGTGGTTCCCTTGGAAAGTTTATATTCATTCAGTGGCAGTGGTTCTGGGATAGGTAGTGTTGTTACATTACATTATATGAGACTCAATTATAGCCCCTGGAGAGAGATGCTTCTGTTGGGTTTGAAGAAAGAAGCTGCGATAATCGTAAGAGGGCCATGTGTTTAGGACCCAATGAAGGCCCCTAGGAGCTAAGGCTGACCTCTGATTAATAGTCAGCAAGAAAATAGGATCCTCAGTCCTAAAAAGAACCGAGTTCTTCAGGCCCCCACGTGAGCTTGGAAGAGCACCCAGAGCCTCACATGACACTGCCCTTCAGAGTAGAAGGCCCAGCGTACTTGTGCCTAGACTCCTAATGCACAGACACTTTGATATAATAGATCTGTACTGTCTTAAGCTGCTAAGTTTATGGTAAATTTGATTATGGTAATCAATTTTCTATTGATTACACAGCAATAGAAAACTAGCAGAGAGTACTTGGGTAAATCAGTTACCTTCCCTGAGCTTGTTTGTTTGTTTGTTTATAATCTCTAAAATGGATATTCCTTTTAGATTTATGGCAAGAATCACATGAGATAATGTATCTAAAAGTGTTTTATAAATTATCAAGTTACCAACACTGGTAAAAAGGACTTATTAATAATAGGCAGTAAGGTCATAAATTAACATTGAAGGGAAAACAAGGCACTAAGCATTTGTTTTAAAAAATGTATCTAATTAGTATTTATTTTTAGAAATCATTCTGGTTTTCTCTGCTATTTAATGATCTATTTTTATCTCCTTAGCAATCAGAGTTAGCAAGGCCTTCTGGCATGAGACACAGTGAGATTCTGGGGATGCAAACCAGAATGTCTCCAAGATGGATTGCATTGTGTAGGTTATTCCTGTTGAAGAAGTAGTTGCAAGAAGGATCTGAACATACTCTGCCCTCCAGCCAACTCGAGTTCCAAATCTTGCTGGAGTTGCCTTTTTTTTTCTTCTTTTTTAAAGATTTTATTTACTTATTTGAGAGAGAGAGAATGAGAGACAGAGAGCACGAGAGGGAAGAGGGCAGAGGGAGAAGCAGACCCCCCGCTGAGCAGGGAGCCCGATGCGGGACTCGATCCCGGGACTCCAGGATCATGACCTGAGCCGAAGGCAGTCGCTTAACCGACTGAGCCACCCAGGCGCCCCTGGAGTTGCCTTAATAGTGAAAATAAGAGCTGGCCTAAAGACTTAAGGACAAGACAGAATCAACAGAAACTATCCGTGTTGTTGGTACATACTATTTGAATGATCGTTTAATTTGTAAAATGCTCCTTGGCTTTGTCTATTTGATTGATCTTGGGGATCCCCAGGGGTCTACAGATCACACTTGGAAAACTGCTGCCATACAAAACTGGCACTGCAAGAGGTAGTGAACGTGGTAGGAATGATCTGGAATCCTTGGTTGTTAGAAATCACAGAGGCAGCTCCTGATTGCAAACACATTCCTGGATTAGATGAGATCTTCCAAGGAATCTGTTGAGGTCAAAACTATTTTCATAATAATACTAAGATATTTGCCTTGGTCTTGTCTTGACATTTGTCATGATATTGCAAAGATAATCGTGTACCAACTGCTGGCTCTTTAGCACAAATCAGGCAGTGGTACCAAATGGCCAGGAAGTCACAGTAAAAGAAACAAATGTTAAAAACCATTACAAAACCAAAGCCAGTTCCATTTAAGAATGTTCTTGATTAAGTGATAAAAATTAATTTTATTAATTCTCAACTCCTAAGTGCATACCTTTTTAATATGCTGTGTGACAAAATAAGAAGTATACATAAAACCCTTATGTGGCATGCTAAATTATGATGATTGTTCTGAGGAAAAACAGTTCGTGATTGTTTGAGTTGTAAGCTAACTAGCTACTTGTTTCCCCCATGGATCATCCTTTTTATCTGAAAGAAGAGCTGACTAACTATGGTTATTTGGACTTGGGTATTAGGCAGACATTGTCTCAAAAATAAACCAAGAGAGCCTGTCACTTTGAGGGAATCAACAGACAGTATTAGCTGCCAAAGATAACATTTGAGTTTTCCAGCAAAAATTGGAAAAGTTAGAATTTTGGAAAACTTGTTGATAGCTTCCTAATTCTTAAAGACTTTTCCCGTAAACTTGTGGTAATATTAATGACTGTGATTTTAAATTTTATGTAATGAAATGTGTCAATAGATAGAAGATCTGCATAGCTTAATGAACCGGTATTTTCCAATGACCGTTATTTTAATACAATGTTACAAAATCATGCGTGGGTAAAAGAGCCAATCAAAATGGATTTGAAGTAGACCAATGGGCTTAGTATAACAGAGTATGAAAAATTCATGGGTATGTTTTCAGATTCCATATTGCAACTAACCTTTAGAAATTGCCACTTGTTGAGGGGCGTCTGGGTGGTTCAGTCAGTTAAGCGTCTGCCTTCAGCTCAGGTCGTGATCCCAGGGTCCTGTGATGGAGCCCCACGTCGTCAGGCTCCCTGCTCAGCGGGGAGTCTGCTTCTCCCTCCCCCTACTCTTGTGCTCTCTTTCTCTCCCACTCTCAAATAAATAAATAAAATCTTTTTTAAAAGAAGAAATTGCCACTTGTTGAATTTTAGTGTAGTATCAAAGAAGAATATCCACAATTACATGAAAAAGCTATTAAAATATATCTTCCTTTTCCAACTACATATCTGTATGAGGCTAGATTTTCTTTATAGACTTCAACTGAAAAAATATTATAATAGCAGTCTTTTATTAACCTGGACATTAAAGAGATTTGTAAACATGTGATATAATGCCATTCTTGCTGCCTTTACTTTTTGTTTTGGAAAATAAAATTATTTTTCACTAAAATATATTTTCACACTAACCTCTAATGGGTTTGTTATTATTTTTTAGTGAATTAATAAATAAATGCTGTCTAAACCTTTGCTTTAATTTCTAACATGGCAGACATTGATAGATATAATCCACATAAAAACTCTTTGAGATCTATGGTAGGCTCAATAGCAGTCCGCTAAAATTGTCCACATCCTAATCCCCAGAACCTCTGAATGGTACTTTATGTGGCAAAGAGAACTTTATAGATATGATTAAAGATCTGAAATGAAGATTACTCTGGATTATCTGGATGGGGCCGATGTAATCACACAGGTCCTCATAAGAGGTAGGTGATCAGAGAGAGCAGTGGGAGACGTGAGGATAGAAGCAGAGATTGGAGGCGCGGGGGGCCAGACCACGAGTCAAGAAATACAAGTGGCCTCAGGAAGCTGCAAAAAATGCAGAAAGAGACTCTCCTCAAAGCCTCCAGAAGGAATCAGCCCCGTTGACACATTAACTTTCGCCCAGGGAGACTTACTTTGTACTTCCTGACTTTCAAAACCGTAAGGTGATATGATTTCATTGTTTTATGCCGTAAGTGTGTGGTAATTGGTTACAGCAGAAACAAGAAAAGTAATACAGAGTCCTCAGTGATTTTTAAGAGTGTTAAGGGGTACCAAGACCAAAAAGTTTAAGAACCACTAGTGTGGTAACTCTAGGACAGCTTCAATGGAATAAGACCCTAGGTGGAGTGGAATGGCTCAAATCCTTCCCCATGATCCACAGGGGTCATGGTGTAAGATGAGTCTACATAACCTTGGAGCTCCTTCAGGATGGGGAGCGTAGAATGCGCTCCACAATCATGTATAAATAAAGGAATTAATGAATAAATAGACCCCCTGCTCTTTGTCACTTAAACAGCCCATTCAACACAATCATGTGATTTAGGGAGGTCCTACTCAATGCCAGACACTGTTAGGCCATATAGCACTATTACCTTTATTCCATATAACCATGCTGCATGGGAGGTCCCAAAGGGCCGAGGGACTTGCCCGAGTCACACCTAGTAAGTGGCAGTGTGAGGTGTTAAATCTATGTCAGTCTGGCCTGCAAACCCATGTTCTTTCTTCCATGGGCTCCACGGATTTGGATGAGTTTACCTAAAATGGAAGGTTACCTACGGTATTTACATATTATGTCACATTAATATTTCCTGGCCAGAAAGTAAGGATGAAGCTAATCATAAAGACATGTCTGAGTGGGGACAGGTAGATAGGGTGAGTGGGTAATTCACATTTCTTGAGTGCCTACTGTGGTCACCCACTTGTATTTCACCAGGCTCCCAGGTTCTGCACCGGCAAAAACTCTTAGGCAATTTATCCAAAATGCAACTTGTTTTCATGTGCATGAGTTTCTTCCCCCTGGATTTTAAATGAAAGGAATAGATAAGTTCATAGTAAGGAAACAATGGCTCAGTTGCTTGTATATCTGTGACAAGCATTATCTAATACAATTTACCAGAAATTGTTATCATTATCGCTGTCTTCTGGCCACAGCACAGCATTCAGAACGGAGTGTTACCATGGTGCGTCTGATCTGCAGGAATTTTTCCTTTTGTTCTGTTTCACTGGTAAATATTTTCTTGCTTTGCCCTTAACCTAAAATAAAACAGCCGAGCACTGACCAGTCCCTTAGTGACCTTTAGCAGTTTCTCCACTGTTGGATGGCTAATAAGTTAATTAAGCTTCCTGTTAATTAACTTTAATAATTAGCTTTGGTATGGTCCTACCAAGTGGTGATTACCTTGGCTACGGACTGTTAACTCAGCCTGTCAATCAGAATGTGTGCCCACATTGCTAAGGGGACAACCTGCCCCTGTTGGGCAAGAGATAAGAACTTCGCCAGATGTCTTTGTCTCAGGGAGAGCAGAACTCTAGAAATGGAAGAACAATTTGTGTCCAACCTCTTAGTGTCCAAACTTCTGGCTTTCTTAAGATATCTCTATTTTAATGAGGCATTGGCAGAGTGAGTCATCTTGTCTTAATTTAAATCTGACTCCAAAAGACAGATCTGGTTAAAAAGAAGTTGACAGATTTTGGAGGGTTTTTTTTGTTTTGTTTTGTTTTTAAAGGAAACTTTCCTCTTTTAGAAAGACTGACTCACAAGAAGCCATCAATGGTAAATCAGTGTCTATGCTAAATTGCCTTTCAGTAAAATATTTTCCAACCCTGCACTTGCTTGCCTTGTTCACGCCTAGAGACTGTAACGGCCCTGTAAGGGCGCAGGCAGAACCAGCCAATGAATAATGAACGTGGGCTTGAAAGCCACACGTAGCTCTCTCCTGGCCACAACGTCTTGCTAATAGTTTTTAGAACTGCTTGATGTCAGGCTGCACATGGAGTGGAGATGATCCTTGTCAGCTAATTTGGCTTTTAATACTTCGAACATCCTGACTGCTCTGAGGTTTTTCCATAGCCAAATTGTCTTGCCTGTTAAATTTGTAATGTATTTAGGGAACTTCATTTTACATGTTTGGAAAAACGGCCTTGGAAACTCGTGGGTGCTTTTGTGGGAGAGCCGGGGGCCTCCTGGAGCCCGTGCTGACAGGGAGGCAGTGGGAGGCCATGGGGCAGGGGAGCCAGACCACCTCCCTTGGAGGACTTGCTGTGTTTCTGTTCAGGGCTTCAGGAGGACAAAAAAAAATCCAAAATGCTGATATTTTTAGTTTCCACTCACTCCTTGCCTATGAATAGGAATATGACTGAAATTTCCACCAGTGTTCAAAGCAGACTTATCTTTAAAGCAAATGTCAAGAGTTTGAAAACTCACTCTAGATGGAATAATGTTCACATAGACAGAGAAGACCTTAACAAAAGAACCAAAGAAAACAAAGCCCTGGAGCTTTCAGCAGAGTTGGCTTAAGGTCCTGTCCCCCACCCCGTGACCTCACGAGGAGAAGAACAGCAGTGGCTTCCAACCCGAGTGAGAATACACCGTGTAGTAGGAGAGAGGGCCAGCCTGGCCCCATGGCCTCCGCTCTCTGCAGGGTAATTGGAGCCCTTGCAAAACCAGTTGCAGGACTCAAGGAAATGACCCACAGGAGCATGCCGAGGAGGATTCGAATATTTTCTTGTCACCCTACAGCACCAGGGACTGGAGTGAGGCAGGGATAGAGTAGAGGTGGGAGGCGGGGGAGAAGGGAGGGGAGAAATGCAGAAAATGAAAAATGAGAAATAAAATATGGCTGAGGAGCAAGGGCGTGCATGCCAATGGAGTCCTGAGTCGGGGAAAGACCACTCATAGCCCGTCCAGCTTTTCTATGTCCATCATTCCTGGGACGGTTCAGTGCCAGCGATGGGAAGCCAAGTCAGATGTGCCTTGTAAATGTTCACTACATCAGCCCTTGTGGGGGAATCACCAGGAGCGCATTTCAGCTGCCTGGGAAGACTGCTAGGAGCTTCAGGCCAATGCCAGTAAAAAGTAAAAAAAAATTTAGGCCATAAATACTAAATAGCACCTACACCTGATACATTACTTTTCTTTTTCAGGTCACAGACAGGAGAAATCACCATCTTACATGTATTAAGAATCTGGAACATATGAAAAAGTTGCCAAATCATCTAGAACCTGCTATAAAATGTATTATATGGCCTAGTATTTTTCATGCTCTTAGCATATTTTTAATTCCTCTGTTCCCTTGTTCTTCCAGACCCACACAGCAAAATCCCAAGCTTGGATTGGATCTGCTGTCCACATTACCTCTCCCTACATCCGGCTACAGAAACTGTCAGCATCATGCAGCTTGGGGCCAACAAAACATGGGATTCACTTCAGCTGGGCCCTCGTTGGTGCTTTTTATTCCCTGTCCTTAAGCCTTGGTCTCCAGCCACTCCCAAGGTCCTCCATGACTATTAAACCCCTCCTGGGCTTCTCAATTCCCACCCTCCTCCTCCTCTGTTCTCCTCTGTTCTCTGGTTCTCTGACCAGGCAGCCAGGTCAGAACCCAGTGAGGCACCCTCAATCTTGGTGCCCTGGTCTCCCTTCACTCACAGCGAGTGTGCAAGGTCTACCTGTAGTCTCTCCAAAATAACTCTCCCCACCCATCCCCCTTCCTTCCCTCTGTCCCCACAGACATGGTGTGAATTCAAGTCCCTATCACCTTTTGCTAGATCACTGCGATGGGCTCTGAATTGTTATCCTCTTCTCCTGTCTGGTCACTCTTTTGTCACCTCTCGTCTCCTGTCTCACATCCTTTGTCCACCTGTTAAATGAGCCGCGGCTGTAGCAACCGGCTTCCCAACAGCACCACATCTCTGATGCCCTAAGGCTCACCCACACAAGTGTTCAGTGCCTGCCAGAGAGCCCTGCACTGATGCACCTCCCAGGGGACCGGGAAGAGTGAGGGATTTATTGCAATTCTTGACCAGTGAGGGGTGGGAACACATCAATCCATCCTCCCTTGGTGACCACTTGGTGACCAGTGGTGACCACTTGCAGAACACACCCTTGTGTTGGTTTCCCTTCCTTCCCTATTTTTCCCTCCCCACACTCCATCCCTATTCCTGGGATCCCTTCCCAAAGTAAAGCACCTACACCAGCACCATCTTGGGCTCAGCACAGATGTAACTAAGTCTGAATCCCTTCCCTCTAGGGCTCACATCTGAAGTAGAAACAGACCCACTGTCAGATAAACATAAAACAATAGGCATTTATTATGCATAGGGCTCCTGTGGATGCCCATGCGAGGGCACAGAACTCAGTCTCAGGAGGTCAGGGAGACATCCTCTGCTGGATCAGAAGGTGGACATGGTGGGGTGGGAGGGTGGACCAGGAGGTGGGGGTGAGGGGTGTGCATTTAAATGCTACTGAATGAACAGATTTGATGTCTTTAGGCATCTGGGTTTCTTAATAAAGAAAAAAAGCTCTAAGCTGCATGCTTTATTCCATAATATACTCTCTGGCTGCCCATATTTTAGGCTAGTTAATTCCCACATGACAAGAATGTTATACACCTCACAGAGCTGGTTACTTAGTTGGTGTGTATTAGAGTATTTTATGGCAATCTTGCCAGAGCAAGGATGACTTTAAGGAGAAGAAAAATCTAACTATCTTATGACTCAACCTTAACACTAGGGTGTTCACTCTCAAAGGTAAGCATATTAAGATGAGATAGAAAGCTTCCCTATTTTCCTGTTGCCTCTTGTACTATGAGGGGGCAATCTTTAGGTTCATGAGAAGTTAAGTATCCCTGCAACATGGATCCAGAACAGCAGGGGGATATACCAGGTACCCAGCATCTGGGCCGCTGCAGTGACTAGATTTTTCCTGGCAACATCGATCTATAACAATTTGAGCTGTGATTGACACCCCCTTCTAATCCCTGCTCCCCAGCACCCTCATCACCTCCAGCTCTTATCAATCTTGCTTTCTGAGTCACCACTCATTTTTCTCACCTGGGGTCTAACTAGAAGGCTTGACAAAAGATGAGAGTAATTTTTAGATGCATTAGACCTTGCCACCTTGGTTTTAGTCTTCTGTTGTGGTTTTAAATGGGGCTGACTTTTAAGATTAGCTAGGAACATAGTTCCTTTTCTTTCCTTTTGAAATTTTCATCCTTCTCTCTCTTCTTCCCCCTCTTTTTGGGGTCATGTTCTCTCTCCCACATATGCCTGTGTTTGGAACTTCGTGGAAGCCTGCAGTTGTTGGATGTTTGCTGGCAGCATATCAATGGAGAAAAACATTTTCTTTCTCGTCCTTTTTTCTGTCCTAGTTTGCATCTAGGTAAAGTCACATTGAATACCAAGCTGTGCCTTGGCTCTATGGACTTAAAAAAAAAATGAAAGCACCTTTATATATTCTGAACAGTGTTTTAAAAATATATCCCAAATTCTTTGATAGTCCTCCCGTCAAAAGGTGGAGCTTAGTTCCCCTCCCCTCGAGTGTGGTCTGTGCTTAGTGACTTGCTTCTAATGAATAGAATGTAATGGAAGTGATGTTGGGTGCCTCCTGAGACTGGGTCACAAAGGGCACTGTGGTTTAGTCCTTGCTTTCTCTGGGATCACTCGGAGTGCAAGGTCAGGGGGTGGGGAAGCTTTTTTAGAAGTCGACCCTCCAGCTTCAGTCAAGCCTTCCGATGACTGCAGCCCCCTGGGCAATATCTTGACCCAAAATCTCAAGAAAAACTCTAAAACCAGAACCACCCAGCTTGGCTACTCCCACATTCCTGACTCACAGAAACTGTGAGATAATAAATGTTGCTTGTTTTGAGCTGCTAAGCTCTTTAAAATGTAGCAATAGAAAAAGAATACATTCTGAACTCAAGTTCTTTCCTGTGGGGGCTAGAGAGGTGTCTTTCTGCCATATCAGAGGGGCCAAGGCTATGAAAGCAATGGCCAAGGACAGGGGTTATTTAGGAATTTGTAGTTTGAGAAGCTGCTTTCAGGTAAGATAATGTAACTTGTTTGATTTTTGTTTATACTCTCTTTTCCCAAAGAATGCACACCAGTTTATAACAAAAATATGTGCAATGAAACTATAACTACAAATTAGAAAGAAAATCAGGACCAAATAGAGGGAATAGTACTTACAAGCATAAGGACCAACATTGTTGCAACAGTCAAACCTTAAGCACGACTCTGAGTTTCCCAGTAGCCATGGTAAAAGGGGAAGCTTTGTGAGTTCTGCAGCTCTTTTTTTTTTTTTTTAAGATTTTATTTATTTATTTGACAGAGAGAGAGACAGCGAGAGAGGGAGCACAAGCAGGGGGAGTGGGAGAGGGAGAAGCAGGCTTCCTGCCGAGCAGGGAGCCCGACGAGGGGCTCGATCCCAGGACCCTGGGATCATGACCTGAGCCGAAGGCAGACGCTTAACCAACTGAGCCACCCAGGCACCCCAGTTCTGTAGCTCTTATTACTGAAAAGGAAACAAAGCTTTTCCTAGCATCAAATTATAAGACAAAATTCTCTTGTGGACTCCCATACAGATGCTGACCTAGGTAAAGGACAAGGCTCTCAGTCATCCTTGCAGGGATATTGTGTTAGGAGAATTCATTTACCTGTTACTTGCATTCATTAGTAAAGGAGGAAGGGAAGTGATAGAGCTAAGTCCAGGGGTGAATTCTAGAAAATAAAAAGAAATTCCTTCTACCTAAGTGCCTTTTGAAAGTGACATGTAAATATATGTTAAAATATTTTTGATCTGAGCTGAGGCACTTGCTTTTCTCTTTTTCCGTTGGTTTATACATAGCACGAAAACCCTTCTTGGGCAGCAATTTAAAATAGCCCAGTTTATCTCTCTGCTTCTGTTCCCGGTCTTGGTTTTGGGCTATAAACCCTTTCTGCTATCTTGGACTTTGCGGGAGAATGCGAATCCTCCAGCACACCCCTTCACATTCCACTGATTCCTGACCTCCTGCTGTCTTTGCTAGCCGACCACCCCCCACCCCAAAACCCGGGGCTGTCTTCAAGGTCCTGAGAGAGGCTGCACAGGCAGAGGAATGCACAGACCGTGGTAGCTGGGTTGCAAGGACTGTCCAGGGGCCCACCGGGTTGTGCTTTTGGAGCGCATGCCTCAGGTGCAGTGCTCCTAAGAGAGCACTCAGCCCCCAGCGGCACAGCTCAGTTGGCCTGGGCCACTGTGAGGGGGACCCCAAGTGTGGTGGAGCCCAAGGGCCTGGGCTAGTGGGAGGCACCTGTGGTGTAAACCTGGAGGAGGCAATGCTCTGAGAGGCCGGCAGGGGCACGCCTATTGCCTCACCCTAGACATGGGAAGCCTGATCTCTTACGGTTGAAAATGTGAGCTGAATTATGGGAAGATACCTAGCACGTTGCCGGGCATATACCAGGTTTCAATTCACGTTAGTTTTCTTCTTCCTTTCTACTTCCCTTCTTTTCTAGCTCTTCCTCTTTCCTCCTTGCTTCTCCCCCTTTTCCGTCTCTCTCCTCCCTGCATTCCACAAGCATCTGAGAAGCAGGACGGTGTGTGTTGAGTCCTTTTCTGTAAATCTTTGCTCTGGCTATATCCTCCACCTGCAGTCCTGGTCCTTCCCCTCTGTGCTTGGTTAGCTCCATCATCCTGTGCATCTCACAAGGCCCAAGCCTTTGCTGACCTCTCTTACTAGGTCACCTCCCCCTATCAGCTGTTGCCATGGCACTGGAGAGCAATTCATTTTTAGTTCTTACCACATTGGTTATTTCTGTTTTATTAGTATGATCCCTTGATGAAAAGGAAGTTTGCATTTATTTGTATGATTACTGTAACGGTAACCCGGAGACTGTAATGGACTCTGGTTGCCTTTATATTCCCAGGACCCAGAACAGTGCCTGGGACACAGCAGGCATCAATAATCATTGGTTGAATGAACCAATGAGTTGGTGAAGGAAAAAGTCTTGTTCCATAAGTTGTGTGGGGGTTGGCCAGTGAATCACAGGTTTGGTGTGATGAGGATGAGTATCTCTATTTACGAAGGGTGTGCTCAGCCCTGAGGAGACCATGGGCATCTCAAGCTGCAGGACGCCAGATGCCTAGAGGACCAGAGATGTTGCCTCCTCATGTTGAACACAAGAGAGAGATGGCAGGGCCAGATTGCATGGCTGCATAAATGAAGCACAGCTTCTCCAGATCTTTCTTCAATACTCACTACATATCTGTGCTAGTTTGCTAGGGCTGCCATAACAAAGGACCGCAGATGGGGTGGCTTACGCAACACCAGTTTATCTGGTCACAGTCCTGAAGACCAGAAATCTGAGATCAGGGTGTTGGCGGAATTGATTTCTCCCGACGCCTCTCTCCTTGGCTAGTAGATGGCCACTTTCTCGTTGAGTCTTCACATGGACTTCCGTCTGTCGTGTCTATGTCCAAGTCCCTCCTCTTATGAAGATATCCGTCATATTGAATTAGGACCCTACCCTCACAACCTCATTTCACTTACTACCCTTGTAAAGATCCTATCTCCAAATATCATCACATTCTGAGGTACTGGGGGCTGGGACTTCCAACATAGGACTTTGAGGGGGGGACACAAGTCAGCCCAGAAGAGTATATTTAGGCTAACGTGCTGTTGACCAGCTGAGTGACTGCAGGCAAGATGTTTAATCTCTCTGTGTCTCCATAGCCTCATCTGGCATTAATGAGAGCACCGCCTCATGGAGTAGAGTGAGGGTTATATGAGTCAAGGCCTGTGATGTGCTTGGGACAGTGGCATGTGGTGAGCGCTCAGTCAGCGCTTGCTAGTATTATTATTACTGAGCCTTGAGAAAATGATTGTGCACAATTCAAGGATAAGAATTGGGCTCTGTCCTCAATATGCCTATAGGTCCCTTAGACTGAAGATAAAACTAATAAATAAAAACAACATGAGGCACTTTTCTTTTTTTTTTTTAAGATTTTGTTTATTTATTTGACAGAGAGAGACACAGTGAGAGAGGGAACACAAGCAGGGAGAGTGGGAGAGGGAGAAGCAGGCTTCCCGCAGAGCAGGGAGCCCGACTCGGGGCTCGATTCCAGGACCCTGGGACCATGACCTGAGCCAAAGGCAGACACTTAACGACTGGGCCACCCAGGTGATGAGGCACTTTTGTTTTTGTGGAGGGGTGTTCTGATATACATATATATATATGTATATATATATATATATATTTATTATTATGTTATGTTAATCACCATACATCATTAATTTTTGATGTAGTGTTCCATGATTCATTGTTCGTGTATAACACCCAGTGCTCCATGCAGAACATGCCCTCTTTAATATCCATCACCAGGCTAACCCATCCCCCCACCCCCTCCCCTCTAGAACCCTCAGTTTGTTTTTCAGAGTCCATAGTCTCTCATGGTTCATCTCTTCCTCAGATTTCCCCCCCTTCATTCTTCCCCTCCTGCTATCTTCTTCTTCTTCTTTTTTTTTTTTTTTAACATATAATGTATTATTTGTTTCAGAGTTACAGATCTGTGATTCAACAGACGCTTTCTGGGCCACGATTGGGGAAGGGACAGGTAAAGGGAGGAAGGATCCATGGCCACCGGGGGTGTCAGGCTGAGCCCCTATAACCCCTGCAGGGCTTCAGTAGCATCCAGGCTTGTTCGCTTCCCCAGCAAGGTGCTGGCTGAGAGGGAACTCAGTGCTCCTTGGGACATGAGGCACCCTCAGGACTTGCAGTCACCACGCCCTGAGGGATGGATGCTCCTCTCCCCAAGAGTCAGAGCCACTTCGTGAGCCATCCCTGAGCCTCTAGCTTACCATAGAGTTTACTTCTATTTCTGGTTTCTCTATAAATTCCATGAAAGCAGGGATTTGTGTTAGCTTTGTTCATTGCTCTGTATCCAGCTCCTAGAGGAGCGCTCAGTACTTACCAGGCACTCACTACATATTTGTTCAGTGAATGAATGAATGAACAATGGCACTGTGAGCTCTTGGCACTCAGGAACAGACGGAAGGTCAGGAGCAGGGAGTCTTTCCGCCCCTTCACAGGCTTTTGCTGATTGCAATAGGAAGACGTGAGTAGACCACCCAATGCATTTTCAATCTGGTTCATCAGTCAGCAAGTCGGTGGCCCTCCCTCCAGGAGGAGGGGCAGGGCAGTGGTTGTAATAGCCACCATTCATGCCACTTACACTGTTCATAATTATAATCAACTCATCTCTAAAACTCTCTGAGGTAGGTGGTATCTTTATTCCCAGAACTGAAGCATGAAGAGGTTAAATAACCACTCCCCAAAAGACACAGCTAGTAAGTAGTAGGTCGAGAAACCAAATGCAGATCTGTCTGAGGCCAAGTCCTGGCTTTTCACTGCAAGCTCTCATCTCTTTTTGTTTTTGGAGGTATTTTAAGCTGTGTCAGGGGCTGCTCACCAGATGGCTTTTTAATCTCTCTCCTGTTGCTACATTATTAATCTCTAAATTGTTTAGTGGAGAGAAGAACTGGTACAGAAAGGAGGCATCTACATGGGAGAGGCTTCCTGGGAGAGCGGCTGACATTTCACGTGGGCCTGGGAGGGGGGCTAGGTTTCGGTAGAGGAAGGAGAGACGGGAAGCACGTTATAGCGGGGGGAACAAACTGGAATCCATCAGGATAGCAGCTGCCATCATGGGGATCAAACAGACACACCCCTGTTACTAGCAACACAAAGCTGTGAATCTGATTTAGTCCAATATTTTGCCAGTGGTTGCTTCCTGCTTTTGTTTGCTCAGAAAGGGATAAAGAACTTGCAATCCTCCATTTTCTGGAAGTCCACACTATGTTGGATTTTTGGCACTCCTTCTGGAAAATGGTTGATGTTTTGTGCAGAGTTCTGCAGGTAGAAAAGCCCCATTGCCTAGAGGCTTTCCCTGGGCTTGCTCTCTCCTTAGAATATATCACACTGAGGGCGCCTGGGTGGCTCAGTTGGTTAAGCGACTGCCTTCGACTCAGGTCATGATTCCGGAGTCCCGGGATCGAGTCCCACATCGGGCTCCCTGCTCGGCGGGGAGTCTGCTTCTCCCTCTAACCCTTCCCCCTCTTGCGCTCTCTCTCTCACTCTCTATCTCTAATAAATAAATTAAAAAAAAAAAGAATATATCACACTGAGCTCTGGACAGTCAGTGGCCACATGGCCTTTGCATAGGCCCCGTGGAAGCTGAGATCCTCTCTGGTCCCTGCATCTCCACAGGATGGAGTGGAAGGTGCCCTCAGACCAGTAGAGTAGATGGAGGTTGGGGATCTGCAAGGCTAATTTATTCTGCCAAGTGTAAAGCATTTTGAACTTGCTCCACCCTTCCTATTTTCCATCTGTCTTAGTATTCATTGCAGTAATATTTGGGCATTTTGAAAAGAGTGATATTTTAACATGAAGCTCTTCCAAAGAGAAAGAAAAATATCCTCGTTTGGCATAAACCCGTCATGCAAATTAGCCTAAATAAAAATAAGACTAAAGACAACTTAGAATATTATCGTACTTTCCCTGGCTCCTGCCAGTCACTGCTGTCAGCTGTACTGTCTCTCTACCCTGGTGACAGTGTTGAGAAGTGGGGCTTACATTTCTGGAGAGGTTGATGCTAAAGAACCCATTCAAGAAGAATGGACATCAAAGACCCTACACTTGAGCTGCATTGGAAGCACCCATGGAAGGATTGCCTAGAAGTGTATCCCCATGAGGTTCTATGTTCAACTCATCACAGACTGACCCATCAAGGACTCTGACATTCACTGTTTTGTTCCTGGGAGACTATTTAAGTAGCGTGTGTGTGTGTGTGTGTGTGTGTGTTTATTAAGGGCCAATGCTATGCAAGCTGACATAAAAATTTAAAAAGGTTTTTTGTTTTTTTTTTTCCCCTTCTGGAGAAGAAGAGAATGCAGTATTTCAAGACCGCTGGTACAGAAGTCTTCAGAACATGGTTAGCAAATCATTATTCTCGTGCCACTGTCGGCAATGAACCAGTTTCTCTACTTTCTTTTCTTGCTTTCTCTTCTTACACTTCTGCTCTTTGTCTCCTTCTTGCCTTCTCTCTTTCTTTCTTTGCTTGGTGGGCCTTATGTTTTCTCTGGCCTCCAGGATTATCCTGGCTGGAAGCAATACACAAGTCCAGAACTGAGGGCGTATTCCATGGCTACCCAAGACATCTGATCGTTTTTATTATTAATTTCCTCAAGTCACGCTTAAAATGGTATCATTGGATACAGTCTCAAAATCCTTCCCTAAGCCTAGTTATATTTCAGAGCCATTCTGAAAGGGGACTCAGCCTGCTATATTTATTCCGATGTTCTATTTCAATCAGACATTGAGACAACTGGGACAACACCCCTACTGGACTTGTCGCAAAAGAGACAAACATGTTACAACAGTCATTTCACATCTTTTATTTCAAAAGTCATAAGGATGGGAAGGGTTATGTATCCTACTGCAGCTTTGATGTGTTGGGGAAAATTTGTAATACTACATGAAATCAACAATGCTGACTTTCAAACTTCTTTTTATTAATTTTTTTTTTTTTTTTTAACCATGGAGACCATGATCTTGCAGAAATACTTCACTGAGGAAACATGCCAAGAGATACAGGGAGAAGTGCTGAGGTGACCAATCTATAAAGTTAGTTTTCCAGTTAAGTCAGAGAGGAGACTAACAAGATTCTGAAGTATCATATGGACCCCATTCCTCTAGATGTTTTTGTTTACAAGCTAAGCATCCGCTCTCTTATTTGTCTCCCTTACTAATCATGTTCACATTCTTCTCAAACAGCCTCATTTTCTTCTTCTTTTTCCTCTTACCTCAAGTTCCCAATCTTTTCAGCAGATCGGATTCCAGACCTCAGCTGTGTGGCTGATTTGTAACACCATCCTTCATTTCTTTGGTCTGCTCCTTGATCTAGTAATTCCACTCAGATTTATTTCTTTATATTGGTATGTGCAAATATTTAGGCATAAATGTAGCCATGGGAGCATCAGTAATGAGACAAAAATCGGAAACATGAAGACATTTGTTGAATAAATTATGAACATTGATGAAATGGAATATTATGCGGTCATTTCAAATGATGTAAAAGATTAATGACATGAAAAATAGCCCTAATGTATTATTTAGCAGAGATAAAAAGAAAGTTATAATTAGTATTGTCCCATTTTATCAAAAACATGTACATACGGGTTTTTTTCCAAGACTGTTAGTACGCACATCAAAATGGAAACAATGGCTATCTCAGTGATAGGATTAAAGATGATTTTTATCTTTTTAATTCTTCTTTTTTCCCTTATCTATTTTGTGATTTTTATTTTTTTCCTTGTATGTGTCATCTCATACACATTCACACACATTTATGCGTGTATATAGTATAAGTTAAATTTTATTTTAAAAATAAACTTTATCTACTTAATCTGCCATTCTTCAGGAAGTGAGGACTAAACTAAGGAAGGAATCAGAGAACGTGCATGGTGTTTAAGGGTAAGCCTCAAAAATGGTTTGGGCATGATGGGAGAGGAGGGTGGGGATGGGAAGAAGGAAGGGAGGGATAGAAAAGACAAGCTACAGGGCTGTGGCACTCAGTTCTACCATCATGGCTCAGGAGAGATCTGGTCAGTCTTTGGGTCTATAAAGGCTCTCTCCCAGAGCAGGAGGATTGGTCTTTCTACAGTGACCCAGAGAAAGGAGTGACTTCAAAGTCTAGTGTAAGGAACAGGGGGAGAATTTCATTTTAGGAAGCCCTGGAGGTAGACACTGAAAGAGTCCTGTAAGGCTGGGAGTTTCCACGTGTCTGTGATGGTTACTTTGGAAATGGAATAGAACTGATGTTGAGAGTCAGATTTCTGAAAGGACAAGCAGTCTGGACCATCAGAAATGACCAGAGACCATTGCCAGGAAATTACTCTGGAGATAAACAAAATTATTCAGGAAAAATCCACTCATGTTGAGTTACAGCCCTCTTTTTAGGGGGTGGAAGTCAGTGTTCTCTGACAAATCTGTACCTGGGACAGACTCCAATCAGACTGTCTCCAGGACACCAAGGGGGGGTGGATCAATGGCCCTCACTTTCTTTCACGATTATGAGAGGTTTGGAGGAGTTTGTCAATCCAGCTGATAACATTACTAGAGAACTTAGATTATACAGAACATTTGAGAGAGAATTGCAATTATTTCACCTAAAGAAATGATAGTTGATAGAAGTAAGATAAGACTACCTCGCCCCTATCAGGCTGACGTAAGAGAGTAAAACTAGGGTGCCTGGGTGGCTCAGTCGGTTAAGCATCGGATTCTTGGTTTCAGCTCGGGTCATGATCTCAGGGTCATGAGATCCAGCCCCGTGTTGTCGGGCTCTGTGCTCAGCATGGAGTCTGCTTGGGATTCTCTCTCTCCCTCTCCCTCTGCCCCACCCTCTTCTCTTGCACGTACTCTCTCCTCTCTCTCTCTCTCTCTAAAATAAATAAATAAATCTTTAAGAAAAAAAAGAGAGAAAACAATCTTTTGAAGGACAATGGAAAACATAAAATCCAGAGACTTAATTTAATAAAAATAGTAAATCATTTGGGGAAATTGGAAAAATACCAGAAGAGAAGTCAAAATATGACAGTGGCAGAAAAAAAAATTTTTTTTAGACGAAGAAGTCAAATCTATACTCACTGGAACTTAACTAGTCCATTCCTGAATTAATCAAAGAGTTTATGCTTAAGGAAGAATGTAGAACATTTAGCCCTAGCAGAGAGAACCCTTGGCAGCCTAACCACCAGTCTGATCTGGTATAGCAATTCCCACGTGTTTATTTCTTTTTTTTTTTTTAAAGATTTTATTTATTTATTCATGAGAGATAGAGAGAGGCAGAGGCAGAGGGAGAAGCAGGCTCCCCGCAGAACAAGGAGCCTGATGCGGGACTCGATCCCAGGACCCTGGGATCATGACCTGAGCTGAAGGCAGACGCTTAACCGACTGAGCCACCCAGGCGTCCCTCCACGTGTTTATTTCTTTGTATTTAAAAACTTTTGAGGGTCTTGAAAGTCAGCTCTGTTGCTGACACCTACAGTTTAAAATGGCAGCTCTGAGTGTTGCTAGCTTCTCAATCATCAAAGAAATATTCCTCATGCTCCGTGTAATCCTCTTAGGACGGTGGAAACAGCCAAAGCTCTATTTTAGGAAGAACTTTCAATCATCGGGGGTGAAGATCAAAGAGGCTTTCGGTGATTGTTTTTCTTTTTGGATATAGCTTCCTTTGATGAGAGAATTGTATAAACCAGAACATATTTCATTCACAAACTTATTCACTAACTTATTCAATCACTCAACAAATGGTTATTGAACACATATTATGGGCAAGGAACGGTGCTATTGTAAGGATAAAGAATGAAGAACAATTCCTGCCCTTAGGAAGTTCACAGTCTAAGCAAATCTACTTGCAGACTGGGGGCTTTTCTGAAATGTATCACCAGTATTAAATACAGTATGCTAAAGAGTCCAATGGAGCTGATTTCACCAATCCCCCCAAGTGAGTATTCTTATATTTTCTGCAGTGTCTTTGAGGTATCATTAATATGAATTAATTTCCCAGTGACGGTGTGCCAGTTATCTTCTAGTTGCCTCTACAGGTCTACTCCCCCCCCCTCCCCTGCCCTAGATGCAGGCCTGCGTGCCCTCTGGCTTTTGGTTGGGTTCCTCCCATGAGAGGTGTGGCAGGAGATAAACAGATGGGGATGTTTATTTCCCCAGCTCCCCCTCCGGGCATCTCTCTACCAAGACCAGTAGGGAACCCTCCCCGAACACCACCCTTCATGCCTGAGGGCAAAATGGCTCCCCACTATTGATATTCTGGGGCACTGCAATATCTCTGCTGGTTTCCTAAATCCAGCCCCCACTTTGTAAATAGTTCCTTTATTAAACTCTCTTCAAATTACCTAGTTTCAGTGTGCCATCCATTTCATGTCTTCCTGATGCACAGGAGAAAGATTTCTTCATTAAAGGAAAAATCAAGGTATCTATTCTAGATTATTTCTGGGATCAGCATTAATGGAATGCTTAGAGGAAGCCTTAATTCAAATAATCCTTATTCCTAATTGTTGCTTTTCTGGTATGTAAATCAGTAGCACCTTATGAGATGTTAGTGTATCATAGATTTTAAAGACTTTCGTGTTTCTTTCATCACCAAGGAAGCTGTAAACAGGTTAACTCCATGGCACTGCCAAGTTTCAGCCTTAATGTAACCATTCGCCCCATAGCTAGGAACTGTGGTCTTCCTCTTCCAGTTCAACCTGGTCCGAGTTCCCACTGCAGATCCTGGCCTCAAGCATCAGGACTTGGGTCAAGGCTTGCTGGTTTCGAGCCTGGCTGTGACCTTGTGCTCAGCCCCTTACTCTAGCACCTCTGCCACCATTCTCACGGGGACTTGAAATCCTACTATAACCAATACCTTCCCAGGAATCCTGTAACCCATGTGTGGCTGCCCCCAGCCGGGCCATAGTGACTGGGTCCTGACCCTCTGCTAACCAACCACCAGTGTGAACTGCCAGTGGGAATGGGTCTATGAATAGGGCCTGGTCTATAATTCCGGATCCTACCTTTATAATGGACTACACCCATCCTATGCCTTCACTCACTTATTAGGTGACTACTTAATCGTTCACTTATTTATTTATTTATTAAAGATTTTATTTATTTGACAGAGAGAGACACAGCGAGAGAGGGAACACAAGCAGGGGGAGTGGGAGAGGGAGAAGCAGGCTTCCCGCCGATCAGGGAGCCCGATGCGGGGCTCGATCCCAGGACCCTGGGATCATGACCTGAGCCTAAGGCAGACGCTTAACGACTGAGCCAACCAGGTGCCCCCTTTCACTCACTTATTGAGTGACTATTCTGTTCCAGGCACGGTTTCAGGTCCTGGGGAGATTGGTTTCATATTAAATTTTGGAAGTAGGAATAAATGAATGAATTCTGCTTTTGGTAGCAAAAGGAAGGGGGATAACTTCTATAATTAAGCTTTAGCTTTAATTCATAATGTTGGTGTCTTCCTTTTCCCTTCAAATACACGCCTAGCACATCCCTCTTTGTTTTCTTTTAAAGATAGTTCCCTTTCCCTTAACGGATAAGTAAAGCAATTGTGTTTTTAAACGATTGTATCCAAAGATCCGATTCTACTATAATTCTACAACTCATATTTACTTTCAAAGACCATAGGTCTCAAATCATCAAAACTCCGCTCTTACACTCTCATATCAACTGTGAGAACGAATATTCAGTATTTTGCACACCTCTTTAGAATAAGGATATTTTTGTCTTTTCATTAACTATACAAACTGGCCCTGCTTTGCTGCGATGGATTTAACACATTCTTTTGAGTAAAATAGCTCATACAATAGCTTTAGCAACAGCTTGCTGTCCATTTAAAGGTTTATTTAATAAAGCTGTTCAAAAAAGTTTTTATGTACAGTTAGGGAGACACATTTTTTTGGTTTCTTAATTCCGTAACTGACGATTTGGCTTTTATAACCACTTGTTTTATTTTTCAAGGTAAAGACAAGGGGTGGGTGAAGAGGGTGTTCTGGCTATTGGTTCCCAAGCTGGGGAGGGCAATAAGGCCAGATCACAAGGCAATTAGAACATTAACAAGGTTTTACTGCATCCCCCCAGGATGGAAATAATTGCTTTCTAAATGGGAACTTGGCCTCAGAGTGAACATGTCAAGAGTATCTACTCTGAACCTGGAAGAGACAGAAGCAGAAAACAGGACTCCTGATTCGTGTTCCATTATTTTAATTGCTCAATACCACTCCGTTTAAGCTAAAGACATATAATGGTGCATTTGACAGATGCCTTCACATCAAGATTAGATAGGAACCCTGGAAGTCTAATGCTGAACCTTTCTTACCTTCTGCAGAGGATGTCACTCAAAATCTCTTGTCTCAATCCCTCTTCTCTGACTGCTTACGAAATTCAGAGCCATTCCTCCTGAAACTCAACAGTCTCCTCAGGTGAACCTTGCTTTACACGAAACATCTGTGTGTAAATAACATGGTAATAATTCAAGTCGTATTCTAAGTGCAACATAGGGATCTCACTATTGAAAGGAACACCGAAATAAATGCTTTTGTAAGGCAGAATAGCTCTTTTGTAATGTACACAATATAAATGTAGATAAAGCTTCCAATTTACCTAAGTTTAGATTTTTACATAGTGGATTTCATTAAAGCAGAAACTATCTGTAAATGAAAATATTTTAAGCTTCAGCCCTTTGCCCATCATAATGGTTTTTAAAAATCTCATTACAATAAAACCCATCAGTTTGAATAATTAAATACAAAAAAAATGCTTTCCACATGCATTGAAATTTCTGATTTTAATAGGAAAAAACCCAACAGAGTGTCTTGTTTTTAAGCTGTTATTTCAATCTTGTTTTAAAATGGCAATAACTCGCGTCATGTAGAAAGTACACGGCAGCGTGGCAGGGTGACTGAGGAAAGACCAGCGTCTACCTTTAGGACAATAGAGGCAGATACAAAGGAACAGGGTCTGAGTGCTCCAGACCTCTGGAGAAGGTACTAGCTAAGCAGTCAACATGTATTAATTTATTTCAGTCTTTACAACTAAGCAAGTGTTAACATCCCCATTTCTACAAAGGAATGGAAGATTGGAAACATGAAGTAACTTGTCCAACGTCACACAGGTTCTAAGCAGTGGTCAGAAATCAAATTCACCTCTCTGCGTCTCAATTAAGAGTTCCCGTAACCCCTCTGCTTATTGTTAGATTGAAACTTAAATGGTCGGTAATAGTACATTTTTGACCTACAAAGACGGAAGTTCACACGGTTCAACTAAAACCTCTCTACCATACAGAAGTGAAAATAGGCAAACGGAGAGTTGATCCAAGGTGACTTGAGCCTGTTTTGTAGGACAGAAAGTGCCCAGATCACTGCTTTCGCTCACCTCCTGTCCTGCTCATTTCATGCCCCTCCCATCCACTTTCGCATATACTCTGCGCATCCCCCTTTTTATTCAAGGGTCTTTATAAGGCACCACATGCACAACAGCTCCCATGAGAAGTCCTGGAGATGCCAGCTTGAGTCCAACTTGGTGGGTGACCTTGAGAAGTCTGCAGTCTTAAGGGAACAAATCAAAAGTATATAAATTGCATGAGTAGAAAATCATTTCAGGGATTTGCTGAAGTGTCTTTGCTCACGTGGGAATGGCTAAGCTGACCCAGCATGGGTAGCCCCTCAAAGAGGAGGTGGGAGGAGGGCAGCTGGCCCACCCTGCATCCCTTCTAGAACCTCCTGATTTCCAGGCTTTCTTCACCCCGGAGGCAAAAGAAAGTAGCAAGTTACATGTGCAGGCAGGAAACGAAAGGTCGAGAACCCAAAATGGAATGTTGGTCATTCTTCATCTCATTTGTCACTCTTAAAGGCTCATCGTTTCATGGCTTAAGTGAAGCCACATCTCACTGCACTTTATTTCCTTGGAGGCTGAAGTCCCTTGGTCTGGCTTCTATCCCATATGCTGTATTTAATTTTCATAAAGTCCAAGCAAATAAAATAATTTGAGAAAAAACGAAAGTGAGATTAACTTACATATCCATACACTCATGTGTTCACTATGAAAAGTTTACTAAAGTGAGCTGATACTTCATGTGACTTTAAAACAAACTAACCAGCTAACTAACCAACTAACTCAGTTATTTCTTCCAGAATGTTGCCTCACAGATAAGTGGATGGCAAGTTCCTGCCTAGTGCACATGATTTCACACATGTCCCATAGCCTTGAAAGGTTTTCCTTCAGAATATGGTCTTTTCAGATGTTTTAGATCGGACAATAAATTTAGTCAGTTATCGTGCTAAATTCAGAGCAGAAAACAAATTCACCTTGAACATTCTGGGGATTTTTTTTTTTTTTTGGTTTAATGGAGACAAATCCTATGGCTGGCCCTTAGTACTAATAAAACAAACTCATTTATTCTGAACAGTGGGGTGGGATGTCATGGAGTTGGTAATTATTAATGACAACTAATGGCTGGTAGTTATTGATGACATTTGTGAGAGTAGGATAAAAATAATAATTATAATAATGTGAGGTGTCATGAGCAAACAGTAATTGCCATAATGATTGCTATTATAATAATGAGTGAGAAAATGATTTTAAGTTATTAAATCAATGAAGATAATGGGAGCCTGCAGGTGTATGGGTGTGTGTATACACATGCATATATATATAAAATTGTGGCAATTAGCCAGATACAAATAATAGTCATTCTTGATTGAAGACTCACAATGTGCCAGGCACTGTGCCTAAGACAATAAATACATTATCTCCTTTATTTCACAGTGGTTCTATGAGTAGACATTATTGACAACATTACTTTCCTAGCTATGCTAATGAGAAAACAGAAGTTTAGAGCAGTTACACAATTTGACAACAGTAACTTAACAGCTGGTAAATGGCAAAAAGGAAATTTAAATCTGGTCTGGTTAACGCCAAACTCCATACACTTAACTAGTATTCTATAGTTGCTGAAAGGTAACAGATATATTCTGTTATCTAGGACAGCTGAACTGCCAGGTACCCCAAGGGTGTGGGTCCGACTGACAACTCATCTTAGATCCACGAGTCCCCCCTGGCCATAGGACCTGCCAACAGATCAGTATGGCGAGGACCCCAGAGAGACAGGCCTACAGAACTGCCCAATGGAGAAACACTATTTCTGTAAAGAGAAGGGACTTGGGTTACTCCCCTGGGTTGGATACAAAGCCTCATAAAAATGTGCCTCCTTGGGGTTTTTTTTTCATCAGAGCTATGACCTAAGCCACCCCTTGATTTTCTCCCTTTGGGCAAGTGACAAATTCAGTGCCCTCCAATGACCATGACTTGAATGCTCAGAAAGGGCTATGTGTTTATATGCATCTGTATTGCCCTAAGATGGTGAGTGCAGTTGTAACTTCATCATGAATATATCTATTAAAAACCAAAATTCTGATTCTTTTGGTGATTTGTTTTAAAAGTGGCTCTCTTAGCTTCTTTTTTTGAAAGATGTCAGTTTTTCCATTTTCGTATTTGACAATGAGATAATAGGATGGTGCGTTAATATTTTATTCCAACCTGGAGTTACCTACATATCAACAAAAGTTATCAGTTTTGCAATGGATTACAAAAAATGACGAAAACTGATAATCAGTCTGTCTCCTTGGTGATTCCACAGGATCTCACGGTACTCAGAACCATCATTAAGAGCATCACTTGTCACCGTGCAGGACAAATACGGTCATTTGAGCATTGCACATGGACTTCGGGATAAATGGGTACTCACTACTGACTCTGCAAATAGACACATGGGAACTAATAAGAGCTTGAAATGGTTGAAATTCACTTTAATGCAGATGAAATATAAGCCTTTTTACTGAGAGCACAATGGTGCACCAGTTCCCCTCATGAAAATATGCTTACAGCATATTTGTTTGACAGCAAAGGGGCCTAAGTAGGAGTGACCTAGACTTCCGGGCTTCAGGGTCCATCCCGTTATTAGCTGTGCAGCATCTTCTGATCTGGTGGAGGCGCGCAGTTGCAGGGTGTAGCTGGAGTTCTTCTCCTACGAGTGCACTTTCCACCCAAAACAAGGGGGATCATCAAAATGACTTTTGGCTGGAAGCTGTGTTGAGCTGTAAGCAAAGGGGGCCTCGCACACACTACCTTGCAGAGCGAGTTAACTCCGACAGCCGAACGCGAGAACGTGCCTCCCTCCCGGAGTGAAGATGAGCACGGCTCTGCTCAGGTCGTGTAGGGATACAGAGCAGTCCCGCGAGGCGGAAGTTAACTTCCTGCATATCGGGCCAGCGTGTTCTGGTTGCAAATATAGAGCTCCCATAAAAAATTAAACCGTAGTGAAAGACACTGAATGATCAATATTAGGAAATTTGCAATCGTCCCACCTCTTTGCATCCTGGGTTAAATTTTGCAAGTTAGTATTTCATGAGTGTTATTTCGGTCAGGTTTGAGAACATGTTTCAGGACAAAGGTCCTGGTGGAGAGCCATTTTAAGACGCGGGCCCTCAGGAGCGTGGAAGGGACTCCTGCTGGGGGCTTTTTGTTTTGTGCGGCGGGAGTGTTGCTGCCCAGCGATGAGAGGGTCTCCTTGCAGATAGGAAGTAATTTTCTGGCAAAGCACCTTCTCTCACATGTTCTTCATTGCAGCCTCTGATGTACGGACGCAAGGCAGGGCTTAGGTTTATGGGAAGAGTAATGGGATGCGAATAATGGGAACAAAGAGTTTCCTAAAACTGGTAAAGCTCAGTGATCACCCAGGGCCGACACACCCTGCAAGGCTCCATCGATAAAATGATGGGCCGCATTTGGACAAAGTTCTCATTAACAATTCTCCCGCCGATGACAACCTCATAGATTTTACCGTTCCTTCTCTTGTTCATCTTGGGTAGGAACATTTTCATCAAAACTGGGTATTTGGTGCTTAAGAGTTCTCCTGACATTGCTTCTTACTCACCAAATAGAGTCATAATCCTTAGTATGTAACTTCAAAATCCTTTACACAATAACCAATTGCTTCCCCAAAGAGGATTGTGACTTCAGATGGAGAATAAGCTGCTGAAGGAAATTAACTCTCAAGAAATGAAAGTCCTGTTTCTGTGCACTTGGAGGCTAGAAAAGAAAAATCCAGAGGCTATCACACAAATGTCAAGGCATCCTTTATTCTGCCTATAGACTGTCAGGACAAGACAGGTGACTCACAAGGTTACCCTGCCCTTTATTCAGGGCTCACCAGGGCAGAGGGTGGGTGGGACTCATTCCCTGAAATCATTCGGCCCCTTTCAGCAAACTTACCTAAGAGGCCATGGCTCCTTCATACCTCCTTAATTCCCTCACTGAAATGATACCCAAACCATTTCATTGCCTTTCTTCTTTCGATTTTTACACACCAGCTGAATTCTAAAAGATTTTCTGCTTTTTTGCACTCGAAGAAGGGGGGAAATTTTCAGCAAAGGAAAGTGGCACATATGATTTAGGTTGGAAAAAGAGGAAACAGAGATATGCTTTCTGAAAAGCTCTGTGTGCACTCACACGATTAACATGTTTGCCCTCAAGGTCAAATTAGCAACGATTATGAAAGCAAATCCACAAGAGCATAAAAATGCCACATCAAGTCAGGCAAGTCCTCCATCTTGTTCTGTGCGTGGCCTTTCTGGGGGCACCTGTCAATGCTGGGCCTGCAGCTGTGGGAGGTGGGAGAGCCTGGGGAGCTGGGTTGCAGCGCTGAGCAGGTCACTTTACCCCTTCGACTCCTGTTTTTCTCCTCTGTACTGTGGAGTATGGAAGAATACCTGCTCCTTCCTACTTACAGAGTTGTTTTGAGGGCCAAATCAGACAAAGGATGGGAATGTACTTTAGAAACCATGTGGTGAATGTCCTTGCACAGAATGAGGTACCCAAATATCTGGAGGAGAGGAGATCTGAGGGGGTGCTCCCCATACCAGCACTATACCAGCTCAGTGCTCCTCCACTGCTTGGCTATCACGATAGGGTTCAAGTTCTTGACATCCATTATTTCAGTGAAGGTAACCGTTCCGCTTGCCTTCCCTGAAGCTGAGCCTGAGCTGGAGATTCTCCTGCAAGGGATTATGGAGGGAGGGAGGGAGGGAGGGAGTGAGGGCCACAGGATAAGGCAGGAGAGGAAGTGAAGCAAAGACACAGCATCCGTTAAAGGCCAGACTCAGCCAGATCCTGCCCATGCTCTGGGGTGTGAAGGACAGATGGCGCTGGGGGAGGGGCTGTCTGTCTGTTACCTGGATCGTCAGTGCTTGGCTGTGGGCTGCACTCACCCCTGCCCACCTGCACAGAGTGAGGGTAGGATAGGGGTAGCATAACCTTCTGGGGGTTTCCAGCTGATATAGCTCTGCTGGCAGAGAACACATTCTCTAAAGAGCCAGCTGAGCTGTTGGCAGCCAACCCTCACGGCAGGCAGGGGAGGTGTGTGATGGCCTGGTGTGAGTCGCCAATGGCATTTACTACAGATAAGGAAACTAAGGCTCAAAGAGAGTAAGGTACTTGGCCTCAGAGCCTTCATTTCTGCCAGGAACTCTCCTCTCCCCCCTCTTCCTTTGTCAATTCTCATTGATTGTGTAAATTTCAGATCCCATGTTACTCCTTGGAGGAAATCTTCCTCCTCTCACCTCAGATTGGTCTAGTCCCTCCAGATGCTCTCCCAGCACCTTGGACCTGCTCTTGGAGGAATTTATCACAATTTAATTTAAATAATTATTTCTACAATCTTTTATTAGATATCTGCCTTCTCCACTAGGCTGTAAAGTCTATGAGGGCAGAGACCATGGACATCTTGTTTGCTACTAGAATCTGTTGGGTAGCTCAGTGCTGGCACATAGTAGGTGTTCAATAAATGTTTGCTGAATGAATGATGGAACTCAGCTAGTCAGAGAGTGTTAAACCAGGTCTCTGTGTCTTAAAACCACATTCAGTTTCCACTCTGCCTTAGACCATGCAAAATCCTTGTTTATTTATATTTAATGTCTGTGTACATTTTTGGAAATCCAGTCTCAGAAGTCAGTTTCCTGCTATATTTATATTTACGTGTATTCTGTACCTTATGCCAATAATGAACCTGCTGTAGAAAGTAGTACTGAGGTTCTTGGTCTTAACACTATGTCTTTCAGCTTTCTGGATGTGTTCCTTTGTCTGGTTGTGCAAGTTTCCTCCTCTTCCTCTGTCCCCTTCATGATAGAAACACTTTGATCACGTCTTGTTCAGACTGTGCTTCCAGGCTGAGAGTTCCAATCCTTTTAGCTTCTCTTCCAACAAAAATCACATTTCCTTGATCATTTTAGGTCTTCTCCTCTGGACATTTTGTGGCTCTTTATAGTTTACTTGAGGAGAAATCCAACCTTAGCTGGGTTCTAGATAAGCAATTGCTTCAATGATCCCTCATTGATTCTTCAGTTAGCACAGGGAGGAGGGCAATTGTTTCAGACCTTGCAGTCTCTCCTCCAGCCCCAAGCCCACGAGCACCCAGAGGCTTCAGTGGTTAACTGTACCTTCTGCTTGCCAAGGAGATTGGATCATCCATTGGAAGCCCTCAGCCTTGACTCCTGTCCTCTCAGACATTCTTTCACTTCCAAGGGAAGAAGTGTTCTCTTTTCAAAACCCCATTCTTTCCTGAATCCCAAAAAGTGCTGCTCCCACACTTACCCTTTCCCTCTCTTTCATCCCATTCTCTCCTTAATTAGAATAATTGACATGAGCTGTTTTATCAGACAATACCCCAAATGTCAGTGGCTTAACACAGCAAAGACTTAGGTCTCACTTTCACCAAGTCCAGTAAGGGTTGGGTGGGCCTGTTCATTCTGAAGAGATGCTCTCTGGAATGTGATGTTCAGGGACACTGAGTCAGTGAAAGGGTGATGGAGAAGGCTCATCAGCTCTTACTAGCCTCCACCACAAATGTCATGTCACCCCTGCTCATAGTCCATAGCCAGAAATAATCACATAGCCCCAAGCTCTTGCAAAGAAGCTCTTGCAAAGAAAATGTGGAAAGGTATATGGACTATTCACTGAACACCCAATCATCTCTGTTACATTTTCACAAATGCACAAATTTCCTGTGATTTGAGAAAATGTTGCCTGGTCCTCCTGGACTTCAATTTCCTTTCAGTGAGAAACTTCCCAAATGTGTGTGGGCTTCTCTCTGTATTTATTCATCAATTCCTCTTTCTGTAAACTCCCTACAGTGTGGCCTTTATCCCTACAGTTTGATTACAATACACACTCAGAGGTCACCAGGCACTCTTCCTACAGCCCCATTTCTTTGGTCTGTGGCAAGTCTTGAATGTGTCAGCCTTCCTTTACTAAGGAAATTCTCTTCTCCTGATGACCTGGCAGAAGTCATCACCCAGCACTTTTCCTGGTTTCCCTCACACTTCTCCACTCACTCCTTCTCTTCCTGGTCCTTACCTACCCACGATTCCCCAAACTCAGCCCTTTCCTTCTTTGACTTTACATTCTCTTCATTGAAGAGCTCATTGATTTTTATGCCCGTGAATATTGCCTCTGTGCTCCCAATGCCTGGCAAGAATATGGGTTTGAAGTCAGACCGACTTACATTGAGCAAATTATGTAATTCCTCAGAACTTCAGTTTCATCCACAAGAATGGAATAATAAAACATTCCTGAATGAAAGCATTAGTGAAAGTGTTGAGTTCAAATGTCCATCGACTGATGAATGGATAAAGACATGTGGTACATATGCACAATGGAATATTACCCAGCCATAAAAAGAATGAAATCTTGCCATTTGCAACAATGTGGATGGAGCTAGAGAATATTATGCTAAGCTAAATAAGTCAGAGAAAGACAAATACCATAAGATTTCACTTATATGTGGAATTTAAGAAACAAAACAAATCAACATGGGAGTAAAAAAAAAAAAGGCAAACCAAGAAACAGACTCTTAACTGTAGAGAACAAACTGATGGTTATCAGAGGGGAGGTGGGGGTGTGGGCTAAACAAGTGATGGGAATTGAGGAGCACACTTGTTGTGATGAGCACTGGGTGTTGTATGGAAGTGTTGGGTCACTAGATTCTATACCTGAAACTAATATTACCTTGTATGTTAACCAACTGTAATTTAAATAAAAACTTGGAAAGAAAAAAAAAAGAAAGAAAGCATTGAGTTCAAGAAAGGTACTCAATAGACATTAGTTTCTCTTTACTACTTTCAGGTCAGCATTTCACCTGAATGTCATTCATTCATTCAAGTATCGAATTCACTCATTTGTTATTCCTTGAACACCGTGAACACCTCCTACGTGCCAGTTACAGTGTCAAGTTTTGGGAATAGAGACAGGAATAATGCAGACCCTTAAAAATCCCAAAGTAAGTATGGATGTCCCCACTGGGGCACAAGGCAATTCACTAAAGTGAATGTTCTAACAAAGATCTAATTATTTTTTATGCAAAAACTAAGATAGAAATTAAGTGTTGTTACTAATTTGTATCTCTGTGGACAGTGATTCTTCACTCAGTCTACCAGTCAGACAGTCATGGGTCATGCGAGTATACAGTGGCCCTTGAGGGCCCACATGAGGAGAGATTGACAGTGGTTCCAGCACTTGCTGAATGCAGTTGCAGCATATAACTTTATACGTGTCCATGAAGTGGATTTATGGATTGTAGAATTTATTTTTAACCAAACTAGCCTACCCAAGATGGACAAGTGGCTTAAAAAGTTTCCTGTAACAAAACAATACACTGAAGATAATACTAATAGGGTGATTTTCCAATTTATTATCTGAAGAGGGGTGCTTTTGAGAGTAAAGGAAGCACTATGAATTGTTGTGCCAGAAAATTTGTATGAGCTGAGAATGTCCTAAGCAAAGCAAACTGAGACATGTGTTCACCCTACTAAGAATACCAACAGAAGTAAACAATAAGAAAACAGCAGAGCTGACACTATCCAGATACCAGCTTTCCATCAGCCACATGCAAGGTAAATAAATAAATAAATAAATAAAAATAAATTTAAAAAATTAAATATATACATATAAAATACAATAATATCTATCCAGAAACTAAACAGAGTGTTTTAAAATTATTAAAAAGTATATTTGAAATATGAATTCATATTCAGTATCATTCATAACAAAACTGGAGATATCATAATTCCAGACTTCAAGTTATATTACAAAGCTGTAGTAATCAAAACAGTATGATACTGGCACAAAATAGGCACATAGATCAATGGAACAGAATAGAAAACCCAGAAATAAACCCACAATTATATAGTCAATTAATCTTTGATAAAGGAGGAAAGAATATGCAATGGGAAAAAGATAATATCTTCAACAAATGGTGTTGGGAAACTGGACACTACATGCAAAATAATGAAACTGGACCACTTTCTAAGACCATACACAAAAATAAATTCAAAATGGGTTAAAGACCTAAATGTGAAACCTGAAACCATAAAAATCCTAGAAGAGAACACAGGCAGTAATTTCTCTGACATCAGTGGTAGGAACATTTTTCTAGATATGTCTCCTGAGGCAAGGGGAATGAAAGTAAAAATAAACTATTAGGACTACATCAAAATAAAAAGCTTCTGCACAACAAAGGAAACAATCAACAAAACTAAAAGTCAACCTACAAAGCGGGAGAAGATATTTGCAAATGACATATCTGATAAAGGGTTAATATCCAAAATATATAAAGAACTAAGACAACTCAACACCCTCAAAAAAATAATCGAATTTAAAAAATGGGCAGAAGACATGAACAGACATTTCTCCAAAGACAATATCCAGAAGACCAACAGACACATGACAAGATGCTCAATATCCCTCACCATCAGGGAAATGTAAATCAAAATCACAATGAGATATCACCTCACACCTATCAGAATGGCTAAATAAAAAAAACACAAGAAGCAAGTGTTGACAAGGATGTGGAGAAAAAAGAACCCTCTTGCACTGTTGGTGAGAATGCAAACTGGTGCAGCCACTGTGGAAGACAGAGTGGAGGTCCCTCAAAAAGTCAAAAATAAAACTACCTTATGATGCAGTAATTGTACAACTGGTATTTATCCAAAATATATAAAAACACTAATTCAAAGGGATACATGCACCCTTATATTTATTGCATCATTATTCATAATAGTCAAATTATGGAAGCAGCCCAAGTGTCCATCAACAGATGAATGGATAAGGAAGATGTGGTGTATATATGCAATAGAATATTATTCAGCCATAAAAGAAGAATGAAATCTTACCATTTGCAACAACATGGATGGAGCTAGAGAGTGTAATGCTAAGTGAAAAAAAATCAGAGAAAGACAAATACAATATGATTTCACTCATATGTGCAATTTAAGAAATCAAACAATTAGCAAAGAAAAAAAAAGAAAGAGACAAAGCAAGAAATAGAATCTTAACTACAGAGAACAAACTGATGGTTACCAAAGGGGGGGTGAGTGGGGAATGGATGAATGAGGTGATGGGGATTAAGAGTACACTTATTGTAATGAGCACCAAATAATGTATAGAATTGTTGAATCACTATATTGTACATCTGAAACTAATATAACACTGTATATTAACTATATTGGAGCTAAAAAACTTAATAAAAAAAGTATATTTGAAATATGAATTCATATTCACTGTCACTCACAATAAACTTCACCCTTAGAGTTTACTGCTCTTTGGACTATTAGCATTAGATAATCAAATGAGGTCATCAGGTTAGCAAAATACTTTAAAACAATGTCTTTTTCATCTTTATTCTCTATTTTTAATTTTAATTTTTATGAATAGTTTGTAATATATAAAGTAAGTAGCAGAATAGTGTATGAACATAATTTAATAATAAATAATAATGAATAATGGCAAATAATTTTTGCTGACAAGAGTGTATGTTGAAAAATACTTCAAGGTTATTGGTCTAGAGAGTGCCACTAAAACCAGCCTAGTAATAGTCCTGTGGCCCAGCGTTTTGGTCTCAGTGTTTCAATGTCACTTTGAACCCAAGAAGTTCAAAATAGAATATATCCTTTCCCTGTTAAGAGAACCCACTTTTTGACTACCCAGTTTCCTTCACTGATTCCTTCCAGATTTTCAAGTTCAAGGCTGTTGAGGGAGCTTTGACTTTGCCTTCTTCAAGACCATTCCCTCCAATACCCACTTTTTCTTCAGGCTTCTTCTTCCTTCATTGCTTTCCATTCCTTTCCATTTCCCCTGCTACTACTTCCGCCAACCTCCCATCAGCTCCTTCCCTCGATTATTATAATAATTTCCACCTAGCTCTTCCTTCCTCTAAGCTCCCCCTTCATGCAGTCTACTACCACATTGCCTTCTTGGACTGCTAGTCTCATTCTATCTCTCCTCCAACTCTAACTCAAAAAGCCCAGTAGGAAGACTCATTATCCTTGAATTTGAAGAAGACCTTCTATAACCTGAACCCATCCTTTGATTTATTTAGTCAAAAAATATTGTTGAACACTTCCTTTATTCCAGGCACTGTGTGGGTCTGAAGACGTACATCAGTGAATAATAGGACAACAATTTATTAAGAGCCTGCTATGTGACAGACACTGTGCTGGTGAGCAGGATAACACAATCCGTTCTTACAAGAACTTTTCAGGCTCTGCTACAAGGGTTCATACTTTCTCTCAAATCTTAACACCTGACTTTTCCCCCACTTAAATCCTTCAGTCAAAATTCTTTATTCTTACAAACATGCTAGATTCAGGGTGCCTGGGTGGCTCAGTCATTAAGCGTCTGCCTTCGGCTCAGGTCATGATCCCAGAGTCCTGGGATCAAGCCCTGCATTGGGCTCCCTGCTCGGCAGGAAGCCTGCTTCTCCCTTTCCCACTCCCCCTGCTTGTGTTCCTGCTCTCGCTATCTCTCTCTCTGTCAAATAAATAAATAAAATCTTTTTTAAAAAATGCTAGATTCATTTCCTAGTTCTGTCCAGTCTCCACCATCCATCTTCCCCTGCCTGGCTGATCTAACAAGCCTCTCCCCCTACCATATCTGTCCATCCTTTAAAGTACTACTCATTTTTCCTATGCCCTTGGTGGAGCTCTCCCTGACTGCTAACCTTGACTCATTTCTTCCCTCTAAGGCATGTACCAATCATTTGGATCTGATCACACACTGTACCATTCTATTACTTGAATTATATGCACACATACAGCCTTCCTAACTAGCCTGCACACCTCTTACTTTATGCTTTTGTTGTGTAACTGTTTGTTCCAGCACACTGCATCTACCACTGTAGATGCTCCTTAAATATTATTCAGTTACACCAAGATTGATACAGTGGTCTTGTTAAGGCAGGGGATTATGAGAGTCTTTTTTTTCCAATACATTTTTCATATTCTCTATAATGTGGCTATATTACTTTTATAATGAAAAAATTGCAAATAAAAACAAATAAAATACTCTTTAATTCAATTTAATTGAAATCCAGAAATAATTGTTCTCATTAGGTAGCTAGGCAGTACTAAGGCTAATTTAGACCAGATTGGAAAAATTCAAAAATACAAATTGCTCTTTCTCGATGACAGACCGGATTTTCTGGGGCATAGCTAATTTTGCCCTAGTTCTGGATTTCCTAGAACACCCTCCAGGGTCAGGCTAGGAGCTGCTGTCAGAAATGCCTAATATCAGGACCTGCTTATAGCAGTAAGCCTGTAAAAACATATCTTCATATAGGTGTCTAGAAGTTGCCAGATGGATCTTAAAGAATTTTTGCTTTCATTGTGTTCTATAATGGTAGCTTGGGAAAATGAAAGAAACCCAAATTACCAGCAGTAGTTGGAGTACATGTAATACTGTTTTCTCCTACTACCATCAAAACAAAGAGGCATGATTTGCATAGGATGATAGATATCCTTAGTTTAACTGGCTAATATTTTAAAGTAACAGAAGAGGAGGGGGTGAGGTAAGTGGACTTCCTATGAAATTAACAATCAGCCTGAATTCTGCAACTGAGCCAAGCAGGTTAGGTGACACTGGGAAATGAATCTGATCCCCACAGAGCAAATATACAACTTTTCCTCAATCCCCCCACCTCCTACCTCTCTGAGTGACTAATTGAGCAGTGAGTTTTATTGCTTTGATCATTTATGTCACATCTTTTTATCTCTCTCCTACTGAACTCTCCCTGGTCCGTGAAGGGCAGTTTTGATATCTAGCTCTGTTGGAATGTGCTGGACTGGTTCAACGGACTATGTGTGTGGCTTATTAAACTGCTGGTGCCTCTCCCCACCTTGGTTCTGCTCAGAAGAATAACACATTTTCACCCCACTTTTCCGATAAAGAAAGCCCAGAGCATTCGGCTATCTTTGGATGTAGACAATAAATGGGGGTGGGGTGGGGGATGCAGAGCAGCTTAGAGGGATGAAGTAGAGGCTGTTTCTGCTTGGATGTTCTTTGCTTTGAGATCATCTCATGGGGGTGTTGTGGGCTGGGGATTGAAAACTTCTGGATAATACAAAATAAGCACCCCAAATGCTTTCTTTCTCTGAAGAGGTATGATGATCACATTTGGGAGGGAAGGTGTCCCAGATGATAAATATTCATTCTGTTCCAGCTCCCACCTCTTCTTACTCCTACAGAAGAAAATGTTAGCAGTGCGACAATGTGCAACACTGTAAACACCTCTCTTCAGTCAGTTGCAACTGCAAAATGAACTGTGGTTAGAACAAGATAATATGGGGAAATAGGGTGTCAAGGGACTGCAGATTTCAGCATTTTCTCCAGTGCTACCTGAGCAAAAAGGGTTCCAGGGCATGGAGAGGCCTCCAAATGTGAATCTGATTCAGGATAAACAAGGCAAGCTGCCAATGGCCTTCCCTTTCCCCAGCAGGGTTATATAAGCACCTTCCCACTTTTTCAAAAATTAGAAACTCTATTGATTTAGTGCTCACCATGCCTCTGTGTGATTTATGACCCAGAAGATGTCTGACAGCATCTCAGGCTGTTTTGTGAGAGGTTCCTGGCCAAAAGTACAATGAAGAAATGTAGAAGGAACTTTCCTTACTTGTAGATAAGCCTCTGAAAATCTCATGCCTGTCTTTAAATTTGGCTCTGCTTTGCTTAAGTCTTCCTTTTGATAAATCATGGGAGAAATTAAACTTCAAATTCAACCACTTGCTCTGCAAATGTTTATCTCTTTGGGACCAAAATACCAAGACACCTACCTTATTCTGCTTCCTGATGGCTCTTCAACTCTTTCCATCCTCCTGGTCAAGATATTTAAGCTTTGGGTGTGTTATGCTTAATTCAACCAACATTTATTGGACATATGTTTTATGCCAGAACCATGATATATTTATGAAACTAACCAAGATGAATGTATCAAAACTTATAGTCCTTCTTTCAAAGAGCTTGTAGTATGGTAGGTGTGTAGCAGAAATGAGTAGCTGTTCAGCATACTTCATGCAAGCCATCCATAGTATTGGATGTCATTGGGAGGTAGCTGCACAACCAGGGACTTCCTTGCACCTAGCTAGAGCTGTGTGACAATTTCTATTTCCAAATGTGAGCAGAACTGTTGGATGTCTTCCAGCCCTGTCCCATGACTCCCCCACTCCCCACACATGCATACATATGCTTCTTCTTGTTCTCTTCCTCTACTCTCTGGGTAGAATAAAGGTGAATCCCAGGGAAACCTTTGAAACCATGTATTGAAAATGGCAAAACTTCCATCAGCCTGGATCCCTGAATGACTTCACGGAGCTGTATGGAGGAAGGATAACTACCGACTTATTCACCTGCCCTGTATATTTATTATATCAACCAGAAATATATTCCTATGATATTTGGGCCAGTACCCATTTTCTAAGTCTATTAATTATAGCAGTTCACCTACACTAGTACAAGGGAAGAAATAAATGTATTCACACAACAGTAATTCAGCATTGTGAACAGAGGAATGGAAAAAGGCATAGAAGTAGCCAAAGTTCTAAACTGGAACAATTATGTAGTCAAAGTCATGGGTCAGGAGTAGCATCTTAGTGTTAAATAGGCACAATGGGCAAGGACATTAAAATTGGGCAAAACAATCCTCCTCTTAAGTCCAAAATTGTGTTCTTCAAAGTTTTAGTAGGTACTATGAGTCAAGTAAACTGGAATAATTGGGTAAAAGAAAGCTTTACAGATTTCTTCCTCTAGAAGTTCCCAGAGACTTTAATATTCCATTATGTACTGGGTAAAAGCTGTTTAAAACCTTCCAGTGACTGCCTGTTCTAATCATAACAGCCAAAGTTCTTACCAATGGTTTACAAGACTTTCTATGATCTATCTCTGCCTGTCTACTGACCTTACCTCATGCCCTGATTCAAGAGAGTTCAGGCACTGAATGACTTGTTCATCACCATATCCCCAGCACTTAGGAAATACATTTTGAAAGCAATTCCCAAACTTACTTGGTAAAGGAATTCTAACTTGAAGAGCATCTTGGAAACTAGTATTCTACAGAACACATTTTAGAAAATATGAGTTTAGAGAAAGCTCTAAATCTTTCCCTGCAACTTTGAATGGATTCAGATATACACACAAATGCAGGAGAGAATTATATAGTTCATCTGGGAATAAAGAAGTACCCTTAGCTGCTACACAGAAGACTTTGGGAGCAACCTGACAATAGATTCATAAAGTGAATGGAAAATGGAAGGCTAGGCTCTCCATGGCTTCCTTGCTTCTCTCCTCAATTGCAAGATACTGATGATGAGTGTTTTCCCAGGTCAAAGAATCCCCACTGGGCTTAGCAGCCAAGTGTCAACAGCACTTAGCTGATTTAATCTCTAGTAATTCATCAAAGATCTGACCTGCCATTTGGTTTTGAACCAATTTAGTTATTATCAGTGACTCTGCTATGGTAAAGTAAGGTATGTTCTGCTTTGGTGAGGCCCCACTTTCATTTTCTGCTTTACACAGCTTCCTCCAGAGTTCCAAAGTAGATAGGGCTTAGCTTCCACATGTGTTATCCTGCAGGGAGTTTGGCATTTGCTGAGAAGTCAAGTGAGTTTCATCATCATCATTATCATCATCAAACATTTGCTGCTCACCTTCTCTGAGGCTCTGCATGCTGTACATCGCTGCATAGCAACCCCTCATGCGAGGCTGGCATCTTAAGGTCAAAGAAATAAGGAAACAGAGCAGTTAATCATGTGCAACTCCCATCTGTTAATAAACAGTGTAAATGGGGCAAAATTTACCATTTGCTTTTGGAGACACAAAGGTTAAGTGCTTTGTCCCACCCTACAAATCAAGAGACTGTCACAGCTCAGAATGGAATAGGGAGAATTGACAGGGCTCTTTTCAATCCACCAACACCTTCTCTCTCCACCGAAGCATTAGTTAGCTAAAATATCTCCATGGTGGAAATCAGTGAATGGCAGTGAAAGGAAAACTTAAAGCACCCAGAGCAATTGATGGATGCTTGGGGTAAAATGATGAGAGTCCACGTAGAAATGTTCAGTCAACAGATTCCAATCTTCTCCACAATGAAAGGCAAGTATGATTTGCTAAATTTCATCCCATCCAGACTATAAAACAAATGAGTGCCATTTAAAGAAAGGGTTTCAAAATTCTCCAATCATATCGACTCATTTACTCCTCATTTCCAGGCTTGTTAAATAAAGCAGAATGCCATCTCATCACATCTGAAAGTAGTTTGGGCAAGATCTAAAGAAAAATATTTCCTGGACATTATTCTTTATATGATTATTTTTTAAAGTGCCAAGGGGCAGAGAAAAATAGAAAAACTAGAGTGTATTAGTTGGCTGTCAGTCCCCTCCCTCATCCCTAGCTTTAGTCTTGCAAGTTTCATCCTGTATGGTTTAGGGACTTCCCTAAGAGATATAGTCTGGGCCAATGGGCCTCAGATGCAGAAACCTCAGGTCTCTAAGGTCAGAAAGATACTGATCTGCCCTTCCCAGACTTTGGTTTTCAAGCTTCTCATTTGGCACCCCTGTCCTTTTCCATGATAGAGCCCCTTCTTTCCTACACTATTTTTCCAAGTCAAAGCCCCAAAAGCATGGATCCATAAAGCCAAGGACAAGGCTTGAGCATGAGATGGATGCATTAAATTCTCTCTGTGTCATGGGCACAGAGTGCACCATCTTGGAAATCCCATTATTTCAGAAATGATGGAGTGAGCACTTGGTGGGTGAATCAGAAAAAGTCACCTTCCTGCAAAGACTGTTTATTTTTAAAATCAAGTCCAAATCCCCAAGTAGAATTGAAAAGACATACTATGATCTGACTTTGGTCAATATTTCCAGCTTCATCTTTTATCACTCTCTCATGGACCCTGGGCTCTATCCTTGCTGATGCACTTGCAGTTGTCAGAACGTTCCATGCTCTTTCTTTTTCCTCTGACTTTTACATATGCTGTTTGTAGTTTCTGGGAATTCCTCAAGGAAGTGCAAATGTCTTTTCCTTTGGGAATCACGTCCTAGGCAGTGTTAAGGGCTTCCACCTTTGTGCATCCATGGTACCTCGAAATACAGTTCTTTATACCATATCCTATTTTATGGAATTTTGTGTTCACATCTTTCTCCTCCACTAAATTGGGAGTTCCAAAGAGGGCACTGGGCTTGGCACAATACAAGTGTTCAACAAATGTTTATAAATGGAGGATTCAATTATTAGAGATACAAAGTTAAGTGCCTTTCCTAAGGATAGTGGGCTAGAAATCTTATCTTTTCTGCATAATTTTATCCATGAGCCTTAGATGTTCATGCTATAGATCCTTCAACTGTTAAGTCTGAGAGTCTGCCAATGACTCTTTGGAATGATATGGACATAGTCTTATAAATTTAGTAGAGGAAAAAAAACTGTTAAAATTTCCTATGGAAAAGTATTTAAAATTACTTTATATTTGTATATAGCAAATCATATTAGTAAAATTGTACACCATTTTGTTCCTGTCCATCAACGAGAGGTTCTGGGTGAGGGTGAAGTAAATTGATGCTACTACATATGGTTTTTTTAAGCTGAATATATGGAGGAAAGAATGTTCCTAGATGTGTTATTGCATGATTTATAATCTTCTCAGTCCTAAAAAGCAAATTAAGGTCTGGCAGATGGTTCTCTGAAACACTGTAATGCAGTTTGTCTGTAGCTATAGTTACATGTTTTAAGACTTAGAAACATCTTAGTAAATTGTTATTGAATTGTAGAGCTTCTCCAAGACATGGAAAGTCTTCTCCACCCAGAAGCACTGGCCAGAGAGGATGTGTGATTCGGAGGCAGCAACCTCTCCAGCTCATTTCCTGGCAAGTATTTTCCCAGATGCCTTAGGCTGTCCTTCCCAGGCAACTCTTGTCTCAAGGAACAAACCACGTAAGTAGTCTTTGTCCCATTTGGTGAATGAGGCTTGATGCGGCATAACAGATTCCCCCAGAATGTAAATTCCATGAGAAGATAGGTTTTGGCCAGTTTTGTTCATAGAAGTACCCAGGCCCTAGAATAGTCTTGGTAGATAGTAGGCGTGCGCTGTGAATTGGGCAAGACTGTTGAATCTCAGATCTGTTCCTCTGAAACAAATAATGCAATATATGTTAAGAAAAAAAAAAAGAAGATGGCAGGAGGGGAAGAATGAAGGGGGGGAAATCGGAGGGGGAGACGAACCATGAGAGACGATGGACTCTGAAAAACAAACTGAGGGTTCTAGAGGGGAGGGCGGGTGGGAGGATGGGTTAGCCTGGTGATGGGTATTAAAGAGGGCACGTTCTACATGGAGCACTGGGTGTTATGCACAAACAATGAATCACGGAACACTACATCTAAAACTAATGATGTAATGTATGGTGATTAACATAACAATAAAAAAGATAGTAGGCATGCAATAACTGTTTGTTGAATGAATGAATAAATGAATGAATAAAAGATTCTGATAGTCTGACCTCTTGGGGATGATTCTGTGTGACCATTGTGTTCCTGTAGGTTCCTTGAGCACTGAGAAATTCTTGTCAGGAGGGATGGAATCATTGAACCCCCGGGACTGAGTTCTAAAGCGTACCCATCTGCTTTTCTTTCCCCACCCAGCGCTCAACTTGGTTCTTGCCTAGATCCCCATTCAAGTTTCAATTACTTGATGGATGTCCCTACACTCTTTTTAGCCCCCCAAGAAAACTGTTTGCTTCAGTATGGCTGGAGACAGCTGCTTTGTCTACTCAGTGAACTTCTATATTACACAATGTATACCTCCTCTGTGGGGTATAATGACAGGTCCTGGTCCTTCCTCAAAGCCCCGGCTCCCTGTGAATAAACAGCCATCCTTATTCAGTAAGCCCTGAGATATGATATGTTTTAAGAGAAATTATGAGCCCACTGATGCCCTGGCACTGAAGAAAATGAGGTCATCTGAGAGAATTATGGATGTGTCTATAATTGGACATTTGAGCTATATCTTCACATCCGTTGGTATATTTTTCTGATTCAGGCCTCCTTGCTTGAGACATAAAATCCCAAGCCCCAGAAGACTCCAACTTCTCTTTTTCAATGGTGCTTTTCAGACAGGACCCTTTAGAGATTACCAAGGGTCATTTTAATCAAAATGAAAGACATCTCTTATTATGATGGCTTTGCTGACAAATAATTAAGATGAATTACTAGCGTATACTTGTCCCAGCTGCCTCATTGGTGTCCATTTGGAGTAAGCATATGAAGCTCATAGTCCATGCCTTAGCTCTTTAAAAGCAATTTATAACCTAACTCACCATCCTAACTACCTGAGAAGATTTTAATCCTAAACCTGTCACCACCCATTATTTTCACAGGGTCCTGACAGTTCTACATTAAAACAGTTTATAAGTAAAAGTTAACAAGGCCTAGAGAGAGTGATTTATGTTTCAGTATGTGAAACAGTCAACATTCTTTCCCTGGCCAAAGATAGCCCAGAGCTCTCTGTGGACTGAAAGAAGAAAATTATCTCAGAAGGATGAATGGCCCGTGCCTTTGGGCAGGTGGCTGATGTGTGGTCCTGGGCTTGAGGCCCAGGCATCAAGCAAAGCTTATGAATGTTAGGAACAAAGTACAGCACTCCCTTAACCACCTCCCCCCTTGCACACACACACATTCCTTTCTGGCATCACCATCCTCCTGGGGCCATGTCACTTTTCAGATATTTGGCAATATGAAAGAAGTGTAAGCTTTTGTCTTTATAAAATGTTGATGACTCAGAAAGTATCCTTGCTTCATTAAAGCCAATAGTGAGGTGTCACAAAATCATCTTGTTTGCCACTGACAATGACAAATATGGATGGTTGAGTCAGAGGAGGTAGGAGAAGTGTTTATGAAGTCGACACCCCTGTCCCCCAGAAAACCCCCACACTTCAGGGACGGTAGAACAACTGAGGTTTTCTTCATCTTGACCTCCTTCCCCAATGTATTGATTAACACACCTTCTGAAAAGCTGTTCTTTCCATGAAAGGATGCCTCACTCCCACCCCAGATGGGTTGGTTGGCTAGGGCTACCATAACAAATTGCCACAGATTGGGTGGCTCACATGGAAGAAGTTGATTTTCTCACAGTTCCAGAGGCTAGAAGTCCAAGATCAAGGTGATGGCAGGTTGGGTTTCCTCTGAGGTCTCTTTCTTTGGCTTGTAGATGCCCGCCCCCTTGCTATGGCCTCACATCATCTTCCCTCGATGCACACATCCCCCAGGTCTCTCTGTATGTTCTAATCTTCTTTCCTTATAAGGATACCAGTCAGATTGGATTAGGACCCACACTAGCGGACTCATTGTAACTTAGTCACTTATTTAAAGGCCCAATCTCTGAATAAAGTCACATTCTGAGCTACTGGGGGTGAGGGCTTCAATTTAACGATATTGCGGGGAGACACAATTCAACCCATAGTACCAGTCAATTGTAAGAGCACTCCAGCTGAAAATACCTCCAGAGGAAGTATACTGAGGTTTCTCTAATTCTCAATATGGCCAAGATAATCCCATTTTGAGGAATAAAGGACAACTCATCTTGCAAAAAAGAAAGAAAAAAAAAAGAAATGCCATCTAAGGAAGCTATCAAAGCACTTACAAATGGCTCGGCCAAACAAACTCCTCCCAAAGACATTAATTATGTTTCCTTCCTTTGATGCATCATTGATCAAATTTCTCTCTTTTCTTTTTAAAGAAGAAGGGGGCATGTCCTTTCTCATTTTATTCAAGTATATCATTAAGCCGACATCCTCTCTTTGCCACAACTGCATTCCATTTTTGGTACCCAACTTTCTAAATGTGAACAGAAACTAATTTAGAGTCATTCAGCCTGAAGCTGGTATGGTAGGTATTTCTCCATCCATTATTTCAAGTTATAATAAGCAGGCGTGATTGGAGCTACTCCCAGGATAAGCAGGGCCATAATATTTTCACTGTCACCATGATCACAGACTGAGATAAGAGGCAAACGTGCTATTTTTACTCCCTATTTTTTACTCCTGGTGTTAAATACAAGGAGAACAAGTAAAAAAACAAACTGCCTCACAACCCCTGCAGCAGAATACAAAATATCCAACCTCTTCATTTTTCTCAGGCTGGCCCCGATGTTCCTCAAGGATGACATAGATACTATTGAGGTGATCTGGTGCTGAGGAGATGCCTCTTAATTGTGTTTGCAGCTCAGAGCAGAAAGCATGCCCATTCGAGGTACTTGCTGTATCATTTTTAAATCAAGGCCATCTTTTTCTCAGTGGTAAACGTGAAATGTTTTTAAAGGCCAGACTTAGCATAAAATCTATTGGTTGCCATGGATACCACTTACCACACAGGACTGTGCTCTGTGTTCAACTGTGTGATTTTCTCTATTCAAAGGTTCAGCATTGTCAAAAAACAAATCACTTTTTCTGTTGTTTACCTCAAAGTTCATTATGGGGAAGGCAATAAATAAGAAGATATTCTCGTATGGAGGGGAGCGATGTGGGGAGTCACTTGGGTGCTACGCCTTAAAATTCAGTATTCCACAATAATTATAGCCAAATTGGCTATTGTTAGGAAATAAAATGCATTTTGATCTTTCTTTTTGTGTATGTGAATATAAAGTAAAGCAGGTACTTGGAAGTCTGCTCCCAACAAAATTACATGGTAATGAGGCTTTTCACACCTACACAGCACTTAGTAACCAAGCTCTGAAAGAGCGAGATTTAGCTCTGGTAGGTTTGAAACTTGGTACCTGAGGCTCGTGGCTTTCCTCTTTATGAGAGAAAACGTGGGTTCAGGACCTTGTGTTCGCTGAATTATTCATGCCGTCTTTCCACCACATATCTTTAGGGTTGAAACCTGTTGGAGGGCTATTACTGAGCACGCGGGTCCACCGGACTCCCAGACTCCCACCCCTCTGCCGGCAGGTCACAGCGCCCTGCTAATTAGCTTGAATATTTGCATTTGGCAACTCCATCCAAGCCCCACCCCTTCTTTCATCCCACCTCCCTTCCTTAAGGAAAAGTGGGGGGGAAAATAAGCCCCACAAAGTATTGACAGGAGGAGCGAGAGGGAGTTTCTTACATTACTGGAGAGTATTCAAAGATAATTTGGTGTCAGCAAGATCCCATTGGCTGAAGTCTGTAGCACTTTGCTATAACTCCCAATTAATCAAGGAATGCCCTGAACACTGACTTGCTACTTATTTAAGATGCTCTCCTGTCACCTCTCCACCACTTTTTAGACTTCTTGATTTGGGCTATTTGCATGACAATGAAGTAAAGGGGGAGACCTTAATGAAGGCATCTGTTTGTGAAAGTGCTTGTTGGTATTGGATGCGTGTAATCATAGCCTGAGGGAAGATAGAATTCTCATTTGGGTTCACCCGAGAGCAGTACACTGATGCCCGCTAAATATGCAAATTCCAACTTGTCACCAAAATGATGCAGAGCTGGTGAAGTTGTGGAGGCTGCAGAGCAATAGACAAATCGCTGCCTGGGCATCACCTACTTGCAAGATGCACTGGCAATGAATTTACATATTGCAAGCATAAAAACCAGGCAAAATAAAAGTGAGGATGCCCACGGAGAGCACAAGTCGTGTTGATAATCTCCTTACCCACACTCGCCCTTGTGGGAAACTCCGCTGAGTGCGACCCAGAGTTCCAGGCTGCCCAGGAGCAACTGAGGGAAAAGTCCTGAAAACCAGGAGGTTTGCTCTTAGAAAATCAGAGGAGGTGGTCATGAAGTAGAGCTCAGCAAGGGCACGATGTATCCCCGTGCCTAGAACATTGGCTGGCACCCAGTGGATGTGCAAGAAATCTTTGTCATTGGGTCAAACATTAGGTGATTGATAAGAGGTAGCTGTATCAGGTGCGTTTTTCTTGCAAGCAGGGCCCACCAACTTTGGTTAGCTAAAGCAGAGTAGGTACTTACAGCAATGCCATGGGGAGAAGTGGAAAAGCCAGAGGAGAATTAGGGCAGTTCCAGGAGTCCACGTGGCAGAAATCAGTTGAGGATCTCTTCAAGATGCTGCCGCTGGGATGGACCGGCTCCAACAATTTTCAGTCTTTTTGCCACTCTGTTCAAGATTCAAATTTCTAGGGAGCGTGTTTGTGGGAGAGGGTCCCTTACCTTAGTTATCTTGGATTATGTGTTCACCTTTTGCCTAGAGTATGGCTGGAACACAAGGGGCCTAGCTAGAAACTCTAAGTTCCAGTTTCGCTTGCAACGAAGTATAGCTAAGCAACCAAGTTCATGCCAACGGATTCATGCCAACAGAATATGACTTGAAGTGATATGTAGCCACTTATAGGACTGGCACTCCTCCATGCTTCCTTTCCATCATGCTGGGTGGAACTGGCAAAGATTGGAGCAATGTTGGAAACCAAGCATCGAGGATGATGGATCCACCCTGCTAGGCTAGGTCCCTGGATGACTGTGTGGAGCAGAGCCTGTTTCCTGGCTCTGGACTGTTGTATGAAAGAGAAATAACCTCGTGTCTTGTTTGAGACATTACATTTTGGAATCTTTTTGTAAGTGAGCCTTCACTTTAATACTATGGGTGAGAAGAGCATCACCCCCTCCAAAGCACTCTGGAGGAAGACTTTCATCAGAAGAAGGAGAAGTGGACCCTTGGAAGCAAAAACAACAAATGCCTATTACAATAGTTGCTATTATTGGCAATATGATCATCATGCACAAGCTACATGCAGTGCAAGTATTCACAGCTCCTGCTTACAGACCAGACTGTCTGGTTTGAAATTCCCAACCAGCGAGTGCCTCTCTCTTTGCTCCTCAAATGCAGGACATGTCCCAAGTGTACAGCTCCCCTCCACTTCCTGAAATGCCAATCACAGAATTCCTTGTTTCTGGGACTGACGAATTAAATCCGAACCCACTACAAAATGAAAAGAAATGAAGTCTTGGGCTTGCCATCTTGTCTCTGCAGCCGCCACTAGTGGGGGTACAGACTAATCTCTAACACTGATTAGCACATGCCCAGCCTCAGTAAACACCGCTTTGCACTAACAACCCCTAAGGAGAAGCTGTCGCTGGTGAAATAAACAACTCATTAGTCTAGGGAAAGAATGGTCAGCAGAGGCACGGACTCCTAATTTATATTTTTATTTTGTGATTTATTTTCAATCAATCAACAAGTACTCATTGATTGCTTACTATGTACCCACCACGGCTTTCATTTTGAGTAGAACAATGCATTGTTTTCAACATGAGTATTCTTATTGGTGTTTAACAACAACAAAAAAGTTCTTGACTTTTCTTCCTAGTTAAAATCCTCACACATACACACTCACACACTCACATCTAGTCATATATTTTACCTCTGGCTGCCTTGTTAAGGATAACTTTCCCATTTTATGCTGAGAGTCAAAAGAAACGTGGGATTTCTTTAAAATAATTCCGTTCTGGAGTAAACTTTTTCTGAAGTGTGCTTATTTCATTGGTGAGGCCTCCCTCCCACCCTCCTCCAACCCTCCCCCCACCACCTTCTTCGATGTCCTCGTATCTCATTCCTGGGTCAATCTATTCACCACATTCTGGCATGACACAGATTTGAGACCTCTCATCATTAACTGTGTTGGTTGTTTAACCGGTTCAGGGGTCTCCTCTTCAGATGAGAGAATTGAACTCACTGACCTCACTTGTTCACTTCCATCTCTCTCAGTCTGTACATCTTTAGTTATGGTCTTTCACGCTTTGCCCAAGAACCTGGTTCTGATTAGCTCGGCTCTGATCATCAGTGTTGTACACAGAGTCTTCTAGACTGCTCACCTAAGTCCAACACTCCGATTCCTCCTCAGCCTTGACCTGTTGACCCCCATGGGAACTGGCTTGCTTCCTTGTCTCCGAAAGTAGAAGAGAATTCACTCCAGTGCTTCAGCATTCCAGCAGAGATGTGCAATTCTGATCAGAGATGGAGAGGTGGCCCTTTGTCGTAGGGAAACCTTTGAACAAACTTTCCTTACATAGAGATGTGTGGAGCCTCAGCTAGGGAGAGGGTTTAGACAAAAAGAAATTGTGTTTTCTTGTGTGTATTATAAAGGAATGGGAATATGAGGAAAGGGAAGTCGGGAGCTAAGAGTCAGAGTAGAGTCTAGATCAGAACTTTCTGTAAGGATGGAATTGTTAGATTTCTCTGCTGTTCAGTTCAGTGGGCACTAACCAGAAGTGGCTCTTGACCACTTTTAATTTTATGTAATTTTAATTATTTTAAATTTGAATAGCCACACGTGTAGTTAGTGACAGTCCTACTGGACAGTGTAAGTCAAGATAGAGAAGCCTCAACAAATTCAAGCTAACGTCTCAGAAGAAAACAGCCAGTGAGAATTTTCCTCTGTTGAGGATGGCTGAAGGCCTTTGCTTTTCTGGCTTGGGTCATGACAGTCCACTATGCAGAGCTGAGAAGGGAAGCTAGGAGGATGTAGGATTTGAAGGACAATGGAAGAGGAAGGCAGGAGGTTGGTGCAGCCGATGAGAGGGTGAGCAGGGAGACCCAGGCCAGACATGTCTCCCCACATCCGGGCGCCCGGGCTTGCCTCCTCTCTCCAGGCCCCCCGATGCTTGGGAAGTGTCTGTGACCCATCAGGGCCCTTGGCTGGTGGGAGAACAGATGGGGCCGGGAAGGGAGGCTGGCATCCTTGGTGGCCCATGACACACAAACAGCAATGACCGGACAGGGAGAATGGAGGTTGAGTTTGATCTGCTTTTTACACACAGCCTGAGGACTCTGCTCCCAGCTAGCCCAGTGCTATCTGGGCAGGAAAAACAGTGGAAGAATGCAAACTTGCAGAGAATGCCAGCTTCACTCTGCTCTCTCTTCCTCTCCTTCAGCACATGTCCCAAATAGCCACCAGAGGTGAGACTCCGTGGGTTCTTCTTCCACTCCTGCCAGTCATCATCAAAGCCCATCCCAATGTGAACCCTCACACTCATACTGCCACTGGTTCTGAAGACACAGTGCATCAAATAAGTGGCACCAGGAGGTAGGGAAGAGTTGTAAGAAACAAGATTTATTTGCAAGTAGAGAGAAAGCTGTGTCTCCAACTTTTCCCAACTTTTTGTGTCATAAGCATTACCCTAGACTGGGAGCAATATATGCAGCTTGAAGTTGGTGAGTCTAGATAAAGAAATAAGCATATTATTTATAGTGATTGTGGTGACCACAACAAGAATGAAAATCTTTTGCTCTAGGGTGGAATGGGAAGATGGAGGAGAGAGAATTCTCCTTTTCATTTTATATGTCTTTGTATAGTGTGACCCTGAATCATTTTCTCAAGAAGAGTCTGGCCATATTTACACTGTTGATATTGAGGAGAGGCAACAGGCCACAAGACAGTTCATTTTGGAAGGCTCTTTGGGTAAGAATAGATCACTGGAAGTCTAAGATGGTGTTTCTTGGGGGTATATGTCTAATAATGGGGGGGTAATGTGCCCATGTTTTGATGAAACTGTGGACCTGAGTGTGAGGGGGGAATTGGGTAAGAGGGCTGAGCTCTGTGCTGAGAACGTTGGGGTCCTGTTTAGGAACATTCTGCTTACAAGGTGCCACAGAGCCACCAAATAGGGTATCAGAAGAGGTACAAGAAGAGGATCTGAGTTCTCAACAGAAAGGCCCTCTGAATCTTAGTGTATGAAAGGGTATGAAATTAGATGAAACCAATTCAAACAAAGGAGAGGGAAAATGAGATGTGGGCCCAGTAGGGACTCTGACCGTCTGATCTACAGGTTGAAGAGTCACCATTAGACCCAAGAAGAGAGACTGGGCTTGTATCCTAATGAAGTTTACAGGACAAAAGCCCCACACGCTGCAGTTCCACACCAAACTTTGGAGGATGTGGTAGGCAGGGGAGGACCTGCTGGACACCCACAGGGCAAAAGGGAGCACCTCCTCACCTCGTAGCCTACTTTGGGGGCAGAAATATTAACCCCCTGAGTGGAAAAAGCGGAAGCGACCCTAGAAGAGGCCAGGAGGCTTTCCTTTCAGAAGCTGCCATGCTCTGCCATCACCCAGAAGGTTCTCTCCTCAAGCACTTTACTTTGCTTCATTTGTCCTCCTCTTGCTTCAATCCATTACATCCTGAACACTTACAGAGAGGAAATGAGCAGAATCCCTTAACGCCCACAGGAGGACGTGGCAGCTACAGTGGTTGCCTGATAAATGTGGAGGTAGAACAGCGTGAGTGTCCACTGATAAGAGACCTGAGGTGGGAAAGCAGCAGAGAGCAACACAAGCCTCCCAAGGTGCTCCCGACGGATGAGCAAGCATGACTAGTCCACCCTTTGCAGGAGGCCAAGGGCTCTCTTGAGGAGGAAGTCCTCTGCTCCTCCTCCTGTCTGGAGGGTAATATCTTCTCTGGCTCTCTGTTCACGGGATGCTGGTCCCAAAGCACCTACACAGCTTCAGTTCCTCCTGGCCCCCGCTGCTGAGCAGCAGATGCTTCCATTTTCCCAGGCTGCCACTTCTGGCCCTCCCCCGAACATTACATTGGCTTAATTATTTTAATTTAAAAAATAGGCAACTAATGATTGCAGCTCTCTCAGCCAATACATAATGGAGCCCCAAAGCTAAAGGAGCTGAGGTCCGCTGTGAGTCTTTAAAAGCTTCCTGCCTCAGAATGGCTCTCACACTTGGCTTGGAGCAGGGGCTCCCACTCCCCTTGGGAGGGCTGGTTAACGTGGTCAGTGTCAATTCATTCCTTCTGCCTTTTGTGGAAAACCCACCCCATAGCTCTGCCTGAGTCAAAAGGGTTCTGGGGTGCCTACGATTTCTTGCTCAAGAAAAAGAATAGCTTTTTGCATAATTCTGAGAGCAAGCAACATGACTTTTCACCACACCCTGGAAAATTCCGAGATACACAATGCATAAAATGAATAGAGGTCCCAGCACGCAAGCCGTGATAAGGAGGTGTGTGGCATTCCACAGTGAGTCTCCTGCCTGTGAAGCGACATAAAAGCCCAGTTAGTGCTGTGTAACAGCTGTATTTTTCTTGTCTACAAACTCCAGTTGTATGAAAGTGGAACACAACAAGGAAACACTGTGTCTGCCAATAATGGAAATTGCTTGAGATTTCCGCGGAATCGGTCAACGAGAGGGGGGTGGCAGAGGGGGCTTTGGGAGTTCATGTCTTGGCTTGAGATTTTGGACACAGGCGTGTGGCTCTGAACTTAGCAGCCCCTGAGAGGAGTGAGAGGAAAGTTGGTAGGTATGTGGGGCAGGGGGGTGGGGGGGGAGGGGCACGGGACTTGAAGGTCTGTGGAGGCTACACTTGCAACAAGAGGAGAGATGAACGGGATGGAATTCATGCCCCACCACGTATCAGGACCCTTCATCTCAGGTTCTCCCTGTGTCTGCAATTGCCACCACATCCTGAGTTATCCTGTTCAGGAGGCCTTAGAAGGGCCAGAGCAGGGACAAATAAGAAGATTTTGGCTCTGGATCAAGGTGTCCCCCATAAGGGGGCTCTCAATTGGTTTTCCACCTGCAGCTCTTATATCTTCTAGATCTCTGGTCTCTGGTGAGGAGAGACACAGGGCATGGAGTTCACAACTACCTATGAGGTGGGCATGGGTGGGTGTCATTATGTCCATTTCAACAGATGAAGAAATTCCGGCTTGAACGGTTTAAGTACCCACATCTGTGTAGTTAGCACAGCATCCGCAGAACCAGCTTTCAAACCTGAGCCTCTTAAAACCCCTCTCAAGGCTCTTGATTACCTGCATGGCCTCTTCCATGGGTGTGCTGGTTTCTGACCAACCCACCCATTTGGCCCCTCCCTTGCTTTGCCCTTCGTTGTATCCATCTCGCTCCTAGAAGCCCGCTTGCCTCAGGCCCAGGGTCCACATGTGCTCCTCCCCTTTCTGCTTTCAGGAAGGGCTTCAGAGGGCTTGCTGGTGATTGCTGGTTTCCAAACTCCTGATGATCTCTCTGCCTGCTTTCTGACCCTGGCTTCAGCCTGCACCAGCTCTAACTGTCTTAGCATTTTGCTCCATCTCTGGGCTTCATTGGTCATGTTTGCTAGAGGACTGTCCATGAAGCCGGGTCATGTTTGCCGGGAGCTGGGCCAGACAGCAGGTCATTAGCCAATAACCGCTCCATTGAGATGTTGGACCAGATGGGAGAGGCGAAGTCCGAGCCAGGAAATGGAGCCAAAAGTGCATCAGGTGCAGGATCTGGAGAGAAGTGGCACCAGAACCCGTGCAAAGGTCAGTAGGGTGGAAGCCAAAGGGAGATGCCAGGCAAAGGCAGATAAAATAGGGGTAGTTCTGGAGTTAGCTCTATGACCACTGAGCATCTACCCATGGGATGTTCCTTGAAAACACAGCCAAGCACATTTTACTAGTTTTTTTTTTTTTTTAAAGATTTATTTATTTATTTTAGAGAGAGAGAGAAAAAGAGCGTGAGGGGGAGAGGCAGAGGGAGAAAGACAATCAGAAGCAGACTCCCCACTGAGCGCAGAGCCCAATGCGGGTCTTGATCTCAGGACCCCGAGATCACCACCTGAGCTGAAACCAAGAGTCGGTCACTTAACCGACAGAGTCACCCAGACCATATTACCTCAGGTGAGATATAGTAAGTCCAGATGCAGACCAAGAGAGAGAAGCCGGAGAGTGTTTTAGAGTTACCCTCACAGTTTCCTGGAAAGAACACAGTGCACTATGCAGGACCATTTGCGGAAGCACCAGAGTTGGTCACGAGGCAAAAAGAGAAAGCAGAACTGTCGTGGGAAAGAAACTTTCTTGTGGTTTCTGTGGGAAGGAACATGGGAAACAAGTTAAACCAACTTAGGATTGGCTAGTTGAGTAATGGGGCTCTGGGGCTTAGGGCCTATCTCTGATCATGTGGTACTTGGCCCTGGGGTGATTAGCACAAGGGAATAGGGGTCTGGAGTGGAGAGCCTCATAAAGGAGGTGATTAGGGTTGTGGAATTAATTGTCTACCCAAGAAGGAGACCTGACCAGCCTCTACCCAGGGCCTCAAAACTGGGTCAAGACAGCCTCTGTACAAACCATTTTATAACTGTTGGGATGGACTCCTAAGGGGAGTCTTTGTGTATTTCTTTTATAATTATAAAAGTAGTACATGGAGGTTGAAAATTCAATACACTGAAAACGGATTTTAAAAGTGAGTCCCAAATATCAGAGAGAGATAAATTTAATAGATGAATTATATAGCTAAATCTAATAGATAAAAATGTATTTTTCCAGAACTTTGGCTATGCCCATAGGAAATATGTGTTCGTGAACATACACTTTATTCACCCATATTCACATTGTTTTGTAGCTTATAATGAAGATAAAATGGGATCATGCTATGGTATAAATTTATTTTTTTAAGCACAATAATATAACATGGACCTTCTTCCGTACATAAGAACGCCGTTTTTTTTAATGATTGCATAGTATTCCACAGTATAAATCAACCATAATGTATTCTAAATCATTCTACTATTAATTTTTATGTTGCCTTCAGATGTTTCCTAATACATTGATTCAGTAAACACTGTACATACTTGCATGACTTCTCTGAGGAATAAATTCCTATAAGTGAAATTTTTGGAACAAAAATTATATGCATTTTAAATTTAATTAGGAACTATTGAATTTCTCTCTGAAAATATTTCACCAGTTTATATTCCCACAACAGTTTATGACTAGACATTAGACATTATTGATCTTCATTTTTCCAATCTAACTGGTGAGAAATGTGTCTCTGTTTTGTTTTGTATGTATCTGATCACTAGGGAGGTTTGTGGGTCTTCTTAAATATTTATTGCTGTTTGAATATCCTCATCTATAAAATGGAATTTTCAGATTTTTTCCTGATTTTTAAACTTTTTTTGGTGTTTTGAGAATAGTAACTTTTCATTATGTAGATTATAAATATTTTTATTAGTTTATCATTTGCTTTCAGTTTTGTTTACAGTGGTTTGTTCTGAATAAAAACTTTTCTTTTCTGGTGTCTGGGTTTCTTGTCTTGCTTAGGAAGTCTTTTCCATTAGGGGCAGACTTTTAAGGGGTCTCGTCTGGGCTAGGGAATATTTCTAGCACTGGTATACTTAAGAGGGGCTGTTTCTGCTTTCCCAGAAGTCTCCTGATTGCTGGGGGGCTGGTTAGGGATGCTGAAAGCATGAGTCACAGATTAAGTGATTCTTAACTCTTCATGTGCCATATACCTCTTTGGGATTCTGATAAACGCTATGGACCCCCCACAATTTTGACTATGGTTTCAGAGGTTTTATAGACCATCTGAAGTCTGTCATGGAGCCCTACTGATTCCTCCTCAGATTAAAAATCCTCCTCTACTGCATTTATAAATATCTGATCAAGGTAAATGTTTCAAATGATTTCTGCCATCAAATTATAGTCCCGATTGTCCCTCCCTGTAAAATTTTGCTCGGGAAGCTCTTTTCTTTTTTCTTCCAAATTTTTCTTTAAATTCTAGTAAGTTAATATCTAGTGTAATATTGGTTTCAGAAGTAGAATTTAGTGATTCACTGCTTACATATAACATCCAGTGCTCATCATAACAAGTGCCCTCCTTAATACCCATCACCCATTTAGCCCATCCCCCACCCCCCACCCACCTCCCTCCATCAACCCTCAGTTTGTTCTCTATCATTAAGAGTCTTTTATGGTTTGCCTTCCTCTCTCTTTTCTCCCCCCTTCCCATATGCTCCTCTGTTTTGTTTCTTAAATTCCACATATGAGTGAAAGTGTATGGTATTTGTCTTTCTCTGACTGACTTATTTCACTTAGCATAATACTCTCTAGCTATGTCCACATTGTTGCAAATAGCAAGATTTCATTCTTTTTGATGGCTGAGTATTATCCCCCTGTGTATATATACCACATCTTCTCTATCCGTTCATCAGTCAGTGGACATTTGGGTTCTTTCCATAGTTTGGCTATTGTTGATAATGCTGCTATAAACATCAGGGTGCATGTACCCCTTCGAATCTGTATTTTTGTATCCTTTGGGTAAATACCTAGTAGTGCAATTGCTGGTTCTTAGGGTAGCTCTAGTTTTAACTTTCTGAGGAAACTCCATACTGTTTTCCAGAGTGGCTGCACCAGTTTTCATTCCCACCAACAGTGTAAGAGGGTTCCCCTTTTTCGGCACCCTCACCAACATCAATATGTTTTCCATATTGTTAATTTTAGCCATTCTGACAGGTGTGAGGTGATATCTCATGCTTTTCTATTTTCCTTATGATGAGTGGTATTGAGCATCTTTTCATGTGTCTGTTAGCCATCTGGATGTCTTCTTTGGAAAAATGTCTATTCATGTCTTCTGCCCTTAACTAGATTATTTATTTTGGGGGTGTCGAGTTTGATGATTTCTTTATAGATTTTGGTACTAACCCTTTATCAGCTATATCATTTGCAAATATCTTCTTCCATTTTGTAGGCTACCTTTTAAGTTTGTTGATTGTTTCCTTCGCTGTGCAGAAGCTTTTTATCTTGATGAAATCCCAATAGTTCACTTTTGCTTTTGTTTCCCTTGCCTCTGTGCCTGGGAAGCTCTTTATGCAACACCACATTGTCTACCCTGGATAGTCATGGCTTCCTCATGGCCCCAAATGTAAGGTGAGTGTCACCTCAGCTCAGGACTAGCAAACCAGCCCCTTCCTAGCAGTGCAGCCTCCCCCACTACACCCATGTCATGTGTTCTCTTGGATCACTCTGACTTCACTCCTGAGTTCAGACCCAGGGAGATGATACTGGGGCTTTTACACACTACAGTGTGACTGAGGAGGGGAAAGGGGTTTGCAGAGAGAGATGCCAAGGGCTGCAAGAGAGTCGTCAGGGACATTAGAATCTACCTATCTTCAGAAAGCCTATAGTGAAGGACAATACATTTAGCAACAGGATGTTACAAAGGCTCTGGAGGGGAGAAGTGAGGAACTTGGAGGTTCAAGGTCTCTTCTGAGAAAACCAATAGACTGTCATTGAGGGGAAAGGTTCAAGGACCTCTCCAGAGTGTCGGGCTTCCCTAAGTGCCAGAAAGAGAGGCGATCCATTATGGGGACCTCAAGTCCTTGCACACCTAGGAACTTCAAAATTGATGCAAACATCCTCTGCAGTTCTCTCTCTGATAGAAAACTCCTGGGCAAAGCTACTCAGTACTTACACAGAAGCACGAAGGGGCTGCTCTCAGCTTGAGAAATGTCAGATTTAAAAGGTTCTGATTAGGGGCACCTGGGTGGCCCAGTCCTTAAGCATCTGCCTTCGGCTCAGGTCATGATCCCAGTGTCCTGGGATCGAACCCCGCATTGGGCTCCCTGCTCGGCGGGAAGCCTGCTTCTCCCTCTCCACTCCACCTGCTTGTGTTCCTGCTCTCGTTGTCTCTCTGTCAAATAAAAAAATAAAATCTTTTAAAAAAAAGGGTTCTGATTGTTTTCCACAGGGCTTTAGTGGCCAAAGGCTCTGCTCAGAGCATGAAAACCAGCACATTCAACACTGGAATTTAGGAATATCCTTGAACGCCCCCCCCCCCCAAAAAACAGGAATTGAAATCCCATCTGAAGCAGGCTCTAGCTCTCTACGGATCTGTTTCTCCTGGGCTTCCCTTCTCCACCTTGGGTTTCCATTGGTTATCTATATGCAATGAATAAAATGTTTGTTTGACTATTTGTGCCTCCAAACATACTCACTCTTGATCATAATCCTCCCAGAGAAATAATTAGGCAAGATTCAACTCTTAGAGAAATATGGAGAGTAAGCCACCAAACCCAAAGGAATGCACATCAATCCAATTTTAGCCATAGGCTTTATGTTTCCCAATTGGCTATATTTGTTTAATCTTCCATTTCCCATAAAAAATTCAAGTGAAGAGGAGGACGATTACTACCCACAAAAGAGAACTAGATGAAGTGGAGAAGTCCCAGGCATAAACAGCTGGCTGTGGGTGAGAGAACATTTTTCTGAACCTGATTAGCATCCAGCCGATGCATGGTACCAGAGAAAAGCCTGAGCTGAGCATAATTCCTGTCCTCAAAGAACTTTCAGTTTAAGAAGTTTCTACCAACAGAAATACATGGGCAAAACAATGGCTAAGTGCCATCCAATGTGCTTCTAGATAAAGCATTTGCTTCATGCAACAATCTAACATGTAGCAGGCCCATATACAAATAAGCCCTGTTGGGAATGTGTTCTGGAAGGACTGCTCTTTTCCTATTTTCCTGCGTACTATATTTTGACAGTGATGATGAAATAATATCTTAATCTACATATTTATATTCAGTGCCTGAGGTGGTGGTGGTGGTTGTTTTAACTTGAGGTTTTACCCAAAGACAAAAAGACAACCCCTGAGCCCACATTCTAGAATGAGAACATTCTAGAAATATATGTTACCCCAGTGTTTATTCACATACGGCTATGTATACCACATCTTGAAGATCTGAGATCAGTCTCCAGTTATTCCTCCTCAGGGAACATACGTAGACCCGTAGTTGGTGAGTCAGAGAATAGTCTCTTTTCTGTCTGACCTACAGCCCTCTTCATGGCGATTTTGCCAGTCCCCCTTCCATACGTCCTATGATATGATTATCTCGTAGACATCTCAGTTGGAGCATCTCTTTCTTGTTTCATTTGCAAGACATCTTTAGATTCACCTTACATTCACTATCAACTAATTTTTTTAAAGGTTAGTTTTCTAAAACCCCTACCGAATGCTGTTTGTCCATAGCTCACCTCTCTTTCTCTCCCTTGCTTGGTGTCTAGATCCTCTCTTCATCCCCTGCCGCAATCAGCATTCTCCACACTGCGAAGATGGAAAGGAAGTTTCACGTTTTTATTTTTTTTGGTGGAAAAAGTCACTTCCTCCTTGGGGTATAAAATCAAAATTAATTTCCCCAACTTCCTCTTGGGGCAGAAATATAAATACTTGGGGATTCCCGTGTAACACAATTAAACACCGCCCCCCCAACATACACACAGTTGCACAAAACCACAGTGCTCCAAGAATGGTTCCCCCTTAACATTTTATACCATATTATAAAAGCCAAAGGGCAAAGTTGGCTAAAGTGGGCAGTATTTTTGTTAATACAGATTCCTGAGCCCACCCTGAACCTGGATTTTGGGGGTAAGCCCCAAGAGTCCTTATATCTAGGTAGCTTTTGTGCTTTGCTTGGCTGGGGTGTAAAAACTGGGATAGGTTACAACAGCAAAAAGTGCACTGAGGGCATTGCATTTAAGAGAGATGCAAAGTAAGAGAAGCAGAGAAAGCCTCCCTTTCTTGAAATTGGGGAACAATGCATGGAGGAATGGGTATTTGAGACCACCCTGAATGAAGAGGACTCATGGAGGGGTGGGGCATTAGAGCAAGAAATGAAGCCAGGGAGGAATTCAGAGGAGAGCACCTTTTTTTCCTGGGACAAATGAAGAGGCCAGACTGAATGGCTCCGGGATTTGTGATCCTTTGCTCCCCTGGGATTCTCAGCCTTTGATAAGGAAGTGCTTTCCTCCCCCAAAGCCATGAACCTGGGCAGAGGGAAGGCTGTGTGATAGTGATGAGATTCCCAAGCAAACCAGGGGGAGGGCCCTACACCCCCCACCCCGGGAGATCCTTGGCTGGAGCTGCACCTCCTGCCTGAGCAGCCCACACACCCTTGTTGTACATTAGAATCACCTGGGAGCATTTACAAATACCAGTGCCTGGCCCCTTCCCCAATGTTCTGATTTAGTTGGTCTGGAGTGGAACCCCAGCATAGGTATTTTGAGTTCCCAGGTTACTCTAATATGTAGCCAGAGCTGAGAACCATTCAACTGGCCAGTTGGAACCCACAGTTGGGAAGTCCCTGTTTGGTACTGGGCCCCAATTTCCTCATCTGTGCTGAAGGATGTTGCAGAGGTGATGTGGGTCTACAGTGTGGTTACAGTTCTACAGTCCCTCACCCCTTCAGAGACGTCCGGTCCCCTCTGAAATTCTCTGTGTTGCTCCCTAGGTTGTCTCCCTCCCATCTTTTCCCTTCATAGCTTATGTTATGCTTTGGTTCCTCGGGGCCCCTGATCTCTGCTAAATGACAAAGACTGCTAATTGCTTAATCAGATGAACTAATTGCCATTAACACTACCTGGCTGAGCATTCTCCAAGCCAGTTAGAATTCGTTCCCTGAGGAGCAGTCCCTGTAAAGGGAATTTCGGCTAGGGCCAGTAGTAAACAACAGGGCTTCTCAGTCCCTCCAGTCCTGCCCTAGAGGGAGCAAATCTGCAGAGAGGAAAGAACAGAGCTCTGTCCTTCCTAGTTGTGTGATACTGGGCCATTATGTGGTCTCTCTGTGATTCAGGGGATAGCAGCACTCACCTTCTAGAATCATTGGAAGGGCCCATCAAAGGGTGTGGCATTTGTAGGTGTTCTATAAATATTAGCTTCGTTTTCCTTTCTGCCAAAGGCCAGATCCAATTATATCTTTTGATAGCCACGTCTCACTTTCAACATACGGAGACTAAATCTGCAGCTAAGCCAGGTCTCTTTCATCCTGCACTTGTGCAGTTCGTTTTTAGATCTAAATATTGAATTTTATATCTTTACCTCTTAAATTGTCTCTTGTTATTTCCTGTCCAGCACTCCAATCTTTCCAGAGCTCTGGACCCTGATTCTATCTATTATCCTACATGGGAGCTAAACTTACTGATGCGTGCCATCAGCGGAGATAGACAGAGGGCTCTCAAAGTCTTCATCTGAATCCTGGATAACATTGCTGAACAGAACAGGGCAAAAGATAAAGCCCTTTTACACCCCAAGCTCCTAGCATGATGCCAACACATTAACCAGATCTCTTTAGTTTTAATATTAGTTACAAACCAACCAAACCATACCTTCATTTAGTTTACATGTCCACATTTCTCCACTGTTACTTTTGTGGCAGAAACTAGTTTCCTACCCCAATATCCATCCCTCTCTTCCTCCTTAGTGACAGAATCCTGTATTTAGGTGCATTAATCCCAGCCTCTCTTGCAGTTAGATATGGCCATATGCCTCTGTTCTTCTTCTTCTTCTTTTTTTTTTTTTTAGATTTACTTATTTATTTTAGAGAGAGAGAGAGAGAATGAGTAGGGGTCAGGGGAAGGAGGGGGAAGGGGCAGAGGGAGAGAGAGAATCGCAAGCAGACTCCCCACTGAGCATGGAGCTGCTTGGGGCTTGATCCCATGACCCTGAGGTCATGATCTGAGCTGAAATGAAATCAAGAGTTGGAGGCTTAACCGGCTGAGCCATCCAAGGGCCCTTGCCTTGGTTCTGGCCAATGAATTGTAAGTCAAATTTTTCTGTGGGACTTCAGACAAACCTCCCTAAAAGTGAGAGCTGGGAGGAGCTAGCTCTCTCTCCTTCTTGGGGTGTGAATGTGGATGTCCAGTTTGAATCACCAGCTATCTTGCAGTTGTCTTGGATCATGAGGTGACCTTGAGGATGAAAGATGCTCCGGGAGCCTGGTCTTTGCTGAACATGAAACCATCATGGTAATCCATGACTGCTTAAATATTTTCTTACAGGATAGAGAAATAAGCTATTATTTTGTTTCAACTTTTGACCCTAATCCTAATAAATGCACCTTGTTAAAATCTAAACACTCTATCTCTTTCTCAGGAAGAAGAAAGGCAAGGAGACAGAAAGAAAGGAGAAAGAGATTCTGTGTTTTCTGATGGGAATCTGGGATTTCTCCCATGTCTGGAAGAGTTCTATATACCCACAACCTTTTTAACCTTTGAAAAATAGCTTGGGAGGTCATTATAAAAAGGAGAAAAGCAAAAAGGGAAATTTGTCAGCATGTTTTTGAGTAGATCTCCTAATGTTAGGAGCTAGAAAAGCCTTTCTTTGGAGACCTAGGCCATTTCTAACATTTTCTTTTGAAATCACTAATTATGCTCTAAAAGAGAAGGCATCATTGGAGCCAGAACCAGCAGCCAATTACCCACAAGAAATCGCTCACTGTGTGGGCTGCCTTCTCTCTCTGTTCGCATAATTTCAAAATGTAATTTCTAGAATCATGCTAAATACTTGTAAACAGAGATTGGTTTAATTGCAAGGAGGAACAATTTCAGGGGATAAAAATGAGAGTTGTTTCTCATTTTGTCGATAACAGATCAGTCCTCTTTGGGTCAGACTTGCAGCTCCCATCTGTCTTCCCACCCAAGTCAGGTTCTTCTGTAACTCCGATGAGAGGTGCTGACCTCTATGGGAGGTGCAGGTTGCTGTGGAGTAGTGGAAAGAGTCAAGCACTGGGAGTCAGAAGACATGAGTTCAAATCCCAGCTCTGGCATTTACTAGGTTGTTGTCACTAGGAAGTTGTTTAGCCCTCTTGAGCCTCATTTTCCCCAGCTCAAAAATGGGAGTGCCACAGAAGGTCAAAAGGATGAAGTGGGTGATATATGTGTGTAAACAGTAAAGTGATCTACTAGAAGGTAAGTCCCATGAGAATTGTGGCTGTTTTATTCCCTGCTGTCTTCTCCAATGTTCTCAACTGTTCCTGAAAGATTGCAGGGGTGTAGATCCATGACTGTTGCCACCAAATTGTGGCATAACAAACACTGGAAAATTATTACCACCAACATTTATTTTTCACAGGTCTGCTGGGTCTAGCTGTTCTAGCCTGGGCTGGCTGGCTCATGCTTCTGCACTCAGCTGGGTCAACTTATTTGGGATAGCACCACTCCATGGGTTTCTCATCTGCCTCTGGGGACTAAAGGCTAGGCTGGGCTCATCCTTCTCACGGTGATAATAGAAGCACAAGAGGGAACAAAACCAATATGCCTGCTCTTTGCCTACTAATATCCCATTGGTCAATGAAAAAAGATGCATGGCTAAACCCAGGAGGAAAATTTCACTCTACCTACAGAGTAGGAGGATGCTGCAAAGTTACATGGCAAAGGACATGGACAGAGGGAGGGGAAAAATTGGGCCGTTAATGCAATCTACCACAGGATGCAATGACCTATTTATTGCTGGCAAAAATATACCTGTTTTGTGAATGAATGAAGACAGATGTGAGAGAGCTGGGTTTCTTAAAGCAAGCCTTAACATTGCCCATCAAGTCTCTCCTTCCCATACCTGTAATCCTTTAACTAATGGTGAAAACGCAGTTACAGGACCTGAGAAGGCCATGTTAGTCAAAGAAATTCATCTACAGTTCCTTCTCTCTTCCCCCCTGGAATTCCCTCCTTCCCTGTAGCCTTCCCTGGGAGCCCCTCCCAGCACCTAGCCTAAGTGTTTTTAGCTCATTCTTAACTAATTGTTGCTAAAATTGCAATTGATTTCTAAGTGTTGCCTGAGATGTTGAGCCAATTTAAGAAGTACAGGGACAACCAAGGTGGAGAGATACATCTCTGTCTCGTTTTCACATAGGCGATGGTTAGAGAGCTTCTTGAATTGAAATAAACAATACACATAATTTAAAATTATAATGACTAACATAAAAACCCCAAACTGTTAATGGTGGCTCCCTTTGAGGAGTTAGTCTAGGGGTAAATAGATGAAGAAGATATTTCCTTTATATTTTATACCTTCCTGTGTTATTGGGGAAAAAATGTTTAACCACATGCATGCTATTTGTATAATATATTTTTTAAGGGGTTAAATGTGCATTCTGTGAAACTCCATGCGTGCGTGTGTGTGTGTGTGTGTGCGTGTGCATGCGTGTGTGCGTTCAAGCTCCTGAGAGACAAAGCTGTAAAAGGTGGCATGATAGCCATCGGCTGTAGGAAGCAAATCCTACCCAGTGAACAGTGGCTTGCCTACCCTATTCACAAGGCATCCATTTAAAAAGATAAAAAGAAAGCAATTCACCCTTCCTCATAATAATACATAGACGAGAGCATGAATGAAATTAACATTCTCATCCGCTCACCTAGAATAAAATGTCACTGAGTGAGTAAGAAAGCGATTACTTCCAAGGCTGAATGAGCAAACCATTTAGGCAGATGGGGGAAGTCTTGTTGTACTACTGATTTGGGGGTTATTTCCCTTGTCTTTCCATTTCTTCCTGCCTCCTCCAGGCTTCCTGTGGGCCTGCGTTTGCATAAAGAGTGTGTTTGGGGGAGCAAATCTTGGGAAAACAATGGCCTCTTTTTGGAATTTGCAATTTGGTTTTTAAATGTTGCTGTACAGCAGGAAGGCACAGTAAGAAAAGGCTTATGAGATAAGATAGAGTTTTTGGAAAATGCTGTTCACAGCTCTCATCTGGCAAGGCTTGGATGGCTCTGGTCTTAAGGTTTATTTCTGCTGCAGAAGAATACAGGTGGAGAGCAACCTGTCTAGGGTCCTAGTAGATAGGGTCCTCTAGCTACTGAGTCCATCTCTGACATCAGGGCTGTTGAGAAATCTGCTCGTTTTCTCCTGGGCATAGACTTGGCCCAGCCTCCACTGAAATGAAATGAGGGGGAGCAGACTCAAATTCTCAACTTCCTTATTTATGGCTGAAACACAAAGTTGGTGTGGGTGCACGTGCTTGTGAGTGTGCGCTAGGGAGGAGAGGAGTGCTCAGGAGAAGAAAATCCTGGAGCAAAATGACTTTTCCAGGGCGCCTGGGTGGCTCAGTTGGTTAAGCGACTGCCTTCGGCTCAGGTCATGATCCTGGAGTCCCGGGATCGAGTCCCGCATCGGGCTCCCTGCTCAGCGGGGAGTCTGTTTCTCCCTCTGACCCTCCCCCCTCTCATGTGCTCTCTCTCATTCACTCTCTCTCAAATAAATAAATAAAATCTTTAAAAAAAAATGACTTTTCCAAAGAAAAACATCATCCACCTCATACTTCTGTCATTCAGACCATGGAGAACAGAACCAACCATAAAAATGAAAGCCCCAGCCTCCGATAAACTAAGACAAATGACCACATGCCTCAAAGTTGCTCCAACCTTGAGACCAGTAAGAACAGGCCTGGAGTGCCCAAGGACCTTGGAACTCCCAGTTTGGCAAAAATCTTTCCGCGACAGGGAGCCACAGGTCATCCGTTCCTGGGTTGGTTGCAAGTGGGTAAGGATTTCCCTCCCAGACTTGGGTCCTGGAATGAGAAGAGGGTTTGGGTCAGCCCAGGTCACAGCCCCCGGGTCATCCCTCCCCATCTTCCCCCTTTGCTCTCTTTGCAGAGATTTTCAGAGTCTAGCAGCATCTCCCCATTAAAGGAAAGAGTGCTTTCCCGAGAGCACATCTTCGATATTTCTGCAATTGTGCCATAGCCAGCTAATGTGTAATGCTGTAGTTTAATAGTCTATTAAAACACAGCACTGCACATTAAAATCTCTACTGTATCACTGCAGATCTACTTAACAAAGACGAGGTCCCCAGAAAGCACTATTCACTTGCTGAGACTTGCTGCAACCGAATAGGGGAAGTTTCTTATGGCAGAAAAATTTAAAGGGGAAAGAAGGTGGTGAAGGGGTCAATCAACACCTCCCCTCAGGCCCCATCCCCACTCAAGCAGACCCTTTGCTTGTCTGGAAGGAAGAAAATCTGCTGGTGCTATGGATTGCATCTGGAAATTCTTCATGTTTAAGAACAAATCCCTTCAGATCAAATCTCATTACTCAGATCTTTATTTGGAAGCACTTCAGTTTCCCGTCTCTCCTTCTCCGAGAGAAACAGGGTTCACGAAAGCTGCTCCCCCAGCCGGGAAAATGCTCAACGGGCTCCTCCCTCCAGAACAATTGCTATAGGGCGGAGGAATTCTTCAAACAGCTGTAAATCCTCCCACCAACTTCTCCCTCCTTTAGAAACTACAACACAGCCCCGCATCAAAGCCTCCTGTAGCTGCCAAGAGAAAGAATCAATAGTTTAACAGAAACAAGCAATGTGAATGCCGGGTATGGGGTATAAACACCTGTATTGCAAATAATCCAGGAATCACCTGAGAAACAGGGGAGACGCAGACTCCTGGTGCTGTGGCCTCCGAGGGTGCCCACAAGCGAGCAGTCAAAACACCAACAGGGGTTTTGCTGCAGAGTCAGGTCAGTGGGGGAAAGAAAGGAAAGATGGAAAGCCGAGGATCGGAATTTGACGGGATGGGCAGAGCTAAAGGCCCGAGTCAAGAAACGAGGTAGAGAAATGTAGGAGAGACACATATTGGAATGAGTGTCAAGAGCCCTGCCCGTCTCCACGCTGCCTCCCAGTCCTCGTGATGGCTCAAGCCAGCAACCTGGGGATCTTCGTCCATATGAAAACGGTGAAGGAAACCAGCATATGTCACCCCCAAATATGCCTCTTTGACGCAGAAATTATTTTGAACTGAAGGCAATTTAGAAGCAGTAAATGCAGAAAAAGCTTCCCCTTTTCTTCCCAAAGGCAGGAAATAAATTCTCCTTTTACTGGAGACAGACTCTCATCTGCCCAGAGAAGACACTAGAGGAATCTGCAAACAAACCTTGTTAATCTCACCCGTATCTTCCTAGTTAAGGAAGGTAAGGAGGACCTAGCCCTGGTTGAACTACAGCCCCCCAACCCCTGCACAAACCCCTCGGTCTTGCCAATTCGTCACACGTGTGTTGTTTCTTGGTCTTAAAGTATAAAAACCTCCTGCTCTGGCCATTTCTTGAGGTCCTCATTCTCTTGTGAAAGCTGCCACTGATGTGGACAAATTCCATAAAATATGATGCTTCTCTCCTATTAATGTCTTTTTCAGTTTAATTTTCAGACTCAGCCAGGGACCCTAAGAGGGCCAAAGAAAACTTTGTCCTCCCTTACAATGGATATTTCTGGATTTTCCCCTCAGTTCTTCAAGCCCTTGGACTCCAAGTGAGCCTGCACAGGGCATGAATGTGTGTGTAGGGGTGCCCGACTTTTGTCATCTTTGTTTTTGAACTCCAAGGACAACTGGATAATTGTTTGTGGTTTAATTTATTGGGCTACCATGATGTCTACAGTGGTTCCATGTCATAAAGTCAGAGCTTGCTTGAATTGTGGTAGAACTGCATTTTCCAAGCGAAGCCCCAGGTTATCTTGACTTGGTGATTTACACCAGGAGTATCCACTCCCTAGATGTCCAACTCGTGGATCCACCTCGGACAGAAGATGATCCAGAAGGCGGCTGTGATTTCACCGCCCCCTAACCCCACGTGGAGACCTCTGTGGTCCCAATGCACTTTTCTCCCCATGGAAGAAAGAGGATGGTGCCAAGATCATCATTTTCAATGGTTTTCTTTTCCAAACCTTTCCCTGAAAGTGCCAGTTTGAGCAGGGAGTAGAGGTCGGTGGGTTCTTGTCAACCTTCCAGCTCTTCTCAGAGCTGCTGACCTACCTGAGCTGCTTTTTTGTGCTGATTTCACTCCCGCTTCCTCCTGTCCGTCCAGCCCCTCATCTTCCCAGTGTCCCAGTGTCCTTACTCGCTTACTTCAACTCAATCTAAATGTGTATCTTACTGTAGCAACACGTGTTGATTTGCTTGAAATCCCACTGGAAGGAGAGTGGTTACAAATACATGAATGAATAAGCTGAAAATTCCCTGACTTCGTTCTCTTCCAACTGTTTGTGCATGTGTGTAGGGGCGGGGCGTACAGGAAGAAGGGGAAAACAGAATCACCTCAGTGACTTGGCGTAGAGAAGAGGTGAAATTTTTACTTGGATTTTAAGTGAAATGTGTAACGGTAAAAAGAGGAAGTATAGAGTCTTCAGTGGGTATGACTGTTTTTAAGAGGAGAAATAAAGAACCATAAGGACAAAGTGATTTCCAAAGTGAAGGGTAATGTTCTTTGGTTTTCAATTCAGGATGAAGGCACAGGGAACCTGCTCAAGAACCCTGTGTCAGGGAAGGGACCTAAGCTTCACTGAGTCCTTCAGGGGGCCAATGACTTCCCCATGCACTATCTCACTGAGTCCTTACCATGACACTTCCAGATAGTATTAATTCACATTTTATAGGTGGAGAAACTGAGGCAGAAAGTAGTTAAGTAATGGACCCTAGACACACAGTATTTCGATACAGTTCCTCTGATCATCTCCTTATATTACATTATGGGGCCACTTACCCCATTGAAAACCTGGGACTATAAAATAGTGAATAAGCCAGTGGCCTCTCCCTCAAGCCATGTAATATCTGGGAGATGAAGAAAGAAAGCGTAGGAATGCCTATTGTATAAAGAGGGGGCAAGAAAGGACCAAACAAATGTTTTCAGGAAGATGGCAACACCCCTGCTTGTTTGGTCTGAAGGACATCCAAGGGAAGAGGAAGGTCAGGAAGCAGGCCCCGTTCACTGCTCTGGGTCTACCACAGCCTCAAGTCCAGGAGTGACCCAGATCCTCAAAGAGGGCTTCCCTGTGCCCCAGGAATCACCACCCCCAAATTCCCCCCCTGGCCTCAGCTCACCCAGGCCAGGACCTGGAGGCAGCCTGGAGGAAATGGAGGGATCCTTGTGGTAAAGAGACAAACGGGCAGGCTGGGAGCTGGGCGGATTTCTCCTCCCCTCTCTCCACACTAGAGACTGGTAATTGTACATGTTTGTCTTTGTGTGAAGGGCTCCCAGATTGAAGAAGTGAGTCTTATACTCACAAATCCAGGGGAAGGGCTTTAAGGGAGTAACCGCCGCACCCTTATCTCTGCCCCCAGCTGTGAGGCTGATTGATGCTATTAAAATTCCCAGGGAGCCTCTGCTGGCAGCACTTGGGGGGGGGGGGGAAGTGTTGGGGGGGTGTGTGTGAGAGAGAGAGAAAGTGAGAGAGAGTGAGAGAGAGCGAGAGCACGCGTGTGAGACGGAGAAAGAAGCAGCCTGGGAAATGCTTGTTGATTTCCTTCTCTAAATAGTTTGGGTGGGAGGGGTGGTAGGCGAGGGCTGAAAACGCCTGATAGGGAGGATTTCATGGCTGTTACCCATGATAGTGTGGGGTAGGTGCCATCTAAAGACCAAGGCCTAAAAGACTTTCCATTGCCACCTTAGATACAGGAATTTAGAACCATGTTTCTTTTTTTAAAAACATTCTTAGTTTATTAATCCTCTCATGAAAAATCTGCACAATCACCACAGATAAAGCCACTGAAGATGTTTACCCCTCCTGTTGTCCAATCTCCAGCTCACTTTTTGCCAGCACCAACACTGGTTTTTGCAGCCCCCCTGACTTTCTTCATTCTGTTCTTGCGCTCCTTTCACTGCTTTCTTGATGTCTTTTTCTTCTCATATAGGCCATGTCTTGTGAGTCTATGTTTGGGCTCATTTTTCTTTGCATAATCCAAGGAATCATAAATCATGCCAAAGCCAGTTGTCTTGCCACCACCAAAATGGGTTCTGAATCCAAATACAAATATGACATCTGGTGTGGTCTTATACATTTTGGCTAGTTTTTCCTGAATTTCTGTCTTAGGTACTGTTGCCTTTCTGGGGTGAAGGACATCAGTGACCATCTGTTTCTGCTGAAGTAGTCGGTTGGTCATGAACTTCCTGGTCGGGATAGTTACTGTGTCATTCATGATGGCAGCCGAGCTTCAAGCAGCTGGGAAGGAAGAAAGATAGAACCGTGTTTCTAAATCAGAATAATAAAAATGCACAAGTCTCATCTCTCAGGCTCTGCTTTTAGGTTTCCAACACAGGATTGGAGGAGAATGTAGGAATAAGAGATCTGGGTTCAAGTCTTTATCAGCTGTGTGACTTTGGGAACACTTAACAACCTCTTGGGTCTAGATAGTTCATCATCAACTTCACAGTTTTGTTATTACAAAAAAGACAAAAGAAAGTAAAGGTGAAGACACTTCACACTCCGTGGAATGCTATACAAATAATATTATAACCAAAGTTTAGCTTTGGGAGGTCCAAAACATCATAGGCCTATTTCAATGGATACCCCAGTCTTGCCCAAGTTGCCTGTCTCCTCATAACTGACTTCACAGGGGGCCAGCACACAGTCCTGGAGGCTTGGATGCCTTCAGCAGCTTTCATGGGGCTCTGCCAGGAAAGAGGCAATGAACTTACCCCCAAGAGAGCAACATGTGGCCAACAGAGGGACCCCAAAAACCTTGCCCCCCAAATGAGTGCTTTGTCAACAAGTCCCACTCAGGTGTGAGGCCTGGAAAAGAGACTGCAGGGTATGCTGTTGTTCCTCTGGCCAGGCAAGTGGAATGGGCCATGGGACATCTTTACAGGGGGCCCTGAATCCCTCTCTGTCATGGAGAGGGACCGGAGCCTGCCCTTGTCCAGGAAATAGGGATGCTCAGTTTGACATAGTCCATTCCCTGCCCCCCCCCCCCCCCCCCGCCCAGATGCATGCACAATCTATCCTTAGGATCAGCTGGAGAGACAGTGAGTCATTCCGTACCATCTCTAGATCTCCCTGGGCCTTTTTTTGGGGAGGTAGGGTGGGGTGTAGAGCAGCATTTCTCATCACCAGTCATTGTGATTGGTTTTATAAGCACTCTTCTCTATGAGCAAGCGCCTATGTGCCTCTCTGAGTACTTAATCCTCCACAATGCAGATCCTGGCTCCATGGTTCCCTCCGTCAACCTCCCTCACAGCTCTCTGCCCCTAGGTTGTTGAGATACAAAATGCACAGGCATAACCAGCCTTACTCCTTCAATTCCTTCCTTCTAGGGACACTCAGTATATATCCTTCAGACCTTTGCTATGAACACCCCTCCCAGGCCCTCCATTGTGTTTTCCCTTCCACTTCTACTAAAACCTATCCCATGGGAAGAAAAGCATCTCACCCACTGTACCCATTCTACTGGGACAGAGACGTTATGTTCCTTCTCTGACTACCTTAGCTAAAGCTACCACTCCCTCCTTTCCTTCACCTCCTCTTCCTCCCCCCCCCTTCCTCCTCTCTCTCTCTCTCCCTCTCAGTACCCCACATATTCCACTTTGCCCCTCACTTTTGCAGTTGACTGAAACACCACTGTGGAAGGTGTGGCATTTGGTTCCTAAGATGAGGGTCTGAATGATATCATCTGGAAGTCTGGGGAAGTAGCTTCTTCTGAGGTGAGACTTGACAAATGGGAGGTGGGAGATAGGTGGGGAGCCCTATAGATTAATCTCTCTCCTTTCTCTCTCCTGTGCACCATTCTGAGGGACGAGATGTGTTTCTCCTTGTACTCTTTCCCAAGAAGTCCCTTGTGTCAAGATCTTTGTTAAGCCCCTGGCTGTTTTTCTCAGCTGGCACCAGCCAGAGTAGAAGCCCATCCTGTGGAATCACTTCTCACCTTGACTTACGTTACCTCCCTTCGACCTTCATGAACAACTGGCTTGTACCTCTCACTTGTTTTGTCTCAGTCTCTGCTTTTCTAGAGGACCAGGACCAAGACAGCCATTTTATTTTATTGTGAGATCAAGGCACACCTGCTTACTTCTCCTCACAGGTACTTCAGACATCCCTGACTGAGGCCTTTATATTTGTTATTCACTTAAGAAGGGATGTGAGGGAGGAAGGGAAACTCTGAGGCAAGGGAGGATAGACAGAGGGTCCCTCACTAGCTCCTAAAAGCCCATTCACAGGCCCTCTTTTATCCTGGAGGGGGATTCCGCTATTTGTCTATATACAAAGTTCCAAGCTTTTTAGAAACAGACAAGCCTGGAGCATAGAAATCTTCATGCGGGTGGAATTTAGAGAGAATAGTTTGACAAGCTTTTTCCAGGCTGGGAGGAGCTTGGAAAAGGCTCTTTTCTGTCCATTGATGAAAAAACTTGCTCAGAGAGGAGAAGGCAGACACAGTGCAGCCACTGTGAAGGACTTCTGTTCTCTCTCTCAAGACAATATAACCAATGAAAGGATTTAGAAAAAAATGAGCGGCAGAGTGCATAAGGCATCTTGAGGTGGGCTTTTTATCTGCATTGCTTCTCTCAGGGTGGTTTAATTTTATTTGCCTTTTGAAAAATGGGGCTGTGTCAATAGCAGCCCATCATTCCATTAGCCGGGCTGACAGGCAGAACTCACAAAGGTAGATGGGGACGGAGCTAGGCGGTCTTTCCCCTCCTGCTCTTGGCTCTCTGGAATTCTCCATTTGGCACACATGCCTGCAATGGGCCGCTGAGAGGCAGTGATCCGCTCTGCAGCGGGGATCTGGGAAAGAAGAACATCTCCAACGTGCAAATTGCAGAAACTGGCTTCACCCTCTGCGTTTCCGCCAGGACGTGAAGACGGCACAGAGAGGAACGTTGAATGCATGAGGAATGTTTGTTTCTGTCTCACCGTCTCTAGGTGTTGTGTTTTGTGGATTCAGGGAAGGCAGAAGGAGGGACCAGACTAGAATGGCTGGGTGTTGACGTGGTCCAGCCACAGGGGACAGGGAAGGCAATTTCAGCCCCTAAACAGCAAAAATGTCACCTGCACACCATGTGCTCCATGCTCCTGTGGACTTAAACACCAACATGCCACAAACTGAGTTCATCCTCTTCCCTCCGAGGCCTGTTCCTTCTGTGGAGGACCTTCTGTCAGCCTGAGGCACGGTCACCTACCCGTCTCAACCTCACCTCAGGAACTCGGGTCATCCTTCATGCCTCTCTTCTTTATTCCCATGTCCCATCGCCAGATCTCATCAGTTTCTTTCTCTAAGACTCCAAGATTATAGCATCTCTGGATCACCCACCTCCCTCATCTCCACTTTTCCATCATGGCCTCCCCTGAATGACTGCAATGGCATTCTCCCCACTATACTCCTACCCATTCCTGACACTGCAGAAAATTAAAATTTTTAATACAAATCCTTATATCCCTCCTGCTGTAAAGGCCTTAACTGTCTTCCCATTGCCCTTCAAGATCTTCAGTGCCCCGTAAGTTTGAGTTGGAGTCCCAAGGCCCCTAACCAAAGGCCTTTCTCACACCTTCCTGCTGCCCTTCCCTGCACATCCGGGCTCCCCACCTCTCTCTCCACTCCTGGGTCCTTTCATGTGCTCCATGCTGGCCCCGGAGCCTTGGAATACATTGTTCCCTCTGCCTGGGAAGACTTTTTTTTTTTTTTTAAAGATTTTATTTATTTATTTGACAGAGAGATAGAGAGTGCGCACAAGCAGGGTGAGTGGCAGGCAGAGGCAGAGGGAGAAGCAGGCTCCCCGCAGAGCAGTGGGAGTCCGATATGGGACTCGATCCCAGGACCCCGGGATCATGACCTGAGCAGAAAGCAGTCACTTAACCAACTGAGCCGCCCAGGCGCCCCTGGGAAGACTTTTAGTACCCCCTTCACAGCACTCCACAAGCTTGCTCTTATTTATTCACCTAATTTTTGTATTTCTCTCTGCACACTCAGCATTTCCTCCAAGTCTCTTTGGGTTACCATTGGAATGTTTAAGAAGAAGGTAGAAGAACATGGGACAGACCTTTGACCATCGCTCATGGGTCTTTCCCCATCCCAACAGAATGCAGGCTGGTGAGATTGGAGAGAAGAAGGAAGGAGTCCCAGAGGGGGCACAACTTCAGGGTCTGGTTCATTGAAATCCAACTTATTGCCCAGGTACCGGAGAGGCCCTCCTCGCCCCCGACCTGCCCCAGCTGTTGACAAGGCTGAAGATAAAGAGAACCAACAAGCGGCCAATGGTCCAAACCAGCCACCTGCTCGCCGTGGATACCGGCGTGCCTACAACTATCGGCGTCGCCCCCGTCCTCCTAATGCTCCTTCACAAGATGGCAAAGAGACCAAGGCAGGCGAAGCGCCATCTGAGAACCCCGCTCCAGCCACCGAGCAGAGCAATGCTAAGTAACACCAGGCTCCGCAGGCACCTTCACCATCACCAGGTGACCTAAAGAATTAATAACCATTAAAAAAAAATAAAGCATAAAGCAGACCATGACTTTAACCAACACCGAAGAAACATTCAAGCTATAACGTGGAAGACTAATAACCAAGATGTGGACATTAGAATGTTTATTATTATTCTTTATGAAACAGACAACTACAAAAGGAAAATGTCAGCCAATTTTTCTAGCAAGCTGAGATTCCAGGAATGCCTGCACAAGACAAGAGAGCAACCTCCCCAGTTTCAGCAACCACTAGGTTTATATTTTTTTTCCTGGTTTTTACTGTTTTGGTAATATGAATTGAAAGAAGAAATACTAATATCGCATGGGGAGAACCCCAACGAAAGAAATCTGAAGTATATAGTAAATGCTCTTTTTTTCCTTCTTTGTTCATTTTGGATGCTGGTGCTAAACTTCCAAGTGTTGTGACTTAAAAAAAAAAAATTATGCTCTTCTTATTTATTTCTAGGATGAGGGGAGGATAACATTTTTGCTTTCTTATGTGACTCTTTAAAAATATGCAGTATGAAGTTCCTCAAAAATAAAATTTTTACCCTTGAAAGGAGAAAAAAAAAAGAAGGTAGAAGAAGAAGGTACCAAGTCTCTTTGGGTTACCATTGAATCTTACCACAAACACAGTGCCTGGCACCTAATAGATGTTCAGAAACATTATGTATATATAATTTTTACATATAAAAATACCGCAAAGCCCAGGGAATACTGGTGATTTTTATTTCTGCTTTCTAGCTCAGAACAAGCAGGATAGAATATTCTATTATCATTTGGACTTGTGTGGAACTTATTTATATCTGTGTGTTAAGGCTTCAAGGCATTTGCATTTTAAGCTTTTTATTTATACCTGTAGAATGAAGGGATTTGTGCTTCTTTAAAGGAATTTCTGGCAATAGCCAGCAGGTGGGTTCATTAAGGAAGCAACAGAACTCTCTCATCCCTATTTTTATTTCTTTGTCATAGTTTGGAAACTGAAAAACAGGCAAGCAGCTGAGGCCAAAGAAAGAAAGTGGGGGCTACACTCTGGCTTTGGAGTTCTTGTCTCATCCCCTTGAAAAGGATTGATCAGGTTCTCCACTGAAGATGAGGGGCAGCTGGCCTGCTGGGAAGGCAGCTTGATGGAGTAGGAAGCGCCAGGGCTGCCCTCGGGCATCCTGAGTTCAAAGCCTCTGTTAATCCTGAGACTGAACAGCACTTTGTTTGTGCCTCAGTTTCTTCATTTGTAAACCAGATTAAATCTCTGATCGCAGAATTATTGTGAAGATTAAAGGAGGCAACGTATCAGAAAACACAGTATAAGCTGCAAATACCAAGTCAAGGTGATAGGATGATACCACTACACCAAATTCCCCAAACACAAAAATAAGGTCTGGCGTGTCTTTACCTTGAGCTGCCCCACCGGTATAATTCCGTATGTGATCACATCACATGCTGACACGTCATGTGTCAGCAACTTGAAGACAAATGCTGAGTATTTGCATCTCTCCCTCTTCCAGTGGTCTGTAAACTCAAAGATGGGCCTGAATCATCTTACCTCCCTGGTAATCAACAATGTCCAACACGAAGGATGCTTTGAATAGATATGTACTGAATGAATATAAGGTGGGAAGCAAGGAGGAGAAAGGTATGAAAGTTAGTAGGGGAGGAGTGGGCCAGATCCCTAGAGAAGTTTGCATTTTCTTCGAAGTCAGGGAGAATAACTAGAGGAGCCAAAGTAACTAGGGTATGCCCTCCTAACTCCTATGGCTCATACCCCCAGTCCTAGAACTCTCCAGGACCTGGGCCAGCTTCAAGGATGGGGAGGGAAGGAGGTGCTCTTTGGGCGCAATTCAGCTGCAGTGGCCTCTCTTTGGGGGGCCCTGCTGAGCTGCTGGGAGCAGTGGTATAAGAATGCCCAGATTTCTAGATTTGGGAGCCTTTCAAGAGACGTGCGCCCTGACCTCGTCTCCAAACAAAGCTGATGGAGGTAACATGCAAAGAAACGTGCCTTCCCGAGCCCCCCAATATCTCCCCATCCATTAAATACCTGCTAAGTCCTGCTGTGGGCTGCACTTGGTGTTGGAGTGACATCAAATGAATCATACCCTGTGCTGGTCTCAAGCAGGGGGAGCACCACTTCTCTTGCATGAGGAAAGCCCATGGTGGAGGAAGCAACGTCACAGACCCTGGCAGGGGAAGAATGCAGTCCTGCCACCTGGCAGACGTGGTGCTGCCACCTATCTCTCCACCACTCTTGTGTCACCATTGGCCTGTGGGTGCCAAAGGTGCCTGGTGCCAGCAACTCAGGGGACTCCCGGGAGCCTTCCACCTTGCTGGGAAATTGTACATCACCAAATGGGGTGTTTGCCACGCAGAAAGCTTTTGGAATTACTCAAAATCTTTATGCAGCGGTCTTTTCTGGAGCCAACAAATAAGGCCATCATTCCTTTAGGATCACAAAGAATTTTTTTTTTTTTTTTAAAGGAAGTGGTTTTCCACTGTGAACTGAAACGAAGTCTCCCCTCTGTAGGGATGGAGCCCATTTGTCAGCACTCCCCGAGGCCTGGGAGGTGATGATCTAGGTATGTACCTAGGGTCAGAGAAAAATGGTCTAAGAACCTGTCTTCCCCACCGGCTGCCTCCTGCATCCGCGGGTCAGGTGGTGCGGGTGGAGGCCAAGAGAGAATGGCCCCGCTCTGGATCACCAAGGGTCCTTCAGCGGATAGAAGACCACTTCAGGGGAGATGAGGCAGCCACAGAAGGAGAAAATGGCAATTACTCAACTGGCCCTATGCTCCATATTGAATCTATTGGGCTCTTCAGCTTTTTCTACACACAAAGCAAGAGGCTCTTTGTCATTTGAAAAGATTGTACCAGAGCGTCCATGTTGATGGAGCCTTCTCAGCTGGAGACACTTTCTCAACACATTTAATGAGCAGGGGCTGCCAAGGGCCCCCGGCCAGACTCACACAGGCCTGGGGACCCCTGAGTGGGGTTTTGCCACAATTCTGGCCAAGGCCCTTAAGCTCCATTTTTGGACGTGCTACCACTAACTAGCTTTCATCGAGGAGCCCCCTCCACTCCCAAAGCGGATCCTTCGGGCAGCATGACTGAGAGGCCTTTCTTTCCAGCCCTTGAGGAAAGAACCAAAGGAAGCTGCCTCCATTCATGCGTGCGGTGTTGCTGAACAGAGGGGCCTGTGTGCACCGCAACAACGCTGTCTCTGGACCCAGGGCATGGGCATTGCTTGGTGTGTTGGGCTGGAGCACGGGCAGCACGGCTGATGGTGTGTGTTGGAATACAGATGGCCGCCAAGCCTTTGGGGCAGTGCCCGTCACGTGGTGGGGCCCGGCTTTGGCAGCCTGACATTCAGCTGTCAACAGCTTGCAGGCCTGTTTGCTGCATGGCCAACATCCTGCTTGGTGATTTGACAAGAGTCCCAGGCTCTCTTTGCATATCAGAACTCGGGTCTCGATGCACCCGGCATGGGATGACTGCATCTGGTCGACTGTGGTGTTCTCTGCCATTGATCCGTCACTCGTGAGCTCAGAAAATGCGGCTGGAGCCTCAGTTAGAGCCCTCTCCTTACTGCCCTTCATCCACAGACTCTCTCTGTAACGTGGGGATTCATTATTCATGGAAAAACACTGGTATCCGTTACAACACACTGTCTTGAAAAGGGGCTGAAATGCTTCACCAGATTCTGATAAAGATAAAACAAAATCAGATGGTATCTTCCTTTTTTTTCTAACCAATCCCCACCCCAAGAATAATAATTTGTGACCTCACTCTGGGACCCAGTCTAAAGAGCCCTGACCAAGGTAGCTGAGATGCATCTTATATAGTTTCCCCTTTGATCCAGGCTTCAATGTTTTTACATGAACAACTGGCATAAGGGAGCATGGACTCGTACCTCTGAGGGTTTGCTTTCACTCGTATGCCACACTCAGTAAAACCGTAAGCATGGTAAGTGCATCCAGTCTGATCACATCTGTGTGTCCTTCCAGCTCTCTTGCATCCCTACTTCCACTGATACCTCCGTCTTCTCCCCATTCGTCAGACTTCTCCTGCCCTTTCTTTCTTCATCTCCTACCTGGACCCAATGACTCATAGTTCTCACCAGATGCCTCAGTCCCCCTCAACTCTGACCAAGCAAAATGCAGACTTGGATGCCCAGAAGCCCTCACTGTCATTGTCTTTGCCCTATCTTTGAGACTGAACACTCCTGGGGCAATGGACACTCCTGTCTAGGCTGGACCACCACAAGTTCACGGCCCCCAGCCTCCACGGGCCCTCATGCTGCCCATGTCGCCTCAGAAAGCTCCCTTCTCTGTCCTCGGGTGACCACTCCAGGTCTTCCAACACTCTCACCAAGACTCGCACTCAACCTTTATTCTCTCATACTCAGCAGACTTAAAGGTCATCAGGCTCATTCTCCTGCTACTTCCAGCCAATCCCTACAAACACCTCCACATGCATGCCCATCTTCACCTTCAGTCTCAGAGGTGTGCCCCTCTTCCTGTGCCCTTTACTCTCTCCCTTGATGCCTACTGACACACTTTGGTAGTTATCCCCCGTTTCATCCTGATAAAATCTCTTCTATTTCACTTTAAGCCTCTAAATATACTCACGTTTCACACCCCATGTCTTCCCCCAGTCACTTCACAACTTTCCCTTCTTCCACTCTCTTCAGACTTCTTTTTGTCTACACATCCATTCATCCTCAGCTCTTTGTCCTCTATTTTCTGTTCCCACCACTATAATAGTGTCGCTGAGGTGGTCAACAACTTCCCTGACAGAAAATTGAAAAGACTAGTTGCAGTCCTTTCCCTACTAGAATTTTCTGAGGCATTTAAGAATACGGATGACCTTTCTTTGAAGTGTCCTGATTCCTTAACCTCCACATGTTACATTCTCTGTTCTCCACCATTCCTTGGAAAGGCCTCCTCCTCGTCTTCTGCCTGTCACAGGCATGTGGGTGTTCTCTAGGATTCTGTTCTGACTCATGGCTCGTCTTGCTCTGCCACACACACTCCCTGGTGAAGCTCATTCTCTCTCATGGTATATGCAGAGAACTCCCAAATCTCTCTTTCTATCCAAGATTTTACCCCTAGCGTCTCCCACAGGCACCACTAGTCCATTATTTCCAGAGTGGCAATTGGGGCAATTTTCCTGTGAAACCACCTCTTCCTCACCTTGCTGAAGGCACTGTGGTCTTCCTTGCAGGGCTGGGGATGTTGCTATCCTACTCCTTTAGCTCAGACACCTCAATCACCAAGTCCCCCCCCCACCCCCTGCCAGTATCCCTCAACCTTATCCCTTCTCTTCCTGCTACCACTACTACCACTCTCTCACCTGGCCCAACACCACAACCTCCCGGATATTTGGCCCATTTGCAACCCTTACCATCTTCTACTGAGCTGCCAGAGTGACCTCTTTGAAAGGCAAGCTAGACTTGTCAAGTTCCTACCTAAAACCCTTCCATCATTTCTCTCTGGTCTGGACTCTGCTGGTCATAAAGGTCCTCTGTGACCAGAGGGGTTCGTCCTTCTCTGCAGCCTTGTGCTCTCTGCTCCAGCACCAAATTGCAGTTTTCTTATGTGTCCTGTCCACCTCTTCTGCCCCCTCATCTCTTCACTTGGCTGACTCTTACTCATCCTTTAAGACCAACTAAGTTGCCTTCTCTTCATTCCTCCTCCATAGCCATGTTGTATGTGTTCCCATAATACCCTGAGCCTATCCCCACTTACAGGTTGAATTCTCTACCCCAAATTGATAGTTGAAGTCCTAAACTCCCAGTTCCTCAGAATGGGACCTTATTTATAAATAAGGTCATTACAGATGTGTTTGGTTAAGATGAGGTTATACTAGAGTAGGGTGGGCCCCTAATCCAATATCACTAGTGTCCTTATAAAATGGGGAAATTTGGGCAAAGACACACACACAGGGAGAATACTATGTGACGATGAGGGTAGAGATTGGGATGATGCTTCTACAGGCCAAGGGATGCCAAAGATTGCCAGCAAACCATCAGAAGCTAAGGGAGAAGTCTGGAACAGATTCTCCTTCACAGGCCTCACAAGGAATCACCCTTGCTGACACCTTAATCTCACACTTTCAGCCTCCAGAACAGTGAGACAATAAATTTCTGTTGTTTAAGCCACCCAGTTTGCGGTACTTTGTTACGGCAAGTTATGGCAGCCCCGGGAAACAAATACACCCAACATTGCATTATTGTACTGTCTTGTCATTGCTTGCCTGTGTCCCTCACTCCCCGCTGTAAACTTCCTAAGGGAAGGAAATGTGTCTTATTCATCCTTATATCCCCAGTGCCCATAACAGTGTCTTACAACATAAAAAGACTCAAGTATTTGATAAATGAACTAATGAGAGCACAACATTCCCAAAAGGTCAGATGAGCTGCAGACTAAGAAGCTTAACTGATTTGTCACACCTCAGTTCCTTTACATTTATTTTTTTCCCAGTGGATTCTTGTTGAGTGTCCATGTTTTCCTGCTCCTCATGGGTGAGTATGCTGGTGATTCTCTGGTCGGCCTTCTGAGGAATGTTGTGCCCTCTACTGCCCATTTCATGCTAATGGCTGCAGGTCCTGCTGTGCAGCCCTCTGCCCGACTTGGAACATGGGTTCTGGCCACTCTGCTCTGTCCCCTTATCCCTTCAGGCCCAGAGATGGTTAGGACATCTCACTGTTGCTAGTCCCAGGGACTTCATTTCTTGTTGTCCCCTTAATTCTGCCCACTCCCCTGGTGGCAGCTCTGGTGAGCCATCTGTTTCCTTCTGGGACCCTGATGAATACCATCAGTAGGCAGGCGCATGAGGACTAAGGTGATAAACATGGTGCAAAAATAATTGCTCGGTTTTTTTAAAAAATAATCTTTTTAATCCCATTGATTAATTCCCTTCCAGTTCTGTTCTCAAAGCACCACATACCTAGCATTTTTACATAAAGCCTGCTATTTGAGTATCTATGCATTTGACTAAATATAGAAATATGTTTAGTTTAATTTGACATTTTATTGAATACCTGCAATTTTCTAGGCACGGTTATAGGCACTAGAAATCCAAAGTGGAAAAAGTCCTGTTTCTGCTCAAGAAGACCCAGAAATTAGTGGGGAAAACAGACATGTCATTGACAGAGCATGGGGCTGTGGAACCACCAAGGAGGACACTGCCTGGCATTGGGGCAAGTTCCCACATCTGCATTAATACTGAAATATGGATTATCTCCTTCCAATCTAGACATCTTAGAGTAAACTGGTCCTTTGACTTCAGTCATTTTTCATAAAATCATATTCAAATTATTTTCATCAGAGAGATGTCTTCAGATGGCCAGTACACACAAGATGATCATTTAGCATGTTTTGGAATCAAACTTCTACCTTAAATTTTCTCTTTTCCCAACATTATAGGTTCCATGTTTTGGAAAGAACTTTAAATGATCACCTGGACCAGCAATTCCCAATTCTGGATGCTCATGAGAATGGCTCTTTAAAAACAGAAGTTCCCGAGCATCATAGCCATCTGCTGAAACAAAACCCCAAGGGAGAAGAGGGAGACAGGGGGAGAGGGAGACCTGGAGACCAGGATTTTTTCTCTTTGAAACCCTTGTAATGATTCTGATGTTCAGTCTGATTGGGAACCATTGTTTTGGATTAGCTCTTATTTATAGCAACTGTGATTTAGACCAAGGTTTTTCCAAATGTGGTTCCTTGGTCATCCGAGTGTGTGGCACAGGCATAGAAATAGACATATATATCAAAGAGCTATAATTGAGAGTCCAAAAATAAGCGTTTACGTTTATCATCAGTTGATTTTCTACAAGGATGTCAAGACCATCTAATGGTGAAAAGAATAGCCTTTTTAACAAATGGTGTTGGAATGGGACGCCTGGGTGGCTCAGTTGGTTGCGCGACTGCCTTCGGCTCAGGTCATGATCCTGGAGTCCCGGGATCGAGTCCCGCATCGGGCTTCCTGCTCGGCGGGGCGTCTGCTTCTCCCTCTAACCCTACCCCCTTCATGCTCTCTCTCTCTCATTCTCTCTCTCAAATAAATAAAAATATTAAAAAAAAAAACAAATGGTGCTGGGACAATTGGAATGTACACATATAAAAGAATGAGGTTGGACCCTTACATCATACCACATATGAAAGGTAACTCAAATGGATTAATGATTTAAATGTAAGAGGTAATAAAGCCCTAAGAAGAAAACATAGGCATAAATCTTTCTGACCTTGGACAGGCATTGTGATCTTGGATTAGATATGACATTGAATACTTAAGAAATACAAGAAAAATAGATAAATTGGACTTCATCAAATTAAAAGCTCTTACACATCGAAAGACTATCAAGAGAATGAAAAGATGACACATAGAATGAGAGAAAAAATTTGCAAATATATATCTGATAGAGACTAAGATCCAGAACATATAAAGAACTACCACTCAACAACAACAAAAATATCCAAACAACCAATTTTAAAAATGAGCAAAGCACTTGAATAAACTTCTTCCCAAGGAAGATATATAAATGTTCAATAAGCACATGGAAATATGCTCAACATCAGTAGTCATTAGGGAAATGAAAATTAGAACCACAAAGAGCTATCACTTCACACTCACTAGAATAGCTATAACAAAAAAGATGGAAAATAACAAGTGTTGGTGTGGTTATGGGGAAACGGGAACCCTCATAGATTGTTGATGGGGAATGTAAAATGGTTAGGCAGCTGTGAAAAACAGTTTTGGCATTTACTTATGACCCATGAGAATTAGGAACATGTGTCCATACAACAACCTGTACACAAGTGTTCAAAACATTATTCACAATAGCCAGAGAGTGCAAACAATTCAAATGATCATCAACTGATGAATGGATAAACAAAATGTGGTATATCCATACAAAGAAATATTATTCAGCCATAAAAAAGAATGTAGTATGGATACATGCTACAATATGGATGAACCTTGAAAACATTATGCTAAGTGAAAGAAGCCAGTAACAAAAGACCATATATTGTATGATTCTACTTATAGGAAATATTCAGACTAGGCAAATCCACAGAGACCAGAAAGTAGTTTAGTGATTGCCAAGGGCTGGAGAGAGAGGTAAATGGGAGGTGACAGCTAATAAATATGGTTTTCTTTCTAAGGTGATAAAAATGTTTTAGAATTAGATAGTGGTGATGGTTGCACAACTTTGTGAATATACTACAAAATAGCTGAATTATACAGTTTTAAAGGATGAATTTCATTATATATATCAGTTTTTAAAAGTCAATTAATTAAAAAAAACCTACCTGGGCATCTGGGCCCCAGGAATTTGCATTTGAAACAAGTCTTCAAGATGATTCTTAGGCACACTGAGATTTGAAAACCAGAGTATCTCATTTGTATCTGAAAATCTGAAGGATTTAAAACTGTTAAAGACCAAAACAAAGAAAAAGCAGAAACCAGACAACCCAGGGCATAGAAAGTAATCGTTTATTGAACAAATATTTAGCTGCTGCCTACTGCGTAGCATGCTAGGCCCAACAAGCTAGTCATATAGGCGTTTAGAGTCCAGGAGGGCAGCAGATAAATTGGACTTCATCAAATTAAAAGCTCTTACACATTGAAAGACTATCAAGAGAATGAAAAGATGACACATAGAATGAGAGAAAAAATTTGCAAATATATATCTGATAGAGATTAAGATCCAGAATATATAAAGAACTACCGCTCAACAACAACAAAAATATCCAACTGTAACAGTTACAGTACAACAGGACAACTGAGACATCTGCTTTAATAGAGGTTTGTACAGAGTAGGGCAAGGTCAATAAGGAGCTCCAGAGTTGGCCTGGAGTTGTCGAAAGATGAGGCAGTATTTGAGTTTAAGCTCAAGCTCTGGGTGCCCAGAAAGGTGAAAGAGAGTATGAAAGAGGGACAGGAGGGCTTTCCAGGCAGAGGAATAGCATGTACAAATGTATAAAAATTTGGGAGAGTTTGTTATACTAAAGCAACTGTAAAAACAAAATGCCCAATAGACGAGGCAGGAGAGAAAGCAAAGAGTAGTTTATTGTGCAGGAAGAAGCCACTGGAGAATTTAGAAAAACAGGATACCAGTCCTAGTTGGGGAAGATCAATCTGATAGCAGGGTAGGAGATTGGACCGGAGGAAACAGGGGAGCTGGGAAGCAGGTGGGAGGAAGGCTTTGTCTGAAAGGCTGAAAGTCCAAACTAGGGCAGTAGAAAGGAGAGGTGAGAGATTAACTCTATACTTACTTAGGAAGGGGTACATATAGACCTTGGGGATTGATGAAATTCACTGTAGGATGTTTAGCAGCATCCCTGGCCTCTGCTCACTAGATGTTAGGAGTGCCTCCCCAGTTGTGAAAGACAAAAATATCTCCATCAATTGCCTGGAAGGCAAAATCTGAGAGACAAAATCTGCTCCAGTTGAGAACAACTGGTCTAGGTTAACTGAATCCTGCAATGGGGTATAGTTGCATCTGCCTCAAGGTGAATTTTCCATGCAAGTGCCTGGATCATAGGAAACGTTCCATCGAGTGCCTAGATAGTAGGAACCTGGTCCTCCACTGAGCTTACACACCTGGTCGTGTGACCATTTTTGTGCTTTCGGCTAATAAATGCCTGGGAGGCAAATCTGTTCTAAGACATGCTCTGATTGTGAGGTTGTTGGGGGAAGGGACCTACAGCCCTTATCATCCTCTCTCATTTGAGAGATGCCGTTAGCTACTCAGTACAGAGTAATTGTGGCCAACCAACTGGACTTCGGTCAGTTTGCAACAGAGTTGTCAAAGATGGTTTTCTGTCTTCTGGTTGGATGGGTAAATGCCATTCCCTGAAATAGAGAATCCCCAAGAGAGTGTTCATGGCTCAGGGCAAGAAAGAAGATGCAGCAGAACTAGCTGCATGACCAGGAACTTTTAAAATGCACAGAATGGGTTTCTTCTGGGTTTCTCAAGTGATGGGTTTATAAGAATTCTCATGCAAACTCATGGGCCTGTGATCATCACAGTGTGACCCAAACATGGCTCTTGCTAGTTTTCATGCCAGGCAGATTTCCTCCACAAAGAGCTCTAGTTTGATAGCCCTGGCTCCCAGGTAACAGTCACAGAATGTCTGAGTGGAAAAGGACCTTAGAGACGTCTCATCTGTCATCGTTCGCAACGGTTCTATGCCCCATATCAGCTAGATCTGCAATCTGTCCACACCTGCCTGCCTCTATCACCACCCTGGCCCACACCACCATCATCTTCTACCTCATACAAGCCTTGCTCCTCCATTGAACTGCTGAAATGGTGGCCTTCTTTTTGGTTTAAGGGCCTTTGGCCCTTATATCTTTCCCATCTGAAGGCTTTGGACTTTGATGGTCTCTTTTCCAGGAATGCCTTTCTCCTGGTCTTTCCATGGCTTCCTCCTTCTCACCCATCAGGTTCAGCCCAGATGATACACTCCCAGAGAGGCCTCCTTTGCCTTCTCTGTCTAGAGAAGCTCCTTGTATCCTCACCCTCACTGTCACATCACTTTCTTACTCCTTTGCTACCGCTTTCACTGTAGTAAATTACCTTGTTAATTGATTGCTTGCTCCTCCCTCTAAAATGCAATTTCCTTGAGAACACGGGATTGTCCAGATCTTGGTCAGCATTTTAGCTCACATGTCCTGACGTGTGCTAGGTGCTCAACTGATATTCAACTGATATTTGGGGAATAGATGAGTGAACTTTATGGTTTGTGCCAGAGTAAATCCGTTTGACTTGTTAGGTGCACATTGATGGCCAAAACAAGATCTCTCTGTATCCTCGTCTTCGCTAGAAATCAAGAACTTCGTCTTTACTGACTATGTGAAGGCCTACTTGTCAGTGTCTAATCATTTTAGAGCACCCCACCCATTCCCCCACAGCACAAAAGAATGGAGATGTCCTTGTTTAAGGCAGTTCTTGGGACTTCCTGTTAGACTTCTCAAAATTATTGCTCCTGTTGCTGTGGTTCTTCTCTTTCCCTCTCTTCCCCCCTCTCTCTCTGGCTTGTTCCTGAAAAGTTATGTGTTAACTGTATAGCTTAACATAGAATCCTTCTTCCTGTTAACTTCTAGAGTAATTTCAGAAGCCTTGTGATTCAGTTCTAAAGACTCTGATTGGCTGCATTTGAGCTCTTGGCCCCTTTGTAAAATAATTAATGATCTGTAAACAAACGCTTACATAGGCTGGCTAAAGCACCCACTATTTAGAGGCCCCTTGTGGTGAATCCTTTTTGTAAATGGAAGAACTATCAGCTTTATCTCCTCTGTAAATATGGATTTTCCTATTTTGGAAGCTGTGTTGGCTACACCTGCCCGATTTATATGAATCCAAAACATGCTGCTTCCACCTTTCTCTCTTTTTACCTGATCATTCCATCCATTCAACATACTTTTATTGAGCACCTTCTATGTGCCACAGAGATTCACAAAACAGCCCCTGTTCTCTATGATGCTCCATCTAGCAGGCGAAATGGACAAGATAATGATCACAATATAGTCTGATATAAGGTAAGAGCCCTGAGTTAAGCCTCAGGAGATCAGGGAGTACTTTCACGATAATCCTTGAGCTGTTTGGGGAAGATGAGTGGCAGGTAGCTAAGTAGATGAAAGCTGAGGGGCAGGTAAGGCAAAGAAACTTCATGGTCAAAAGCATGGAGGTGTGAGAGAGTTTTTCAGGATAGCCCCAGCTGAGTGTGGATGTGGAATACTAAAGGGCTGAGGCTGGAGGAATAAGCAGCACCAGGTACCCACAGGAGGAGTTTGCTCTTAAGGCAAGGGAGGACTATCAACGGGTGTTACAGGGGACCCATAAGAGGCCATGGGCAAACCTGCATTGTTAAAAGATTACTTAGGCAGCTCTTGTGGAGAGTGGATCAAAAGAAGGGTAAGATTGGTGGCAGGGAGACCTGTCAAAGGACATTGTTTCAGTCCATTTGGGCTGCTATAACAGAATACCACAAATAGGATGACTTATAAATAATAAACATTTATTTCTCACAGGTCTGGAGGCTGGGATGTCCAAGATCAAGGTGCCAGCAGATTTGGTGTCTGAGGAAAGCTCGCTCTGTCACTGACCACTGTCTTCTCCATGTAACCTCACATGGAGGAAGAGGTGAGCTAGCTTTCCAGAATCTCTTTCATAAGTCACTAATCCCATTCATGTGGGCTCTGCTCTTATGACCTAATCACCACCCAAAGTTTACCTTCTAATACAGTCACACTGGAAGGTGGGATTTCAACATATGCATTTTCTGGTGGGGGTGAGGCACAAACATTCAGAGCCTAGCAGACTTCACAGTTATTTAGGTAAGAAATAAGGAATCTTTGAGCCAGAGATTTTTATCCTTGGACATAGTGGCACCTGGGGAAGGAGGTCCACACTGGGCTTTGGAAAATCTAGAGATGCTTTCATGAAGACTATGGTGTTCCCATGTGCATTTTCCTGAGAAGACGAACCATAGCTTTTATCAAATTTACAAAAGGATCCATGACACTGAAAACAAGGTCACAGCAGTGAGGATAGAGACTTAGGAAGATACACTAAGAAGCATGAATGGTGGGATGTGGGTGGAGAGAAGAGGTAGGGGATAGGCCAAAGGCCAAGCTTCTGGCTTGGGCTATGATTGGGAAAATCATGCACTTTTTACCTAGAATCCTGGAGAAAACACAGTTTGGGGGCAGGGGGTAGGAGAGGGGAAGGAGGTAAATTAATCATTCATTCATCAGTTATATATTGAGTTCTTTGTCTCAAGTACTATTCTAGGTGCCAGGGATTCAGCTAAATAAAGAAACTTATATTCTAGTTAACAGGGTAAATAGACAATAAACACTTTTGTGTAATGTGGTAACTGCTTTGAAAGAAAATAGAGCAGGGTAAGGGGATAGAGAGTGATAAGGATGTTATTTGACAGGCTGGTAGGAGAGGCTTCTGTGAGCAGCTGGTATTTCAGTAGAAACCTGAGTGAGGTGAGGAAGAGAGTTTTGTGGCTATCTGATCTGGGGCAACAACATTTCAGGCAGAGGGAGTAACCAGGACAAATGCTCTGTGATAAGTGCATTCTTGGCTTATTGGAGGATCTTCAAGTCTGGGTTGAGTAGAGTGAGTCATGAGAAAAGTCTAGATGATGAGGTGGACAAGGGAGCTAGAGGTTATTAGACCATTTAGACCTGGAAGGCCATGGTAATAATTATGGATTTTTTTTTTCTAAGTGCAATGGAAAACCACTGAAGAACACTAAGTAGGGAGAAAGATCCAACTTCAGTTTGGGACATGTTGTGTGTGAAAGGCTCTGCATGACATCCAGGTGAAAGGATGCAGTAGGCATTGGATATGAAGCTGCAAAGGGTTGAGGATTTAGGACATATTGGTGAGAATCATCATACAGATGGTAGTGGGAACCATGGGCGTGGATGGCTTTGCCCTGGAACGTTGTAGAATGTGATGAAAGAGGGAGGAACTTGAAGACATCAGCAGTTAAGGGGTAGAGAGAAGAGAAAGAATTTATGAAGAAGCTTAAAAAGGAGTGGCAAGAGAGGATGCAAAAAACTAGGGAAGTGGGAGTCATCGAAGTAATGGGGAGAGATTTTGAAGGTTGATAGTCTCGGATGCTGCAGAGAGAGTAAAATAAGGCCCAAAGAGTATGCTTTGCATTTCTCAGTCTTTATAACAGTGCAGAGAGATTAGAATTAGGAGGATTACGGTGGGCTGAAGAATAAATAAACAGTCATAATTCAGTGTAGACATCAACCCCAGTTGATGGGCCTGGCCCAGACACTTTAATGTTTACACTTTCTTGGCCATGCCAATTGGTCTGATGACCAAGCTGCAGGGTTGGTTATCAGGAGGACAGAACCAAAATATCTCATGCTAAGTGGTGGACTGGTAGACAGATCAGGAGGTTGTAGTCATGGAGTCTGTGTAGATTGTGGAAGAGGCAAGACCAGAAAGATTCTGATAAAGAAGAGTCAATGGAAGAGTCAGGGTCTACAATTCCTGATTAAGCTCGAAGTGTAGGTAAAGCAGGTGTAACAAGATAGGGGGCTAGAAGAACAGATAGGGGGCTGAGGTCCAAGGAGATACAGGAGTTACAGATTTGAAAGGTGACAAAGGGAAAAGCTGAGGGTGTGGTTTAAGGAGAATATGGGAAAAGTGAAGCAGAGATGAAGTTCATTGGCCTCAAGGAGAGAAAAAATAATCCCACTAATGTAGGCTGATGACTGCAGGCTAGTAGATTACAAATATGACAATCTATGGAAGACAGTTTGTCTAAATAATTTAGTGGTCCCAAGGAGCAATTTTTTAATGGATTGAAATAGAATTAAACAGAAATTATCAGAGTGCATCATTCTTAATAAAATAAGAATGTTTCAAGAAACTTTTGTTTTAAGTGTCTATGTGTGGCCTGGGTCAAAATATAAAATGTATTTATTACTGTGGGTCATGATAAAATAAAATTGAAGCTGAGATGATATGAGATCCAAAGCAGAGGTTTTGCAGGAAGGTGGAAGGGTGTGGAAGATGAGACAGGAAGTCTCAGCCTGAGCTCCTTGTGGCCTGAGCCAGAGCCACATAGAGTCCAGGAGAATGGGCAGTGATCTAGAGGTAGACCTATATGAGTAGTGTGTATTTGTTTTAGACATGCCAATAAAGGAAGCCATTTCTCTAAGGTCTGGAAGCTCTAAGAACTGAACTCTCCAGAACAAGGTGTGATCATTACAGATGGTATTATTTGAGTTACAATATCCAGGAATCATAAGCAACCCATCAAATGCTCTCATTTTGAGAAAGACTCAAGTTCTAGCTTAAATTTAACTCTGTCAAAACACAGAAAAATCTGCTGATGCAGCTCTGTGAATGCTGCCTTGGTTTCTTAGAGGCTTCACCTTCAGAGTCTTGTATAAGCAGAGAAGGTGAATGTTGATTTTTCCTTCTTATTGTAAATTTCATTTGACTTTTCCCTCTCAGAGTCTTCATTATCTATCACCCTCTGTTTTATTCTCCTATCTATTTTGTCCCTGTGCTATGTGAAATTTGCCTGTAATACTATGAGCCTGGGACTAAAGGACTAAATACTTGGGTTGAGTTACAAGAATGAAAACAGGAAAGAATGGGTCTTAGATTTCCCAAACATGGAATCCCTGGTGTTTGCAGGTGCCCTGCGTAGCAGGAACTGATTGCTATTCTGAAAACCCATTTCCAGTTCCTGCTGAACAGAGATATTATTATCCCAGCCTCCTTTGCCATTAAGTATGACCATGTGACTAAATTTTAGCCAATGGAGTGTGGAGGCAGAGTTGAGATGTGTGCCTTCCTGCTTCTCCCATCTGTAGGCTGGATGTCCATGCCAGGGCAGACTTGGGAGCCTTATGATGAAGATGGTAGAGGCTCAGCCAGCCTGAGCCTGGAAGCACGACTTTCACATCCCTCCCAACCCCAGTTTGTTTGACTTCACAGGAATAAGGAAGAAACATCTTCTTCGGGGGTTTATCTGTTATAGCAGCTTGTATTATCAGAACGACTCCACCTGGCTCTAGAGCATACTTAGATGATGAAACCTGGTCAAAAGTGGATATCCACGTTCATTTATAGTTTGCCTTTGGAGCTGAAACAAATTGTTGAGTTCATTTTCTCTCTCCACAGAGGCTTAACCTAGTGTTTTGAAAATAAGCTTTCTTAGTTCAGTTTTCACTTTAATTTGAGTTTTTATTTTCTCACTGTCATGGAAAAAGCAAGCAGTATTCCTTGCTTCCCCACCCCCACTGAAGTCCAGAGCAGATACTCAGTAAATGTTGCTCAGCTGATTGTTGAATTTTGCCTTAAGACATTATTTTTCTTCACTCTTGGAAATCCTCAACGTAATTTACAACTGAGACAAGCCAAGGGTTAGTGGATATCCCCAGTGATTATAAATAATAATGGCAGTTACCCAAAATTGGGCAAAGCAAGATGGCAGACACTGCGCTAGACATTTTGCCCCCATTATCATGAATCTCATAACCCTGCAAGGTGGATATTAGCACATCGTTTAGTGATTTTGAAACAGACCCTGAGAGTAACTACAGGACTTACCAACGTCACACAGCCTGTGACTGTTTGGAGCCAAGAGTCTGAAACAGACATGACTGGCTCCAAAGCCCATTCTTGATGTATTTGCTTTCCGAGTATGTGCTTTTCAGCGGCTCACCTTAAATGTCTGCTCATTCCGTTCTTCTCCTTTCCTTGGATACCGATTTACCTGGCTCTGCTCATTGACTGGTTGACACAGTGTACCCTGAATTCAGCCAGGGTCACTTAATTTTAACAAAGGAAATAGAACTCGGGCCATTCAGTGCAGGGAGCTTCAGGCCTGCCTTGATGGGTATTAGGACATATAAATGTTTATGTAATTCCTCTGGCAAACATAGGAGCACACACTGCTCATTGTTCAAGAGTAACAGCAACAGGCATGGCCTCTCGGGCTCCTCCACATCTGTCTGGTAAAGTAAGACTGCTGATGTACTTGAAGCTTCTTGAGGTCACGTACATTGGAGAAGAGCTTTGCACCCCCTCCTCACCTCCTGCTTTGCAAAGGCCTGAAACCTGCCATGTGTTTGTTGAATGAATATTGAGTGAGTCGCCAAGCTTACATCTGATCATGGTTTCTATTAAAAATGGGGAGCCATGCTGAGTAAGGGTGGGGTAAGGTGACCCAGAGGCACACTTGGGTGGGAGCAAGGAGGGGCTGATTGACTGCTTTTCTGAGGTGGTCCTTTCAAGGCTTACTGGATTGTTACAAAATGGCCTTGGTCATGTTTCAGGACTACAGACATCTGGCTTTCAGGCGAATTCCCCTTCTTACCTCAGGCAAGTTGCTTAACTCTCTGGGAATAACATTCTGCCTTTGGGTGAGTTGGCGCTGTGAGTCCCCTCCAGGGCTAAGATGCAGGAGGGGAGAGGACTGGCTCTGAAGTCCTACGGTCCAGGCTATAATGCCCTGGCCCAGTTGCCAGCTAGCTATATGTTTGGGGCACGAGACTCAGTCCTCTGGAGCCTCCTATTCCTCAGCTTAGAAATAAGACTGATGCTATTGCGGGGACCGCAGGCATACCTTAGGGGCTAAATCGCCCCTGTAAAGCCTTTAGCATAGCGCTCGGCACCCAGGAAACAGTCAGGGAATTGAGCTGCTGCTCATGCCCATGTTTATTAAACTGGGCTTTTCATCCTGTGCCCTCACTGAAGCTTTCACTCATCCAGTGAAGGAAGGGTTCTGCACTGGCTGCTAGGATTGGCACAATCCCAGGGCTGGGAGTTTATCTTCAGGATTTAAACAGGAAGAATTACAAGACCTTGAGCAAGTGACTTGACCTCTTCATGCCCAAGCTTCCACGCATGGAAGGAAAGAGTGGATGGGAAGGAATTTTCTACTCCAATGTGTCCATGAGCCTTGATGTTGGCTGGAGCTCAGGTACAGACAGAGGAAAGAATGATTAGTCACCACCCTGGTAAACATTGGAAGGTTATCTCCTTGTTTTATTAATAGACTCGGCTACACAAGCCATAAAAATAGGGTAGCTTCAGAGCTTAAGTTCTTCGAATTTTAGTTTTTGTTGCATCTGATGAAATGTGAAAAGAGAATCGTGTTATGTATGGACTTTGTATAATGGTCTTCTATCTCACGCTACAAATCAATTACTTATTAGCTTTTATTGTCAAGGAAAGAAAAATATATGACTATTCTTTTTAGCCTTTTCCTTATCGATTCTAAGAGTATACTACTAGTTCTTTAAGAAAAATGATCATATTCATTGTTCTGTTACAAAAGACTTATACCACATTACATAAAATTAAAATGGGAAAAAGCAGACAGAAAAGAAGCTTATCACACTATTCAGCCACTGTTAGTATTTAAACATTCTACTGCCATTTTTCTTCTGCATATTTTTACACTGAGTATTACAGTTTTCACGAAACACCATATAATGAGCATTTACCATGTTACTACATAAAGTTCATAATGATTTTTAATTGTGAAATAATATCCCAGGAGATATGTCCTGGTTTATTTTACTATTTCCCTATTCTTGTCAGAAGGCAGTAAAGAAGGAGCATGAGATTCGGAGCCAGGGCTGGGTTGAGATGTGGCTCCGAGCCTTCCTGGCAATGTGACCTTGGTCAAGACACTTAATCTCTCTGGGCCTCTATGTCCTATGAAAATATGGGCTGGGCTAGTACCAGTCTCAGCAGGTTGTTGTGCGGACAGGATGACATCACGTCTGCAGAAGGTTCGCTGGGATCCGGAACGTAGTAGGGTTCATGGATGTCAGTGGTTGCTGGGGCGTTCGCCTGCATTCCAGATGAATGATCTGATTTTTGTAAACATCCTACAAGAAAATGCACATCAAATATCAGGCCACGTCACTTCATCTCTCTGGGCCCGGCTCCTCATTTGCAGAGGGAAGTGGTCAGACTATAAAGTGTGACCTCGAAGGCCCCTTCCATGAGGAACGCTCGGTGGTGCCTCGTCATTACTAGAGAAGGCTATAACCACTGCAGGGAAATGACCTGTGGAAATGTTCAGCCTTGCTCAAGAAGAAAGAAGCCTGCAAGGACCTGAGGGCTTGTGCCCATCAGTTTCTCTCTTTGTCCAGATAAACATTTGACATTTGTTCCGTTGCCTTCCTTCTAAAGGCTCCTTCTGGTTCAGTCTGTGTGCTCCTTAGATCTCCATTTCTCAAGTGGGTTCAGCAGCCAGAGCGCTCACCAACATTTTATGTATCCATTTCACATTTCTAATGTCGCTTCGCCGCTGTGATCATTTTCCTATGTGGTCATTTAAGGAAGATAAATTGGACTACAAATCTCAGTAGAACAGGCATTGCTCTTAGTCCCCAAGGGACAAAGAAGAATTTTCCCCCCACTCTTCACACCGCCTGCTTGTGCTCTCCCTATAAAACCTCCTGAAAAGAATTTTTAATTAAAAAAAGAAAATTTTGACACCAGAGTAGTTGGATGGGCTCCCTCCCTGCTACGTGCGCTGTTAGCTCTAAAATTCAGACTGCTCAGATTCCCAAAACCAAGTGCCAAGAGGAATGGGACCCACTTCACGTGGGTATCAGAACTGCCACTGCAAGGAAATGTGTTGTTAGCGGACAGCTGCCACCTGCCACCTCTGACGTCGGGTGCCCCGGATCTTCCGGCCTTCCTGCCCACTCCCCCCGCCGTGCTCCCTGGGCGGGCACACGATTGCATCAGAAAGGAAACATGGGATGGAGAAGAGACCCGGCCCACATGGGCACCAACTGGGAGACAGAGCATGGCACAAGGTCAAGCACGCAGGCTCTGGATCCAGACTGCCTGGGTTTGAATCCCTGCACTGTCCTTACTGTGTGACCTGAGGTGGGCTCTTTAACCTCTCTGGGTCTCAGTTTCCAAAATAAGAATAATAGAAGAGCTTCTCATAAGGCATGAGAGAACTAAAAGAGTTAACATATGTAAAGAACGTGGAATGTACCAGCAGCTTATACCCTGGGGGACCATAGATTCTGTACCTACATGAATCTGATCATCATTTTAAGGGACAGTCAGTAATAGTGGAAAGTGAAAAGAGTAAGGGAAAGGGTTTTAGAGGCAGACTTGAGATTGAATCCCACCTTTGGCTTGTATTTAACCTGTGATAAATTGCTGGACTTCTGGTACCCTCAGCGTTTTCATCTGTTAAATGGGAACACTTTATCTTGGAGGCTGACCATATGGACTAAATGAGAGAATGTATGTTAAGTGCTTAACCCAGTGCCTGGCATGTAATCGTGATACTGTGAGCTCCTGACGTGGCCCAGCCAGATGGGAGCTAGACTCCCGCCAAGGTTTTTGGAGGCAAGCACAGTTTCAGTTGTTCCTGGCATTGGCTTTGCTGTTGCCAGCCTAGTCTTGGCGTTCCTGGAACTTGGGTCATCAAAGCCATTTTGAAAGTCTCTATTTTCCTGCAGCATCTCCCTCCTGGTGGGGGGATGCCTGCCACACACCAGAGCAGCCTACGTGATTCTAGATTGCTCTATAGTTGCCTAGAGCCTGGGCTGCTTTGTCCTTCTACAGAACAGCCACCAGGAGCCCTTCTGGGCAAGCCCTCATGCCTTACTTGCTCTCAGGTGCAATGGGGCATCCCCCCAGTACTGAGAGACACAATGTGCCTTGAAAGCCAACAGGGTCCTGTTTCCTAGCCTCCCCTGGCTCACCTCTGTGGAGGGTTGGGACCATGGAACACTCATCCCTTCCTGGGACTATTTCTTCTAGTAGCTACTCCTCCTATTGCTATTTTGTTGCCTCCTCTTTTTTCTGTACCTGGCCATCTCCCCCACCCAGCATGCCCTCCCTGCAACCTCATATCCCACGCCCACCTCCTCAGGTGAGACTTCAGGGCCCAGCTAAAACCCTATCTTTCCCACAGAGATTTTCAGACTTCTCCAGGTGCCAAGGAGTTCTCTCAACTTCCAAAAGAATCATCCTTCATATTGCTCGGTAAGTCCTTGGGAGAATGGATGCTGCATGAGCTTTCCTATGAGTGGTGCTTCTCCAGTCCTCTGGTTTGCAAGATCCTTGAGGACAGACACAGTACCTTCTGCAAGAGTGAGGCTCTGTCAATATTGGTTTTAGTCAATATACTATGAATAGCTCCCATTTGTTGAGTGAGGCCAGGGTATGTATGTATGTATGTATGTATGTATATCTATTAACCTATCATTTACTTATCTCTCTATCTCTATCTACCATCTATCTTATTTGGTCATCACAATATCTCCTGAAGTGGCTATGACTATGTTGTTCGTTTTACACTTGAAGAAATTGACGTTGAGAGAGAAAAAAGAACTTTACCAAGGCCAAACAGCCAGAAAGGAAGAGAGCTCAGGATCAGAATTCAAGCATGTTTCTCGGAGATAAACATTAAATAAAGTAGTCTCTAAACTTTCTATATTGGATATATGTGTTTCTTTGTCATTTATAAATTTTATCTCTCTACCACAGTATTAATATATTATGTAAATTAGAATTTAAAAAAAAGGATAATCTAACCCTAAGTACAGATTGTGGTCTTTAGATACCATCTCCCACTAAAAGGAACCAGGTCCTTGGAGAAGTCTGGGAAATACACTTGGAACAACTTGTCATACCAGAAAGCAAGGAAGCTATCAATTATTATTGGGGTCATGTCAAAAGGACTTAGGAGCCAACTTGAATAGGTTTCCATTGGCCAAAAATGAGGACACTTTGAGCTACCACAATGGGTTAAACCATATTATATATGTGCAAATTCGTATGTTTGTAACTACTTTAAAAATACCTGGTAATCACTTTTGAAGAACACTAGGTGATGAACTTATTATTTTGAAAACTGGTAAAGGAAAAGAATCATTTGTCCTGCCTTTCTTATAAGAACTGTGCCTCAGGGTTAGCAAAAAGCTAATGAGAAGATTCTCCTTACAAAAGTAGTCCAGCTAATAAATGAGGACAGATAGAGAGAATGCCACATTTTGTAATCCCTAGTGAGTTACAGGATTTGGCAATGATCATCACAGATTGCTGATATCACACAAAAAAAGAAACAACCAATTATTATGTTCTCCCGATAGATATCCATAGCACCACCAACAAAGTGTTCTTGCCAGAAATATTTAATTTGAACCTGAGGGAGCCTCTTGATTTTTCATTTATAGGAAATACAAGGGATAAAAGCACATGATAAATGATACCGTGAGAATATAATCAGCAAAATCCAACCTGTAAAAGATTAACCAGGAAAAATAATCCAAGCTTTTCAAAAAAATTTGCAAAAATAGAGTAAGAGGTTTAGAGGGGGGCCAATAGATGAAAAGGGATTTAAGGGACATATTTATCTGTCACAATGTACGGACTTTGTTTGGATCCCAATTCAAGCTATAAAAAGAATAGGACAATTGAGGAAATGTAAGCACTAATTAGATATTTAATTATATAGAGGGATTATTATTGATGCAAAATAAAAGGATGGTATTATAGTTACGTTTTTAAAGAGGGAGGACCTGTTGTTTAGATTGATATGTTGAAATATTTACTGCCATAATGACAGAGTATACAGCAAAACACAGAGCACCAGTTATCAGTTCCAGGGAGCAGAATACTGTGCACTGGTTACCAATCCAGGGTTGAACTCCAAACTCTTCTGCCCTTTTTATTGTGGGGTTGGAATCACCAAGGAAAATACAAGGTGGAACAGTTTACTCACATAGAGAAGAAACAAAGTAATATCAGCTTCAATAGGGGGCATTGGTCCCTCATGGCTATTGGGTCTCTCCCAGCAGCCAACACAGGGCAGTTGACCTACATGCAGGTCCTCTCAGAGTGGAAGGACCCCAACGTCTCGTTGAGCCTAAAATAGGGAAAGGTATTCCCACATAAGGCAATAAAACCCAGCACAGGCTGTGTGGGCGTTTTATCTCTTGGTAAGAAAGTGTTCTGGGGGGTGGTGAGGGGTGTCCAATGACTGTACGAACAAGGCTGCCTTTTCCAACCTATAGGGCTTCAAATAATGTGGGAGGAGAAGGGGCAGAGCAAGTAAGTGGATGAACCGTGGAAAACAGACTAGCCACAAATTGATGATTTTTGAAGTCGGATGATCGTTAGTTACACGGGTACATGGGAAGTTCATTATGTTATTCTACATTTATATATATTTAAACTTTTAATAGCAAAAAATGGTTTTGTATTGATAACATAAAAGTAAAGATAAAAAATTCAGTACTTTCTTCACTTCGAATGGATTGCTTGCGGATAGCACCCTCTGGGTGTGACACCCCACCTTGGAGACCACTGTTCTAGTCTGCTCTGTGGCATCACCTCTCCACCCAGGGTCCAACAGGGACATGATCCTCAAAGGATCTCTTCCCCCTAGGACCCAAGGTCTGCATTCCATGTAAAGGAAAACCTCAGTGACACCCACCTTGCCAAATGAGCAAGCAGTACTTAAAACCTTGTCATCAGGAATTCCTTCATTCGGAGCAACCTGTATCCCTTTTATAACAATGGAAGGAATCTGCTCTTCAAGATCCCTTCAGAAGGAAAGATTTGCATTGATTAAAGGGGGAAAAAAATCTGATGTTTAAGAAAAAAGAAAGAGACAAAGCTCTCCTTCAAGATGTAACAACCCTGCCAGCTTACTCTGGGTGTGAAATAATGACATTGGCAATGAGATTGGGGTGTTCTATCACAGTCTCAATAAACTTTCTCTCCCCTGGGGAGTATTTCATAGTTACTGCTTCTATGCCCCATTGGCACAGGCATAATTTATTATTTGTTTACATATTCCATATACTCTGCTAAGGTGGAAGCCTAGCGATGCATTATTACTGAGAGCATCAGTGTGTGTGTGTGCGCGCACGCACCTACATGCACACACATTGAAAGATTCGAGATCTGATGCGTTCTGAAAGTGGGAACCATCTACTTTTCATAACACACATGGCCTCCCCAGGGTGAGAGGAGCCTCCATGGGCTTTTGGCTTAGATCAAATATATACTTTGTCCCTTGTCATTTCTTGTTCTCTGAGAAGAAGCAGGTCAATCCCACGAAGATGCAGGCTTGCCATGTCTGTCCAAGGTCCCTACTCCTTCCTTTGACTTACCTTCCTCTATGAAGATTAGATTCCTCCGACTTCTGGGCAGAGTGTGAGTTTGCATGGCACTTTCCTGGACACAACCATGTGAACGAAAGAAAGCAGGTATTAGGATCTGCCCTGTGTCTCCATACGAGACCCAGCAAGGTCAAGAGTGTGTGGGAGTTCAAACAGCCAGAGAGAACTCCAGCCTGGGCAAGCTCTGGTGGGACAGGGATGACCGTGCTTGTCACTTACCGGCTCTCAGACCTAGGGGCAGGTCACTAACGCTCGGGTTCTTCCATGTTAAAAGATGGAAATGATAGTACTTCTTGCACAGGATTGTTCTGAAATGCTAGATTATTTTAATTGCTCAGCCGAATGACTGGCATGCCATAAATGTGCAATAAATGTTATCAACACTTGTGATCTTTGCAAAGCATTGTTGGCTGTAGAAGCTCCCGGATTCTTAATAGTAACAACAGTAATAGGTAACTCATGGAATAAGAAAAGAAAGAATAAGAATAAGAATAAGAATAAGAATAAGAATAAGAATAAGAATAAGAATAAGAAGAGGGGCACCTGGGTAGCTCAGTCGTTAAGCGTCTGCCTTGGGCTCAGGTCATGATCCCAGGACCCTGGGATCGAGCCCCGCATCGGGCTCCCTGCTCAGCGGGAAGCCTGCTTCTCCCTCTCCCACTCCCCCTGCTTGTGTTCCCTCTCTCGATGTCTCTCTCTCTGTGTCAAATAAATAAAATCTTAAAAAAAAAAAAAGGAATAAGAATAAGAATAAGTGTCTTAGTATATACTAGGCACCATTTGAAGCCCTTTTAATGAATTGACCCATTTATTCATCACCACGGTACTATTATTACTCCCATATTATGGATGAGGAACACACAGGGCTGTTAGGTTTCAGTAACCTGATAATATCCTTGCCTTTCCAAAGAATTAGCCCACATATGAAGTGTTCCCTTGCTCTGGCATCTTTTCTGTTACCCTTCAATGTGCATGGACCTGTGGTCTCCAAACTCCCCCTCCGCACCTGCTGAGAACTCTCCCCTCTGTGGTGTCCACTCCCCAACTGCCACATGGTAGTGATAGTAGCCGTTTCATGGGCCAGGGGTTCTTTTGGTGAGGAAACCAAAGCTCAGAGGGGAGCGGTGACTTGCCCAAATCCATTCTGTGAGCCCCGAGTGTCAAAGCTGCATTCTTTGCCTACGCCCGAGTCCCTGCTAGGCTGTAAGAGCAGAGGGTTGAGCTGTCAGCAGCCCCCAGGCCTTCCTTCAGCAGCTCTGGACTGCTGCGAGGAGACTCTGCAGGCCTCAGAACCACAGGGACGGAAACACTCAGTAGGGGGCACCTGAGAGCGCACATGGCCCCTGAGCCAGGCGAAAAGCTCCTGGCTCCCTTCCTTCAGGCCGGCTGGCCAGCCGACAGGGAAGGGCTTGGAATTTAATCCTCTGCATTCCATCCAGGGTTCCTGTGACATAATAAAGCCCAAGGAGGGATCTCGAGTGACTTGTCAGCAGAACCCCCAGAGGGATTTTCTATAGATAGCCTGGGCGTGTCTTGAGCTCCATCCCTCTCTGCGGGAGGAAAGTTCTTTTATGCTTGGGCTGGGCAGTGCCTGGTGCAGCAGGTGGGTGGGGCGGAGGACCAGCCAGGCACTGGGGCCCAGAGGACTTTGTAAGGCTAAGGGATGTGCAATAGCAAGGGGAGGGGGGGCGGCCAGGAGGGAGGGAGCCCAGGCCAGGAGAGGGAATTCCAACTATGGCGTTTTGGAGAAAACTATGTAGTTATTTGCCCTCGCTAACCTCACCCCACTTTGGGACTTTGGCTGCAAAGAGATGTCCCAAATACTGGGCCTCACACAGCCTTTGATGCTGGCTCTAAAAAGATTCCATGGCATGTGCCAGGCTCTCTTTGGGGAGAGAGGCGTGTTCGGAATGTTGGTCTGCCGGTGCTCTGATTGGAGGTTTGGTGTTTCAGAGTTCCTTCATTTGCATGGCCATGCTGCAGGGTTATCACTTTCCACAATAGAGGGTTGGAATCCGAAACTCTGTTTACCTTCCAGATTCCAAACAAGCAAGATTCCTATCAATAATGGCACATAAATACCAGCATGATAGCATAGAATCCTATCATCGCTAATATTTTTTTCATCCTGTCTGCTGGTGGAGAGGAATTCTCAGAAGCCATGCATATATTTTACATAAAATAATAGCTAAGCTGCCAAGGACTTTAACGATATAATTGCATCATGGGATTCTGGGCTCTTCAGTTTATGCTGCCATCAGAACCCCAAGACAGAATTAATTCATGTAACTGGGACAAACCCAAGTGCTGTTTTTCCATTCCCCTCATAAGTGAACTCAAGCTATCCCAATTGCTCAAGCCTTTGGTGGGTAGGGTATGAGATGGAGAAAGGCCTGTCTGATATATTCATTAACTTCACAATAAATTCATTGGCAGCAATGTACTGTTGTTAAAAATATGAACATTCAGGTCAAGCACCCTGGGCTTGAATCCCAACTTGGTCTTAAAGCTATGAAAACTTAAGCAAGTTCTTGGGGGCACCTGGGTGGCTCAGTGGGGTTAAGTCTGCCTTCAACTCAGGTCATGATCCCACGGTCCTGGGATCGAGCCCTGCATCGCATTGGGCTCCCTGCTTCTCCCTCTCTCCCTCCCCCTGCTTGTGCTCACTCTCTCTCTCTGTCAAATAAATGAATAAAATCTTAAAAAACAAAACAAAACAACAAACTTGAGCGAGTTCTTGATGATCTCTGAGCCTCCATTTATTCATCTGTAGTATGTGCTGGCTAATACCTACCTCTGCTGTCAGGATTGATGGAATGGGTGCGTAAAAGGTCCTTCGTACGGTGTCTGGAACACAGTAACGGTCAATACATGGCTGCTCCATTATTAGCTCCACAGCAAAAGCAAAACATCCTTGAAAGTCTTCCCCAACACCACGAAGGTCCAGGAATCTTAGCCACTTCCAGCCAGGAGCTTCTCTTTTTAGCCCCTAAATTCTCCAGATGCTCCACATTTGTGAATTGTATTATTCCCAGCCAGAGAGAGCAGGGTGGCAGCCCCCACCCCGTCTGGAATCCCAGAGCACCTCTGAGATTCTGACCAAGCACAGCTGCCTGTTGCAAATAATTTAGGAAACATGAACAGAACATACTGCAGTTTCGCAGAAAGGTCTGAAGAGTAAACTTTCTGTGTCTGTCACGGACCTGATTTTTTCTGCAGAGGAGCCAAAGCAGGGCTTTGCCCTCTTGCCCCACAAGGCAGGAAGCAGCAAGTCCTCAAGTGCAAAAGATGAGGTCCACGACGGTCCCATTTCTCCCTATGTTCTGTTACAATGTGACTTGGTCCACAGTGCTGGAGGGGCTTCTTGGTAGATATAAACACAGTTCTTGCCTATTAAGTAAACCTTAGCTTGGTGATAAAAAACGATGGCTTCCCACCTTGCCTCCACTATGTATTTATTAGCTGTGCGACCTTGGGCAAGGAACTTAATATTTCTGAACTTGTTTATTCTTAATATCTGCAAGAATAAGGGAACGGTTAGCCCCTCACTGAGTGGTTGGGTGGATTAAGTGGCTTATTACATTTAAAATGCCCAGCACAGCTCCTGGCACATGGTAGCTCTCCCATGAAACTTCTTTCCCTTCCAAATAGCCAGGACCAAAAGAGAGAGGCTCACCCGTGTCCCTTTCCTCATCTCAGGATGGTATATAAACCTCCCTTGCCAGGCTGTCCTGGCGTCTCATATCTTTGTGGGGAGGATGTATGTATGTATGTAATTAAATTCACTTTTCTGGGACGCCTGGGTAGCTCGGTCAGTTAAGCATCTGACTCTTGGTTTCAGCGCAGGTCATGATCTCAGGGTCATGAGATCAAGCCCCGAGCCGGGCTCCACCCTCAGAGCGGAGTCTGCTGAGATATTTTCCCCCTCCCTCTGCCCCTACCCCGGCTTGTGCTCTCTCTCTCTCTCAAATAAATAAATAAAATCTTTAAAAAATAAATTCATTTTTCTCCCGTTAATCTGTCTTTTTATTATAGGGGGCCTCAGCCAAGAATAAAGAGTGGTAGAGAAAAATTATTTTTGAAATTATTTTTTCTTCCCCCACAATGTCACCTGCCAGCTTCGTTAGGTGGTGGGAACATGAAAGGTAGCTGAGATGCACTATCTTGCAGCCCAAACCCGAACAAGCGATAGGACTCTTGTCGCCCCAAGTAGCCTAGTTATCGATACCACTCTGTCCAGAGGCCTCTCTGAGTACACCAGCCTAAATGACCTGAGGGAAAGTATTTTAGAAATCCAGATACTGCTACTAATTGTCAAAATGAAAGGAATTTTATCTTTTTTTTATTCTTATGTTAATCCCCATACATTACATCATTAGTTTTAGATGAAGTGTTCCATGATTCATTGTTTGTGCATAACACCCAGTGCTCCATGCAGAATGTGCCCTCCTCAATACCCACCACCAGGCTAACCCATCCTCCCACCCCCCTCCCCTAGGAATTTTATCTTAAAAAATGTGTTTGGGTCACCCTATTTCCTAGCTGTGACCTCCGGAACTGGGAGTCCCAGTTCGTTGGTAGTAGAGTTCAGAGTCTTTAAATATTCCCACCTACTTTCCTTGTCAAACAATGACAGCACATAGCCATAAATGGAGAGGGGGAGCGAGGTGCTCCACGGGGGCAGGGTCCCATGGCAGGGTCCCATGGCAGGGTCCCACGTAGGATGCATGTTGAGATTTTTCTTCATAAATGGAGTGACTGCTACCTCCTAACAGCCAAGAGTCTGTGTTGGATTCATGCAATCTCAAGCCTTTTCTACTTGTTTTATGTAACTTTTTCTTATGTACCTCTGCTCTCTCTGAAAATATTTTCTTCTCACCTCTGTGAGTGAACTGGTCACAGTCATTTTTAGGAACCGTGAATGTAGTTGAATTTATTTGCAGGTCAATTCTGCAGCTGCTGAGTACCCAGAATAGATCTTTGGAGAGAAAGAACCCTAGCTACAGAGGAAAATAAATGTAGACTTGCTTGTTTTCCCCTTTAAAGTAGGTACCATGCCTGGTAAGTCCTGTGTGTTTCCCCGAAGCACCTAGAATTGTTCTCTCTAGTGGCTGGCATTCCATAAATAACACAGTCGAGTTTCAGGTTTAGGAGGGGACTTAGGGGCAAATGGAGTGGGGAGGGGGTTGCAGAAAATGGAGTCCCCTCCTTTTAGTGCCCCGTTGTTTGGGACTGACATCACTATACATCCTGAGGGGGCTAAGTATATAGTGTGTAGTAAACCTTCTGAGAAAGTGTCAACATAAAAGATGCTACATAAAATTTCCACTGGACACTCTTTTAGATTATAATCACTAAAGAGGCTGAGCCTCTGCTTGGTGTGCTTTGAATCATGTCCAGCATCACATTACTTACAAATCGGCTCAAAAATAAATGCTATTAGAAATTGGCAGTGATGTTGGACAGATTACTGGGCTGGCATTGCCTCCATATTTGCAATGAACCAACATGTCTCTTTGGTAAGTCTCTTGGCTCTTCTGGGTCTTGGTTATAGTTGTGAAATAACCAGATCATTGCTTCCTAAACTTTTTAATAATCAAACAAATAATTTTTTGAAACACCCTCCCCCAGTCCTGCCACCTCAATCATTTACGTATCAAATATTTACTGAGCACTTACTATGTGCCAGGCATTCGCTAGGAGTTAGAAATACAATTTGTGAGAAAAACAGATGCATTCTTTGCCCTCATGAAGTATATAATCTAGTGGGAGAGACTGACATAAAATAAATGGCCATGAAAATAAAAAGACAATTAGAAATTGTGTTAAGTGCTTTAAAAGAAAGCACAGAGATTGGAGTATGACATGGAAACCTAATGAGGAGCTGGGGGAGCACAGAAAAGGCCTGTGATTGTATTTTTAATGTCCTTGTGAAACCACATACTGTAAAAAGTTACTGTCAACTGAATAATGCTTTAAAATTATATGTATTTAAAAATAAATAAACTATTTGTATTTTGCTAATCACAACAGCATGTATATGCATGTGGGAAAAGGTAGTTTGTATGTCTAAGAAGGTTCGAATCCATGCCTGTTTTGCATATGAATGTGTACATTGACACCTGGCATCCTGCAAACTCTGCAGCCTCCCAGAGGACTGAGGACCACCTAACCAGACTACACTTCCCCTCCCATTGCATCTGTTGGCAACACGCAAGGCTCCTCAGGAGAGATCTTAAAGAAAAACAGATGGTTTCCCAATCAGGGTTCACATCAACACTCAGTGAAGGCCAGGTCAGCTCCCTCCTACCTAGAGCCCCAAACACCCACCTGGTGTTGACCAGAAGTGTGACCATGTCCCCGCCACCTGGCAAAGCTTATTTATCTCCAGGCTGGTCTGATCTACATCGAACTCAAGCTTCAAAAACTACACCAAGTCCTTTCAACATTCAGGAAAGAGGCTCCCTCCCTCCAAACCCCAACGTTGTCAGTCTATATTTTATTTCTTAGGGCTCAACTAGGTGATTGTATGTTACCTCCTAGGAACTTGTATTTCTTCCCTAACAGCCTCGTAGCTATGTAAATACATATTTATGTTTCTAGATTATAGTCTTTAGGGCTTTCTGTCAAGCTCCCCATTGGAAGTGGAAGTTCTCAATATTCTAATCCTTCTTGCTTAACCAGGAGGCGATGAATGCAGATGAGAAGCTGGGTCCAGGATGGGAATGATCCCTTTTAATAGGCACAACCACCAAAGGATGGATGAGGAATTCAAATTCTACTTGTGACTGACCATCTCTCTTTTCCAGGAGGAAGAGGGAGACAAAAGGTTTGGTGTGTGCAAGACTCAGGACTGAGCTTGGAGGCTTACCTGGAGCAGATGTGTGGAGAAGGAAGGTCCTTGTAGGATAGGTAAATCCCTGGATAGCAGAGATGCCATCTTGGTCGTATAGACCCAGTGGTGGCTAGCCAGTGGGCATAGAGTCACTTTTGTTCGAATTCCAGCTCTCCTGTTTATCAGCCATGGGGCAGTGGGAGATAGGCTAAATCACTCAACCTGTCTGAGTTTCTCTGCTTTCTTTCACTTTATTGTGCCTATTTCCTTTAGTTTGTAATCCATTTTAGTATGGGGTCTCCAGGACTTAAATTCAAATTTTATCAGAATGCTTTATGCACATGATTAAAATATCAAATGGTCCAAAAGGTTTTGTAATGTGAAGAAACGGTACCCTGACCCATGTCTCCTCACCCTCATTCCACTTCTCAAAGACGACAGCCTTTAACCAGTTTCTGTTTTTAGATCTGCTTGTGGTTTCTTCTGCATCTTCAAATAATATGTTTACACTGCTATGTCTTGATCAACAACCTCAGTAGACATTATCTATCCACTAGGGCAGATAAGGTTTTAATTTGTGTCCTCCCACTCCCGGCTGTTTTGAAAGTTTTAGCTATTTTAGTTCTCCATTACTGTTTAACTATAGACAAACCTCTAATTCTTGTTCCATCAACAGTCAATGATACCTTTGACTGCTCATTCGGTAAGATGAAGATAGAAGCCAAATGTCTCTTTCTTCCACCTCCCTACCCCCTTCTACCTCCCAAATTCTATCTATTCTGTAACCACAATTAAGTTTCTCCTGCTTTGTTTATAGGTTGATTCTAAAAACTGAAACCAGAAAACAGTGCTTACAACATGGCTATGTAAATATTGTTACAGAGCTAAGTAGAGCACCATGATTACATTTCTTTTTTATGGTTCCAATGGCATGACCCCACTATCACTCAAAGAAAAATGTTTAAGAACAAATAGAGTCTTCTTTCTCACACTCATCCAATTGTTCAAAATAATGCTATGGGTCTTAGTTTAGTTCCTATTTTGTATAATTTTTGTTTTTTTCTGATTGTCCTTTTCTCTTGTTGGTAGAAGAAACAGACACCTTTATCATATTCAGCCTTTACTCACCCACCCTGCTTTTTTTTCTTTTTTTTTCTTTTGGAATCCATTCCATTCTTCTTCAAAACACTTTTCTTAGAGTCCACTGATACTCTTTTAATTTGGACTAATTGCTTGCTAGATCACTGAAAATTGGTATCCAAGAAGGTTTTTTTTAGTAAATTCTATTATTTCTTCTATTTAAAAACTTTCCATTTTCTGGGATTTTTGCTTTAGTTTTGCTGGAGTTGATGCACTCAAGTAACCTCTTCAGTAGGCATATACAGGAGTAAACTTCTTTCATTCTTGGCCTTCCCAGCCAGTTCAGGCCCAGACTACATTAGACTCTCACACTTAAATATTTGGTTTGATATAGAATTCTAGTTTTAAAATAATTTGCTCTGAGAACTTTAAAAGATTTTATTCTACTGCATTTTGGCATGTGGGTTTTGGATTAGAAACCTGCTGCCAGTTAGATTGGAAAAATAAGGGACTTTTTTTTTTTTTCTCTTTGGGACCTCTTAGAACTTTCTAGCCTTTGGTGTTCTGAAATTTCATAGTGAGTATGTAAAAACAGAAACATTCCTTTTTTTTTTATTGTTGGGCAGTTGATAGCCCTTGAGTTTGGAAAATTCTGAGCCATTTCTTCTATTATTTCCTTTATTATTATCCCTTTGTCTTTTCACCATTCTGTTTTGAACTCTTAAATAAAAGCAGGTATCAGAACTCTGGAACTTATCTTCTGTGCCTTTTCTTCATATTTTCCATATTATTCTCTTTTCCCTCTATGTTCTAGGAAATTTTCTCAACTTTATATTCTGTCATTTCTATTAAACTTTAAAATTTTACAATCAAATGTTTTAATTTCTGAGAATTCTATCTTGGTTTCTGATTGTTCCTTTTTCTTAGCATCCTGTTCTCATTTACATATGCTATACCTATTTGGATCTTTCAGGAGTAGGGTGATAGCCTTAGTCAAACTACAGACTGGTTGGCTTAAACAACTTTCATTTCTCACAGTTCTGGAGGCTGGAGAGTCCAAGATCAAGGTGCTAGCAGACTCAGGGTCTGGTGAAACCTCCACCCTCAAGACCTAATCACCTTCCAAAGGGCCCACCTCCTAGTAGCATCACATTGCTGGATAGGATTTCAACATATGAATTTTGAGGGGACGTAACTATTCAGTCCATAACAGCAATCATGTATCTTGGTTTGTTGAGGGTAGTCATGGTTTATATCTGTTTGTCCTGGCATAAACCTTACTAGTTCACCATATTGCTCTCTATATTGTCCCAGCTTGAGTGATAAATAACATGATTACTCTGAAGATATTGATGAGAATTTTTTTGAAGTTCTTTTGTGTTTTTGAATTATTTTTGTTTCATCAGGGTGCTATTTTCAGGTAGTTGTTTTTTGTAACCTTGATTATCCATTGATAATGAAGAATGAGGAAGTAATAATTAGTAGCTCTGGGTATGTAGGGCTTGTTGACTGGTGGGTTTTGCTCTAGTGGGGGAGATAGGGAACTGACTTCTGTTCTGGAGACTTCTGAAAGAAAGAATAAGAAGGATTGTATTCTGTGCTACCAATAACCACACCAGCTAAATTCTTCTCATACCATTTTTTAAATTTCTTTTTTCTTTTTTTAAAGATTTTATTTATTTATTTGACAGAGAGAAGCACAGTGAGAGAGGGAACACAAGCAGAAGGAGTAGGAGAGACGCAGGCTCTCTGCTGAGCAGGGAGCCCGATGTGGGGCTTGATCCCAGGACCCTGAGATCATGACCTGAGCCGAAGGAAGACACTTAACGACTGAGCCACCCAGGCGCCCCCCATTTTTTAAATTTCTATAGGATATATAAATCTTTTTTTTTTTTTAAGTGGTGATCATATCATTTCCTGGCTGTCATGCCTTCTATGTATGGGTATTGGAAACAGGGGTGCGTGGGAGTGGAGAGCAATTGTTTCACATATGAACAGCTTCCTGGAACTGTCCTTAAGAGATAGGAAGTGCCTTTGGCACTGTCTTGAGCCATGAGTTGAGGCTACATAAAGAGCTTAGCTTCTGGCACCAGGGAGCCCAGTACTAGTCCTGGACCACTCATCTAGACTTTTATGGGACAGAAAAATTTTGTTTTGCTGAAGGCATTGCTATTTTTAAGTTTTTTTCACAAACTAATACAACCTTAAAAATTATCTGTGAGGTAAAAAACAAAATGATGATGAATGTGAAAGTGATTTGTAAACTGTAGAGGACTACTGTGATGTCAGATACTATTATTATATCTTACACTAAACTATATTTTAAACCCCTCTCCTTTGTCTTACTCATTTTTCTCATCAATAGCTGGCATCGAGTAGAATTCATTATCTTTATTTATTAAATAAAATTTTTATTTAATTTTATTATGTTATGTTAATCACCATACATTACATCATTACTTTTTGATGTAGTGTTCTGTGATTCATTGTTGTGTATAACACCCAGTGCTCCATGCAGAACGTGCCCTCTTTAATACCCATCACTGGGCTGACCCATCCCCCCACTAGAACCCTCAGTTTGTTTCTCAGAGTCCATAGTCTCTCATGGTTCACCTCCCCCTCCAATTTCCCCCCCTTCATATTTCCCTTCCTACTATCCTTTTTTATTTAACATATAATGTATTATTTGTTTCAGAGGTACAGGTCTGTGATTCATCAGTCTTACACAATTCACAGCGCTCACCATAGCACATAGCCTCCCCAATGTCTATCACCCAGCTACCCCATCCCTCCCACCCCCCACCACTCCAGCAACCCTCAGTTTATTTCCTGAGATTAGGAATTCGTCATATCAGTGAGATCATATGATACATGATTTTTTCTGATTGACTTATTTCGCTCAGCATAATACCCCCTAGTTCCAGCCACATCATTGCAAATGGCAAGATTTCGTTTGTTTTTTTTTTCTTTTTTTTGATGGCTGCATAATATTCCATTATGTATATATACCACATCTTCTTTATCCATTCATCTGTTGATGGACATCTTGGCTCTTTCATAGTTTGGGTATTGTGGACATTGCTGCTATAAACATTGGGGTGCATGCACCCCTTCAGATCACTACATTTGTATCTTAGGAGTAAATACCCATTAGTGCAATTGCTGGATCATACAGTAGCTCTACTTTCAACTTTTTGAGGAATCTCCATACAGTTTCCCAGAGTGGCTGCACCAGCTTGCATTCCCACCAACAGTGTAGGAGGGTTCCCCTTTCTCCGCATCCTCGCCAACATCTGTCATTTCCTGACTTGTTAATTCTAGCCATTCTGACTGGTGTGAGGTGGTATCTCATTGAGGTTTTGATTTGCATTTCCCTGATGCTGAGCGATGTTGAGCACTTTCTCATGTGTCTGTTGGCCATTTGGATGTCTTCTTCGGAAAAATGTCTGTTCATGTCTTCTGCCCATTTCTTGATTGGATTCTTTGTTCTTTGGGTATTGAGTTTGATAAGTTCTTTATAGATTTTGGATACTAGCCCTTTATCTGATAGGTCATTTGCAAATCTCTTCTCCCATTCTGTCAGTTGTCTTTTGGTTTCGTTGACTGTTTCCTTTGCTGTGCAAAAGCTTTTTATCTTGATGAAGTCCCAATAGTTCATTTTTGCCCTTGCTTTCCTTGCTTTTGGCAATGTTTCTAGGAAGAAGTTGCTGCAGCTGTGTTCTCCTCTAGGCTTTTGATGGATTCCTGTCTCACATTGAGGTCTTTCATCCATTTTGAGTCTATTTTTGTGTGTGGTGTAAGGAAATGGTCCAGTTCCATTCTTCTGCATGTGGCTGTCCAATTTTCCCAACACCGTTTGTTGAAGAGACTGTCTTTTTTCCATTGGACATTCTTTCCTGCTTTGTTGAAGATTAGTTGACCATAGAGCTGAGGGTCCATTTCTGGGCTCTCTATTCTGTTCCATTGATCTATGTGTCTGTTTTTGTGCCAGTACCATACTGTCTTGATGATGACAGCTTTGTAATAAAGCTTGAAGTCTGGAATTGTGGTGCTACCAGCTTTGCTTTTCTTTTTCAACATTTCTCAGGCTATTTGGGGTCTTTTCTGGTTCCATTCAAATTTTAGGATTATTTGTTCCATTTCTTTGTAAAAAGTGGATGGTATTTTGATTCAATGCAATTTTGATTACATTGAATGTGTAGATTGCTTCAGGTAGCATTGCATCTTCACAATATTTGTTCTTCCAATCCATGAGCATGGAATGTTTTTCCATTTCTTTGTGTCTTCCTCAATTTCTTTCATGAGTATTTTATAGTTTTCTGAGTACAGATTCTTTGCCTCTTTGGTTAGATTTATTCCTAGGTATCTTATGGTTTGGGTGCAATTGTAAATGGGATCAACTCCTTAATTTCTCTTTCTTCTGTCTTGTTGGTGTATAGGAATGCCACTGATTTCTGTGCATTGATTCTATATCCTGCCATTTTACTGAATTCCTGTATGAGTTCTAGCAGTTTTGGGGCGGAGTCTTTTGGGTTTTCCACATAAAGTATCATATCATCTGCAAAGAGTGAGAGTTTGACTTCTTCTTTGCCAATTTGGATGCTTTTTATTTCTTTTTATTGTCTGATTGCTGTGGCTAGGACTTCTAGTACTATGTTGAACAGCAGTGGTGATAGTGGACATCCCTGCCGTGTTCCTGACCTTAGTGGCAAGATCTCAGTTTTTCTCCATTGAGAATGATATTCATTGTGGGTTTTTCATAGATGGCTTTTATGATATTGAGGTATGTACCCTCTAGCCCTACACTCTGAAGAGTTTTAATCAAGAAAGGATGCTGTATTTTGTCAAATGCTTTCTCTGCATCTATTGAGAGGATCATATGGTTCTTGTTCTTTCTTTTATTAATGTATTGTATCACATTGATTGATTTGCGGATGTTGAACCAAACTTGCAGCCCAGGAATAAATCCCACTTGGTCATGGTGAATAATCCTTTAAATGTACTGTTGGATCCTATTGGATAGTATTTTGGTGAGAACTTTTTTTTTTAAAGATTTTACTTATTTATTCAACAGCGAGAGAGACAGCCAGACAGGAAACACAAGCGGGGAGAGTGGGAGAAGGAGAAGCAGGCTTCCCATGGAGCAGAGAGCCTGATGCGGGGCTCGATCCCAGGACCCCAGGATCATGACCTGAGCCGAGGGCAGACGCTTAATGACTGAGCCACCCAGGTGCCCTTTTTGGTAAGAATTCTTGTATCCATGTTCATCAGGGATATTGGTCTATAATTCTCCTTTTTGATGGGGTCTTTGTCTGATTTTGGGATCGAGGTAATGCTGGCCTCATAAAATGAGTTTGGAAGTTTTCCTTCCATTTCTATTTTTTGGAACAGTTTCAGAGGAATAGGTATTAATTCTTCTTGAAATGTTTGGTAGAATTCCCCTGGGAAGCCATCTGGCCCTGGGCTCTTGTTTTTTGGGAGATTTTTGATTACTGCTTCAATTTCCTTAGTGGCTATGGGTCTGTTCAGGTTTTCTATTTCTTCCTAGTTCAGTTTTGATAGTTTATAAATGTCTAGGAATGGATCCATTTCTTCCAGATTATCTAATTTGCTGGCATAGAGTTGCTCATAATATGTTCTTATAATTGTTTGTATTTCTTTGGTGTTGGTTGTGATCTCTCCTCCTTCATTCATGATTTTATTTATTTGGATCGTTTCTCTTTTCTTTTTGATAAGTCTGGCCAGGGGTTTATCAATCTTATTAATTCTTTCAAAGAACCAGCTCCTAGAGTTGTTGGTCTGTTCTACTGTTCTTTTTGGTTTCTATTTCATTGATTTCTGCTCTGATCTTTATTATTTCTCTTCTCCTCATGGGTTTAGGCTTTATTTGCTGTTCTTTCTCCAGCTCCTTTACGTGTAGCATTAGGTTGTGTGTTTGAGACCTTTCTTGTTTCTTGAGAAAGGCTTGTATTGCTATATACTTTCCTCTTAGGACCACCTTTGCTGCATTCCAAAGATTTTGAACAGTTGTGTTTTCATTTTCATTTGTTTCCATGAATTTTTTAAATTCTTCTTTAATTTCCCGGTTGACTCATTCATTCTTCAGTAGGATGCTCTTTAGCCTCCATGTATTTGAGTTCTTTCTGACTTTCCTCTTGTGATCGAGTTCTAGTTTCAAAGCATTGTGGTCTGAAAATATGCAGGGTATGATCCCAATCTTTTGGTGCCAGTTAAGACCTGATTTGTGGCCTAGGATGTGATCTGTTCTGGGATCTAGTTCCATGGGCACTAGAGAAGAATGTGTATTTTGTTGCTTTGGGATGGAATGTTCTGAACATATCTGTGAAGTCCATTTGGTCATGTGTCCTTGTTGATCTTTTGCTTAGATGATCTGTCCATTTCAGTGAGGAGGGTATTAAAGTCCCCTACTATTATTGTATTGTTGTCGATGTGTTTCTTTGATTTTGTTATTAATTGGTTTATATAATTGGCTGCTCCCATGTTAGGCGCATAGATATTTACAATTGTTAGATCTTCTTGTTGGATAGACCCTTTAAGTATGATATAGTGTCCTTCCTCATCTCTTATTATAGTCTTTGGTTTAAAATCTAGTTTGTCTGATATAAGGATTGCCACCCCAGCTTTCTTTTGATGTCCATTAGCATGGTAAATGGTTTTCCACCCTCTCACTTTCAACCTGGAAGTGTCTTTGGGTCTAAAATGAGTCTCTTGCAGACAGCATATCAATGGATCTTGTTTTTTTAATCCAATCTGATACCCTGTGTCTTTTGATTGGAGCATTTAGCCCATTTACATTTAGGGTAACTATTGAAAGATATGAATTTAGTGCTATTGTATTGCCTGTAAGGTGACTGTTATTGTATATTGTCTCTGTTCCTTTCTGGTCTATGTTACTTTTAGGCTCTCTCCTTTCTTAGAGGACCCCTTTCAATATTTCTTGTAGGGCTGGTTTCGTGTTTGCAAATTCTTTTAGTTTTTGTTTGTCCTGGAAACTTTTTATCTCTCCTTCTATTTTCAGTGACATAGTATTCTTGACTGCATATTTTTCTCATTTAGTGCTCTGACTATATCATGCCAATCCTTTCTGGCCTGCCAGGTCTCTGTGGATAGGTCTGTTGCCAATCTAATGTTTCTACCATTGTAGGTTACAGACCTCTTGTCCGAGTTGCTTTCAGGATTTTCTCTTCATCTCTGAGACTCGTAAGTTTTACTATTAGAAGTTGGGGTGTTAACCTGTTTTTATTGATTTTGAGGGGGGTTCTCTGTGCCTCCTGGATTTTGATGCCTGTTTCCTTCCCCAAATTAGGGAAGTTCTCTGCTATAATTTGCTCCAGTATACCTTCTGCCCCTCTCTCTCTTTCTTCTTCTTCTGGGATCCCAATTATTCTAATGTTGTTTCATCTTATGGTATCACTTATCTCTTGAATTCTGCCCTCGTGATCCAGTAGTTGTTTCTCTCTCTTTTTCTCAGCTTCTTTATTCTCCATCATTTGGTCTTCTGTATCACTAATTCTCTCTTCTGCCTCCTTTATCCTAGCAGTTAGAGCCTCCGTTTTTAATTGCACCTCATTAATAGCCTTTTTTATTTCGACTTGGTTAGATTTTAGCTCTTTTATTTCTCCAGAAAGGGTTTCTCTAATATCTTCCGTGCTTTTTTCAAGCCCAGCTAGTATCTTTATAATTGTCATTCTGAACTCTAGTTCCAACATCTTACTAATGTCCACATTGATTAGGTCCGTGGCAGTCGGTACTGCCTCTTGTTCTTTTTGTTGAGGTGAGTTTTTCCGTCTTGTCATTTTGTCCAGAGGAGAATAGATGAGTGAGAGAACAAAATGCTAACAGGGTAACAACGACTCCAGAAAAATATCCACTAAACAAGTCAGAAGAGACCTGAAACCGGGGGGAAAGAAGTGGAAAGAAAGAAAAAAGAAAAAGAGAAAGGAAAGAATATGATCAAATATGATCAGGCTGGTGAACAGATCAGTACCACACACTAGATTTTGGGTGTATTTTGGTCTGTTAGAAGAAACTGCCTCCCAAAATTTTAAAGGAAGAAAAACTTATATATGTACAAAAATAAGAGTAAAAACAATGAAGGGATGGAATATGACTGTAAAGATGAAAATTATAAAAGATTTTATAAAAGGAATTGATAAGAAGTTGGTTGAAAAAAGAAAGAAGAGAAATTTAAAAAGACAAAAAAAGGGGAGAAAATGTGATCAGTCAGGTGACTAGAACAAAGCCATACACTAGAGATTTAGGGTATATTTTGGTCTGTTAGAAGAAACTGTATCCCAAAATTTTAAAGAGAGAACAACTTATATATATACCAAAAATAAGGTTAACTACAGTGAAGGGATAGAATATGACTCTAAAAATGAAAAATAAAAAAGATTTTTAAAAAAGGGATTGATAAGATGTTGGTTGAAAAAGGGAAAAAGAAAAATTTAAAAAAAAATAGAAAAAGAAAATTTAAAAATTTACCTTTGAAAGACTAAAGAATCAGTGGGAAAAAAACCCTGAATTCTATGTGCAGTATTCCCCTAGCACTGGAGTTCTGCTGTTCTCATTGATCGGTAAACTTGGTCTTGGCTGGCTGTTCTTGCTGACCTTCTGGGGGAGGGGCCTGTTGCTGTGGTTCCCAAATGTCTTTGCCGGAGGCGGAATTGCCCTGCCCTTGTCTGGTCTGGGCTAAGTAATCTGCTCCGGTTTGCTCTCCAGAGCTTTTGTTCCCTGCAAGCTTTCCGTACAGCTTTGGAGGATGAGAGTGAAAATGGCGGCCTCCCAATCTCTGCCTGGAGGAGCCAAGAACTCGGGGCCCCACTCCTCAGTGCACCCCCAGAGAAAAGCAATCACTCCCGTCTCCCCGGTCTCCAGCTGCACTCCATGCTCACCCAGCCTGTGACCGAGCATTTCTATCTCTGGCACCTGACCCCGTGTGGAGTCTCCAAACCCAGCAGATCCCTGCAGTGTGCTCCCACGCTGCTCCTCCCGGGGGAGGAAGGAGAGTCTCCCCAGATCTGCTGCTTGTTGGGTCCCTGCTGGAAGAGCAGTGGCCCGACTGTGCCACGGATCATGGTTTATGGCAACCCCGAGCTGAGAGTACGCGCCTCGGCTCCGTCTCTGCAGCCAGCTTCCCTGCTCCGATACCTGGGAGCTCTGCTGCACTCAGGCACCCCCGGTCTTTCTGTGACCCCAAGGGTCCTGAGACCACACTGTCCCGCGAGGATTCCACCCCCCGCTTAGCCACTGGAGCAATGTCCCTCAGTGGAACCGACTTCTAAAACTTCCGATTTTGTGCTCTGCGGCTCTATCACTTGCTGGTATTGGCTGACAGAGGCCCTCTCCCCTGCCGTCTATCCTCCCGAATATCGCCTTGGATTCACTTCTCCACATGTCCTACCTTCCAGAAAGTGGTCGCTTTCCATTCAGAGTTGCTGCTATTCTTTTCTTCAATCTCCTGTTGAGTTTGTAGGTGTTCAGAATGGTTTGATCCCTATCCAGCTGAATTCCTGGGACCAGACGAAGTTTAGGTCGCCTACTCCTCCGCCATCTTGCTCCTCCCCCCTATTAAGTAAATTATCTCAATAGTTATTAGTTTTTTAAAATAATTTCAAAACCATAAAAACACAGAAGAAAAGTGTTAAAATGATTTCAGCTCATTAATCTTTCTAATAAATAAAGGGTTTCTAAAAATAGAGAGGACCCAAAAAACTCAATAGAAAAATGAGCCTAGGACAAGACACTGAAGACAAAATGCAAATTGTTCTGAAATATACAAAAAGGTGCTCAACCTCACAGACAACAAGATAAATACACATGAAAAATTATATGAAAATACCATTTCTTACCTATTAGATTAGCAAAAGTTCAAGTATGACCCTATCCTCTGTGAGGCTGTGAGGAAGCAGACATGTCATGAAGTGCTGGTGGGAAGTGAGCATGGCACTACTCTGTGATGGGGCATCTGTCCATAGCTACCACAATGTAGAATTATTTATGCATTCACTCAGCAATCCTACTCCTAGAAATCTCTTCTACATGAATGAAATATATATAAGGTTATTATTGCAGCAATGAAATAAAATATTGGAAACAACCCAATATTCATTGTTGGGGAGCTGTTCAAATAAATTATGGTCCATCATAAAGTGGAATACTATGCAGCAATAAAAAAAAATGAAGACGATCTCTATGTTTTGATATGGGAAGAGTCCCAGCACATTTTCTGAAGTGAGAAAAGCAAACAAGGAACTAATATATATAAAATGTTACCTCTTATGTAAGAAAAGGGGAATTCAAAATATTAATTGGTAGCATAAAGAAAAATTGTAAGGATAGATAAGACACTAATAAAAATAGTTACCTAATTGAATGGAGAGAAACAGGGATAGAAGTGAGACTCTTTAAAATTCCAGTATAGTTAACATATAGCGTTATATTGGTTACAGGTGTACAATATAGTGATTCAACAATTCTATACATTACTCAGTGCTCATCATGATAAGAAGAGAGGCTTCCTGGTTTTGTTTTGTTTTGTTTTTTAAAGGTTTATTTATTTGAGAGAGAGAGCACGTGGTGGGGAGTGGCAGAGGGAGAGAGAGAGAGAATCTCAAGCAGAGCACAGAGCCCAATGCAGGGCTTGATCTCACAACCATGAGATCATAACCTAAGCTGAAATCAAGAGTTGGATGCTTAACCAACTGAGCCACTCAGGCACCCCTTGATTTTGTTTTTGATTCATGTAACTCAAATGTATATTTGAACAAAAGAAAATATAATTAAAAAATAAGTATGAAAGTTTAAACATTATAATTTCCTAAAATATAGCCAGTGTCTGAAAGGACTATAGGCCCCACTAGAATTTGTAGACATACAAACACATTTATTGTACTAGCTTGATTGTAAGTTTCAGATTTATAGAATCAAAGACTATTAAAATTGGTAAGGACTTAGAGGTCTGTTTATTCCAATCCTCTCATTTTGCAGATGAGTAAAATGAGTCCCAGAAAGGCTTAGTGACTTGACTAAGGTCACACAATTATTATAACAGAGCCAGATTTTACTACAATTGGCTGACCTCTAGCCAAGTGTTCTTTCACTACTCTGTGCTCTCTAGAATATGTAAAGGATGAATTAAGTGACACATAATTTCATACCATATTGCTTAAACCTGAAACTCATAAAACTAATCAATTTGTTCCAATATTTATCATGCCCCTCTTATGCCCTAGAGCCTATGTTACTTAGGGGCTGGATCTATAGTCAAGTTGAGTAGGTCCTGCCCCCTCTGTTATCTGCGCTCTAGCTCCCATAGAACCTGGTCCTCAAATGAGATGAGGCCAGTTATTTGCTATGTGTTCCTCCTGTCTGAGCTCCCTCTTTTAACTCCTAGGAGATGTTAAGACCTGCCTGGCCTCCAGGTCCCTCAGCTTCTGGCCTTGGCCATGGTCAACCATCCAGAGAGCAGATGCCAGAAGTCTCACACTGGGTGTGCCCTGGTCAACCAGAACAGCAAGGCCAAATCCCCTGGTTTTCTAAGCCTTGGGACAGCAGGGTGAAGAGGAACTAAAATGTGGATTCACAGTAAGAGGCAATCAAGGAAATGGGAAAAGCAAGAGAGGAGGATGGAATGGGGGTAGTTTGGAGCCATTGTGGAGACAGAATTATATTAGTCAGGACAGGTTATGGTAACAAATGATTCCCCAAATCTCATTTGCTTATGACAACAAAAGTTTATTTCTCGCTCATGAAAAATCTTCTCTAAGTTCAAGTGACTGTCCAGAGCAGCTCTCCTCTCTTCAATGACTCAGGGATCTAGGCTTTTCCATGTCTCTAAGATTGAGGCTTTGGGTTTACATGGTTACAGGGATTGGGGAAGAGAGAATTGGAGGAGGGAGTAACTAGCAGCCATGAGTCTCTCCAGCCCAAGAGTAACAGACACCACTTCTACTCCTAGCCCTTTGGCCAAAACTTGTCATAGACTTCACCAGCACTACAAGGTGGGCTGAGAAATATGTGAGAGCTTATGGGATATTTGGTGAGCAATACTGTTGGCCACGGGAATTACCACTGTTACAACTTTCGTATTGTCCCCACTGTCAGTGGGTTGGGTTATTTAAAAATTTAGGAGCAAGACAAAAATAAGGCTGAAAATTATTCCTCCTTTCTTTTCTAAGTACCCACACATTATTAACATCCATTTTTTAAACTTCGTTTTTATTTAGAGTTGAGCCACGACAAATTTTGGTCCTTTGAAAATAACAAAGCGGTAGAAATTTCAGAACGCTAAGAGATTTAGATCAGTGAGAAATTATTCTCTTGTCCTTTAGTCTCCAATCCCAAACAATATTTTATATATATATATATAAATATATATATATATAAAATATATATATATAAAATATATATATATAAGATGTTACCTCCACAGTTTGGGGCTTCTACTGGTAAGATTTTTTTTTTTTTTTTGGCAGAAGTTTGAGTAGTTCGAGATTCCCCACTTTTTGAGGGAGGCAGACACAGAGAGTTTTGCCCACAGAGAGGAGGATGTATGGTTACCTTTATTATAACTTCTCTGGCAGCAGAAATGAGCGGCCATGGTATCATTTCCATGTTCTTTAGGAGCGATGTTCAATTGTTACTTAACGTAATTTGGTTGCAGACTATCTCATCTCTCATACTCCATTATAAGTCCCTTAGAGTTAGAACACACACATGCACATGTGTGTGCACACACGTACGAGTGCATTCATCTCTCATGGTACCCACCCACAGTAGGTGCTCAGTCAGTGAGTGTCCACGAATGAGGACATCCCAAGTTCCCAGCATGCAGGATGCACTTACAGTCCCGTGGGCTGGAGTCTCCTCTGCCTTAGTCCCTTGGCCTCTTCTGATCACCCAAGGCCCGGGTGGCCCAGGCTGGTCCACCCAGAGCAACTCTGTGGGACCTATCTCTCCTCCAGACTAACACTGCATTCATTGAAATGGCTTATGGCATCTCCACTGTTGTGTCCATTGTGTCATTGATCTGTCGTCTTCTTTATTGCTTGTAATACCTCATTTTTTCAAATCTTTTTTGTAAGAATGAGATATTGTCATTGTTTTGAAAACATATGTATAGTTGAAAGACATGGGAGTTAGGAGGGCTGACCTCCCCCAACAATAGAAAATCTATGTATAACTTTTGATTCCCCCAAAACTTAACTACTCATAGCCTACTGCTGACTGGAAGCCTTACTGATAATATACAATCACAGCACCAATAATAGTCAATTAACACATATTTTGTATGTTATATGTATTATACATTGTATTCTTACAATACAGTAACCTAGAGAAAAGAAAATGTTATAACAGAAAATCTAAGAAAGGGAAAATACATTGATGATACTATACTATATTTACTGGAAAAAATGCGTATATAAGTGGACCTGCGCGTTTCACCTGTGTTGTTGACACGGTCAACAGCATTTAATTATTTTAACCTGCGTATATGGAGTACTTACTATATATACCAGGTGCTATTCTAACTAAGCACTCTACAAATATAAACTCACTGAATTCTCCTAACAACCCTGTATGTATTCAAAAGAACATAATGAGGGCGCCTGGGTGGCTCAGTTGGTTAAGCGACTGCCTTCGGCTCAGGTCATGATCCTGGAGTCCCTGGATCGAGTCCCGCATCGGGCTCCCTGCTTGGCGGGGAGTCTGCTTCTCCCTCTGACCCTCCCCCCTCTCATGTGCTCTCTCTCATTCTCTCTCTCTCAAATAAATAAATAAAATCTTTAAAAAAAAAACATAATGAGAACACTATTCCTATCACTGAGCCACAGAGATGTTAAGTAATTTACCCAAGGTCACACAGCTAGTGAGTAGCAGAGCTAAGATTTGAACGGAAGTAGTTATTCCCTAATCCCTAGTAAAATGCCTATAGCAAAGGCTTTTGATAATGTGATTGTCTTTTTTTTTTTTAATGATCTTTTTACTCGGATACTTCTAACTAGATAGTGACTTCAAGTCATCAGGCTGAACCACTATCCCAGACATAAACCCTGTATAACCAGAAGACATTATGGCAACTGAGCTTCCACTGCTATTTGTTTATGTGTTTTCCAGAGGTGAGCCCCCTGCAAAGTGTGTGCTTAGATTCCTATTATGCTCACCCTTGTGCCTGGGCTGTGGGATCCACAACCACTTCAGGTTCCTGTAATCTTCCCAAACCTTTACTCACACCTCCTGCCCTATATTTTTCCAAGTGGACAGTTTGCTGAATGGAGAGATGGGACCGGGGAGCTCATGCTGGCCTATTGTGGTTTTCAATGGGGAGGTGCTGCCCCTTCAGGGCGTTTGGAAGGCGGAGAGCAGTTTTCCGGGTGGTCACAGTGATTGAGTGACTGTGCTGGCATTGAGTGGACCACAGCCTGGGACTGCTGTCACAGTGAAGACTTGTCTGTGTCCTACATAACTTTGTCTGTCCTACTGGACAATGACATAGGTGAAAAACCTGTTTTTAATCATCTGAACCTAGAACCTAGAACTTTTGAAGTTTTGGGGCTTGGGGGGGTTTGTGTACAGTATAATGTGTACAGTATAATGTAAATTTACTCGCAAAGAATGCGACTACTGTGCAAATCAAGGAAAGACTGTTTTTGGTTTCGCTTGGGACTTTATCAGAAGACTATTGACGATTCCGGTAAACACATCCCTGACAGTGATACCAGCCATAGTTTCCAGTCACCAATGTACCATATTTCCAGTCTGCATCTGTAAGCACGTGCAAGCACATGCGTGAGGATTTCACACGGTGCAGGCATGGGGCACTTCCTCAGAACTGGTAGTACCTCATTTGCATGTTGAGATACACATCATTTTATTGTGAGTTACCTTCCTTACGTAGTCTGGCCTATTTTCTGGGTTTTAGGGGAAGGCTGATGAAATTCTACACCTCTGACTTGACTTTCTAACCACAGAGATATTCCTGGTCAAACACATCATCATCATCATCATCATCATCATCATCATCATCAAACAATTTTCCCGAGTGCCTGGCTATTACCACTAGGCAAGATACTGATTTATTTGAAATTATGTGTGCATATAGGTTGTGTTATCTATGGATTTCACTTCAGGAAGAGAAGGGGGCATCGTTAATGGTTTTAAAACACATCATCAGGACTGATGGATCAGAGAACGGCTTCTCAAGCACCCACATAGAAGGAGGCAGGGCCTGTACAGCAAGCCCAGAGTACTGTAGTGAATGAGCTAAACAGGGACAAAGCCTGCCCCAATCACAGCCCGGCTTAATTACCACGTTGCAGATAATGATGAGGTTGCTGCCGTACCCTGTGAGCAGCTGCAGGAAATCAGTCTGGCTGAGGGCATGCTTTACCCTGGGTTGCTGGAGTCAACTTGGCTTTGATTCACAAGAGCTGGCAATTGCACTAAGTATATGACAGATCAACAGAAGTCTTTCCATTTGCAAAGCACCTGGGAAAGCCTCCTAATAGGCCTACTACACGATTGGCACTTAATGAATATGTAACAGAAGTACAATTTGATTGAAGTAGGAGATTCTGGCCTCTTTTTCTGGGTTTTGGAGGAATGTTGATGAAATTCTACACCTCTGGCTTGATTTTCTAACCATAGAGATGCTCCTGGTCAAACACAACATCATCATCATCATCGTCATCATCATCATCATCATCATCATCATCATCATCAGCTGCTGAGTGTCTGATTACTATTCATAGCCGCAGTGCCTGAGACTGCTCATCTTGATGGTGCTGGGTACGATCATTACAATTTTTATTATCCAACACACTTATTCAACATTCTACAAATGTCTATCAAGCACCTACTCTGTACCAGACGGTGCCAGATGTGAACAAGACGATGTAGTTCCTACTGTCATGAAGTTCACAGATTCAGGGGAGAAATGGATATTAATAAATAATTATGCATCTATAGCTGATTTAATTATGAAAAAAGAGAGAAATTATTTGAATACCCCAATGGGCACCTGAAATCATCAATCTTTACCTCCTATACCCAAGCTTGCTTCTCCCCAGAAGTCCTCATCTTATTATCTGGATTTCTCTCCAATCAGTTCCCCACTTCAGGAAGTAGTCATCTTAGCAATTGCTTCTTTCTCACCTTGCACACCTGACACCCAATTAATCCCCAAGTACTGCTATTTTTACCCCCCCAAATGTTTTTCTAATGCGTCCCTTCTTCTCTGTCCCCACAACCCTCTTTCTCATCAGCCTAGACATTTGCAACAACCCTATGACAAGCTTAGTCTTGTCCCAATATTAATCAGAATTCAGGTTCAGAGAAAAGCATCCACTCCATCCAGTTTGGGTGGAAGGTGATTGCTTAGAGGGCATTAAATGGCTTACAGAATTGTTGGAAAGCTGAAGAAACAGGTTGAGCATTTTAAAAGTGGCTTTGACAGCCACATTGGAAACCTGGCTACCAAGGGGACTACTGCCTCTTTTACAATCAGGAAGCTGTGTGCCAAATACAGAAGGCCGTGCTTCCGCTGCCAGCCCCCAAGCCACGCCTCCACCGCCATAAGCAGCATTCCAGCACAATCAGGAAGCCATGACAATTAGGAAACAGCCATGATTAGAAGCAGCCGCGATCGGGAAACCACTGCCGAAAACCCTGGCCCCTCCACGAGTGAGGGGGCCTACCCAACCAGCAGGGGCCCAGCCTCTGCCTCATTTCCACCTTCCAAATCTTGGGCAAATACTTCTGCGTGATAAAACCTAAGTCATACCCAGAACCCCAGCTGCAGTGGAGTTCTACAAGGGCACTTGGAGCTTTTTAGCCACTGCATGGCTGCAGTGTAGGCAGACTCTCCAGGAGAAGATTCGAATAAATGTGCTAAGCCCACTACATCTGCCATACCTCCCTTATGGTCATCAGAGTGAAGTCTCTGAAACATAAACCTGACCACATTGCCCTTCTGCTGAAACCTTTTCAATGGTTCTCCACTGCCCATAAAATAAAGCCCAAGTTCCTTGGCCTGACATCTCTTCCACCATACCCCTCCAGCCATTTACACTGGACTCTCTAATAGCACCAGGGTGCATTCTCTGCGCTCTTGTAGGACCCTATGTCTTTGGGCAGAATGCACTTTCCACCTCGCCTGGCTCACTTTTACTCACTCTTCCAGACTCAGTTCAGGTATACCAGGAGGACCTTCTTGAACCTTAGGGGCTATGTGCTACCATTGCAGCTTTGCTGAGCATGCCTAGATCTTGAAATTATCGGCTCATATTTTTTTTCTCTGTTTTGTTTTTCCTGTATAAAAAAGATTCGGCTCGTATTTCTGCCTATGCCATCAGATATGTGTTCTTTTGGAATGAAATTCAGCAATGAATTCATTTTTGTACTTTCAGTGCCTAGCACAGTACCTGGCCCTAAGTACATGCTGAATAAAAATTGGTTAAACTCAAAGGAATGGGACTGAACTAAGCATGTCTTCAGTTGGATTCTCCAGGAATCCGACTCTGGGGCAGTGTTTGCGTGCAGGCAGTTTATTAAAAGTATGCTGGGGATGACTGCTGCAGAGGAGCAAGAGGGTGAGAGGGGAATGAAGAACGCAAGGTTGGGTAGAGGGAGCTGTTGAACTGTGGTACAGTGGTAATGGACTTCAGCCAGGCCCACAGTGAGCACAAGGGCTGGAAAGACCCTTTAGAGTTGTCCCACTCTGAAGCAAGAGGGCTGGGCCTTTATAACCCCATGTTAACTAGTCACTGGATATGGGAGAGAAGGTGTAACCTTGGTCTCAGCAACTCCCTTCACCTGAGGGCAATTCCCAGAAGGTGACTGCATCAGTTAGAGTTTGATCAAGAAGGAGAACCACTACGATAAATAGGTGGACGGAAGGATGGAGGGATGGATGCAGATGACGGATAGCATTTGTAGCTGATTTAATTATGAAAAAAAGAAATAAGATATGATAAGATATGATGTGGTATTTACTCATTTATTAAAGGGATCTGGCTTTATGTTATCATGGGAGCTGGTTATACTGTTTCTGTGAGACTTCTATTTCTTTATCTGGTGCTACAGCCTGAAGTCTCCAGGACAGGTGGTCAGAATAGAAGATGGAAGTGAGGTGGGGGAAGTAGGACAAATTGGAACCTATGAGGCTAAGCTGGAAGCCAAGAGAATGGGCTGGAATCCATGTCAGTCTCTTTATCCAAGCCACCATCTTTTAGCCAATGGGTGTATAGAGAAGCTGGTGCCCTTCATCAGGGAGCTAAGACCTGTCAGCTGTCAACATGACCAGCATCTGGGAAAATGTGTGCCTCAGTACTGAAACAGGGTCCTGGACAGAGAGCCACAGCAAAGCGCTGTACAAAGAGCACCACTCAGCAAGATTCCTTCCCTCTTGGGCCTCACAACCCAAGGATGACAAAATCTGCCCTGGAAAACTGGTACATCACATATAGTCAATATATATCAAATGAAATAAAAATTAAACCAGTTAACAAATACCTTACCTACTATCACATACTATGAAATTCGAGGTGAAAGAAAAGAAAAGAAGATACTTCCAAGGGCCAGAGGGAATTTTCAAGGGTTCACAAGATTAAAGGTGACAGTAGGAGGGAGATCATTGGAGTTGAGGGATAAGGACAAGGAAACAAGTTTATAAACATGCGTGATGTGTTGTAGTTTTGATGAGGAATATGGGAAGTGGGGTTTGGAAGATGAAAGTCTGGGAAATATTAACAGAAAAGCAATATATTCTGCCAGTTACATTGCTGCCAGGAACTCCTAGAAATCTATTCATCCATCTCTTTTTTCCAGCCCTTCCCACTCCTTGGCCATCATCTTAGTTAAGAACAGCACTGTTTTGCTCCTTCCCACTCCTTGCCCATGGCAGAAATCACTAATCAGTGAAGGCCTTCTTTCCTGATGTGTCCAGGTAAGGTTTCAGAATTCTTTTTAGCACAGCTCTCCAGAAAGCCCTACCACCTGACTGGATGGAGCTCAGCAGTCCTCCCTGTCCTTATTCCATTCTATTCATTCATACCAAATTTACCATCTCCCCTAAGGATGCCCATGTCTCACACCATCTTTACCTGCAATGGCAGAGCTAGAAACCTGCAATTCTACTTTCTGCATCCCTGGCCTTTGTGTCAGAAGCCAGAGGGGAAGGCCTGGAGGCCTTTAATGCAGTTTCTCTAATTTCTCCACCACAGCACAGTCCTGCTTCTCAGAGATGTGGATTTAGGACCCAGGATGAGGATTAGTGGGAACACAGGCAAGTGCTGGGGATAAGCCCATCTGCTATTTTCTGAATAATTGTTCTTGAGAAGCAGAATGGGAAAGAAATTGGGGGAAAGGCAGAATAAAATAACTATATATGCAAAAATAACAGGGTAACTTCTGTTTTTATTAGTAATAATTATGAAGAAGATATATTTAGAGCTGTACCTTGCTTTTAGCAATGGATAGATGTGAATTGAATATTTAAAATCAACCTATTGGCTTAGACGATCATTTCAGAAAACTTAGTTCTGATTTATTAACTTAATATTTTAACAATGCATTAATAGTGCATTCCTCTGGCCTTATTCCTCAATTAATTTTCTGTAAGCAAGCATTTAAATGTTAAAAAATGTTACGGACTCTCTTTGTAAGGCAAATGATTCCTTTGTAGTGTAAATAACTCCCTAGGTTTATCTAATATTGATATTACCTGCTGCTATTATAGAAATTTATAGTTTTCAAAGCACTACCATACTTAAATGTATTTGATCATCCAAATGACTCTGTAAGGTAAGTGTGGAGCTGCTGTTACTCCCACTCTCTGAAGAAGCAGCAGGAAGTGTATTTTATAAGTGTTCTGCAGAACTAAGTTTACATGGTTTGACTGTTAGTAACAGTTAAGACGTGGTCCCATGTCATCTGATTTGTGGCCCAAAGTGACTATACTTTCCATTGCAGTGTATTATGTCAAGTTACAAGTCTGCTTGTTTGTTTGTTTACTTATTTATTAAACATTTTTTAAAATGTTTTATTTATTTATTCATGAAAGAGAGAGAGAGAGAGGCAGAGGCAGAGGGAGAAGCAGGCTCCCCACCTAGCAGGGAGCCCGATGCGGGACTCGATCCCAGGACCCTGGGATCATGACCTGAGCCGAAGGCAGACGCTTAACCATCTGAGCCACCCAGGCGCCCTGTTTACTTGTTTATTAAGTAGGCTCCATGCGGGCCTTGAACTCACGCCCTGGGATCCAGACCTGAGCTGAGATCAAGAGTCGGACGCTTAACTGACTGAGCCACCCAGGTGCCCCATCTGCTTATTTATTTTTTAAGATGACATCAGCTGTATCAAGTACTCTGGATTCAAGTATATTCCCAAATGATCTCCCTGCAGAGGAACTGAACTGTGGTTTTATTCAATGATTGCAATCTTTGGTCTAGAATTCCAAGCTGGACTCCCCAGGTCTTTACCTTGCTTTGACTTATCTCAGATGCTTCTTAAAACCGTAGATTCTGGGGCACCTGGGTGGCTTAGTCGGTTAAGCATCTGCCTTTGGCTCAGGTCATGATCCCAGGGCCTTGGGACCAAGCCAGGCATCGGGCTCCCTGCTCAACAGGGAGTCTGCTTCTCCCTCTGCCTCTGCCCACCCCCCCTCCAATTTGTACTCTCATGCTCCCCCCGCTCAAGTAAATAAATAAAATCTTTTTAAAAAATGCAGGTTCTGGATCCCACCTCAGACCCATAAAATTTGAATCACTGGGGTGGTGGGAGGGAAAACATCTTCATTTTAACAGGGTTTTTTCAGCTAATCCTAAAAGACACCAATGTTTGAGAACCACTGGTTGAATTTACCTGTCTTCAGATGAGCACACATGACCATCATAAGCTTTGATAAGGCAGTAGCCAGACTCAGAAAGCTAACGCACAGCCATCAGCTATAGATCATACTAAATGTACCATTACATTCAGAATGCGCAGATTGATCTGGGTCTTTGTCCATAGGAATATGGTGATCAGAAGAACCAAAAGGATTTTTATTACAGCACCATTTGCCACTAGAAAACCATTAAAAGGCTTTTCTATCTGCTCTTATATACATGCCAAAGAAAAGGATGAAATCCCTTGGGACTGTCTTGAGACCTTCACCTAGTAGGTTTTATTAGCATTTGAGGAAGGTCTCAGGGATCAACTTTTGGGGAACCCAGAAGTTCAATGTGGCAGGAACAACACCAGGGGCTCAGCAAGCCTGTTTCTCATTTTCCTGGCAGTTCCAGTATGCTAACGTCTAATCTCCTTGCAGGTGGATCCATCCTTCATGAGGATGACTAGTTCCCACTCTGGAATATGAGAGGGAGTGTGGTGTACTGTCCAGGTGGTGAGAGAAGGGATGTCTTATTCACGAGATCTCTCTTTCCTCATGCTGGAGGCAGAGGAAACAGTGAAGAGCCCCCAGCCTTGGAGGTAACATCAGAGACACAAGGTGAAGGAACCTGGGTCCCTAATGACCAGGTGGAGCAGAGCCTACCGCCTTCCCCTCACAGCCCCCCACCCTGCCCTCCCAACCCTGCCTCCAACTCACATTGCGCTATGATGTCAGTGATGCCAGAGAAAAATAACATTTGGGGTTAAGCCACCACCAAGCTTTGGGTGTTCGTCACAGCAGACTGCTGGCTCTGACCAACATGGATAGATCCTCCAGTGTTCCATCCTCCTCCCTCTTCTCAGCTTCCCGGGGGGCAGTCCTGTGACCTAAAGACTGTTGACTGTCTTCTGCCCACTCTCTGCACCATCCCTCGTAGCACTTAGAAACCACGCCCTTCCTCTTCCCCTCCCTGCTCCCTGGAACCTACACTCATTCTCTGGTTTGCAGTTAAATTTTGCCTGGAAAATGTGGACCATGATTACCCATCGCTGCAAAGCCTATTTATTTTCCACCTCTCTGCTGACATTCAAATTCAATATTTAATGAAAAGGGAAGAAAGTGGGGACAGATCCCTCCAACATGAGTTTCCAAGATCTGGTTCCCCAAGGTGTGTAAAGGTAGAAGCAGATAAAAGGCTGCCCGTTGAAGCTGACCTGTTTGAAAACCATGTCCCGGGGTTGACCTGTCCTTCCCAGAACCCAGCTTTGGCTCTTAGGAGGCCTGAAAGGAGTCTCCACAGGCCAAATATCTATCCCCAACTGGTGGCGTGTTCTGGTGTTAACCCCAAACATTACCTTCCCTGGACCTCTTGGGTGTGCAGCAGCATTAGACATAAGGTGGAAGGGAATGAGCTTGGTGGGCAGAGAGTGCAGGGAGAAATGCCCCAGACCTCTATGTGACCTTGAGTGAGTTCATTAATCTTTCTGGGCCTTAGTTGTTGCACCTGCAAAATAGGTCATTAGGCCTTACCTGCAAAGTCTGTTGTACGAGACAAGGACTTCCAAGTGCTCAGTGCCTGGCACCCAGCAAGTGTCGATGAGGGCTCATTGTTGTGCCAGTAATCCTGCTTGTGGTTGTTCTGATAACATCTGGATTTCTTCAGCTTCTGTTTGTGGCGGCTGTCCAGCTACTCTACAGGAAGACCTTGTCCCCAACTACAGGTAAACTTCAACTTTCTAGGCTTTTAAAGATAGAAGGGACCTTTCTGAAGCTCCTCATTGTACAGGTGAGAGACCTGGGGCCCAGAGAGGTGAAGGGGGTGTGCCTCAGTGACTTGATGATGTCAGCATTGGAATGTGCTCCCCGCCACCCAACGCCTCCATAGGGCTTCCCCTGCCACCCTCAGGTTCTGAAAGTGGATTTCATGGATTCAAATACTGCTTTGGCCTATTATTAACAGTAGAGTCACAGGAAAGATGTTTTGCCTCAACATGCCCCAATGTGTCCTTGTCTACAAAGTGCTTGTACCTCACACAGTTTTGAAGAGGATTGACTGGAACTGTCTCTGGTTCACAGAAAGCCCTCCGTAAGGTTTAACTTTAACTGTGCTTAGCAATCTAAGCCTGTGAGATGCAGGCCGAGCCTGCCTTCACATCTAGAACAAGAGAACTTCAGCACTCCCGAGGCCACAGACAGCTCCGCTAACATCTTAGATTCCATGGGCCAAGGCTGACCCATAACCCTAACAGTCTTTAGAATTTCTAGCAAGTTTTCCCTAGCAGCTCTGCTGAGTGGCATGGCCTAATGCTGTCTACCAGCTTTACAAGATCAATCTAAAACGACTTCATGAGGATGACAGGCCGGGATTAGCAGTCATTTCTGATGGACAAGGAAATGGAGACCCAGAGAGAGTGAGCCCCATGTCTTTCCTTGTGCGAGCCAAGTCAGTGACAAAAACATAGTCAGGGCTGAGCCCTCCTGGGCCCTGCTTGGGAGCCTAGGGGCTGTTCCTATGAGCCCCACTCCCTCCACACACGTCTGCCCTCCCACTTTCAACCTTGGACACCCTGACGCGTGTGGGTCTAGAATGCCAAGCTGGACTCCCCAGGGCCTCACAGACAAAATGTGCTACAGTCAAAAAAAGGCAATGGAGTTCATAGAACTCAGTCAGCAGAGAATCCTCCATCTCCCGGATGTGGGGTCAATGGAGGAGAGGGAAAAATATTGCCACAGACACTCTTAAGCCCTATTTGATAATGAGAAGAGGAAAGGCACGAGAGGTAAGATATGTCAGTTAGCTTCCCCTGGGACCTGAACTTGATACTTGCAAAAGCAGATCGGGTGGCCTACACTACTTGCCCAAATCATAAAAGCAATCACAGTGGCCACGGAGCTGGATTTTTCTAAAGAGGAAATCATAGACCTCATTTCTCGTTGCTCTTGCCTCAGCCGTCTTTCCCAGCCTCCTTCTCTTCCAGTAGCGAGAGGCTGGCCAAGTTTCCACTTGTCACTTATGTGATCCCTTTGGGGAAGGCAGGGGGTACGGGGAGGGGGTTTAACCAGAGCCACCTAATTTCAAGCAATTCTGCTGCTCCAGGTTCCCCCCATCCCCCACCTCTCTCAGTTTCAGCTTTTGCAATGGGATGCTCCAGGTTCCCCCCACCCTGCTGCTCCAGGTTCCCCCCACCCCCCACCTCTTTCTGTGGCTGAGAGTAGTCTCTTCCTGAGTCCTAGGCCCACAGTCTGCTCTCGGTGAGCGCTCATCCACAGGCTGAGGAGACAGCTTGGGGGCAGCGCTTCTCAGCATCTAGCAGAGGCATCCGTGGCCTGGGTGGTCGAAGCACAATCATCACAGACACTGATGGTAACAGCCAGCAGGTGCATCCCAGGGCCCCTGAGCGCTGAGACCCGACTGTCTGACTGCATAAATGAAACATAAGCTCATCATTTCGCCTTCTTTATAGGAAATTTCAGCCTCACAGAAACAGTCCCAAACTCAGCCCCGAGGTTGCTGCCTCCTGCTCTCCCCTACTCTGAAAGTGGGGCTTGCTCGAGGCTGAGGTTACAGGTGGCACTTTGGGGGCTCAAGGGGCCCTCTCATGCGAACACAGCATACTGGACCTGACCCTGGGGACCCCCCCAGGTCCTGGCCCTCCCTCACCCCCTCTTTGTCATCTGTGAGCCAGGATTATGATCCTGGTGAGAGATGACGTGAGGCCACGTGGGCAGCATCTGGAAGCAATCCCCAGGCTTCAGTGGCAAATAAAAAGCGGTCTCCGAGGAGGCCTTGCAAACGGCGAGGCTTGGGATGTGACCTGCAGGACACACTCCTGCCCGTCTCATAGCCCGCATCGTGGGCCATTTGTAAAAGACAAGGGAGAAAAGCCACAACAACGCCAGGATTCTCTCGGTTTTGTTAGCAAAGATGAGATAAGCAAAACATTCTCTCTATAAAATTCAATTAATATTTTTTCCTGGCTAATTTGTTTAGCCTTGTTTATCATGGAGGCTGAGATGTCAAATCTCAGGGGTCGGCACTCCCTCCCCACCGCTGCGTGGTGCACAATGATCTTCAAACCTCCCTGACCAAGGTCACCCATCTGTCACGTGGCGCCACCGCCTGCCTCCGAGACGCTTCTGGGGGCTGCGAGCTGCTTCCTCAGACTCCTTCCAGGCTCCTGCCAGCTCACTTCCCAGGGAGCGTCCCTCACACTGGGCCAGGCTTTCTGCTCCCTGATGCCCCTCTTTCCTCCTGCCCACCTGCCTAAGGGAAGACCCCCTCACCCTCCTTTTTATTAAAGGAGTTTTGCAATTGAAAAGCTAGATTCTCTGTGCATAGAATTTTCTGGAAATCTTGTAGCTTAGACCCTTTTGCCCAAGGCAGTCGAATGTTAAAGAGATTAGTTAATTAAGTCTCAGAACACTGTCATCGCTGTCTATTTCCTCCCCAGGCCAAGAGACAAAAGAATAGGTACATCCGGTCGAAGCCAAAAGACAAGACAGTGGGGAAAGAAATTCCTCCAGCCCTAGTATTTAGCATCTCAAGTCTTCTCAGAAAAGACTGGATTCCAGATTTTTTAGTGATCTGAGAGCAGGGCTGCCTTGGGTGGAGTGGGTTGTATCCTGGACTCAATTCAGAAGGCCTGAAAACAAGCCAGTTTCTGCCCCTTCCGAGCTGTGTGACTTTGGGCAATTCCCCTCAATCCTTTGAGCCTCCATAGCTACAACTGAAGAACAGAGCTATTAATACCTACCTCAGAGGGTTGCTGGAAGAATGATCTATAGGAAGATATATAAAAGTGCTGTAGAAATGTTTGTACCCGTTGAGTCACATGGGCCTCGAAGAGGCAGGTGACTTGCTGAGGCTTCCCTCAGAGTCCCGGGGTGCAGCCGAGAAGTAGCCCCAGAAGTTACGTGAAAACTCCAGAGCAATCCCAGAGCTGGAATGCTCACCTTATAGGATGTGGCCATCTTTCGGTTCTTTCCTTTAGAAAATGACACAAACTCTTTTTGTGTGTCTTAAAAAAAATAACTTTTTAAAGACATATTCAGGTAAGTTTCTAAATTTGTTCCTCAGATTTTAAAAGCCTAATTTCTGAAGCTGACTTCTCTGTCTGAAGTAAGCTGAGCGTGCTTGAATGTCTCCTTTGCACCGCCTTGACACACCTCTGTGGAGCTGCTAGATGCCATCCACGGTTTGCATAAACAGTCAGCTCCAAGATTATGAGCCAGGGACAGAGCAGGCTTTCAAGGTGCACTAAATGAGAAATGTGCAGTTTAGGGGAAGCATTCACGTGTCTGAATGAAGGACAGGAACTGTCGAAGCTGCTGCCACTGACAGGAAATTGATGTCCCTTTGGCTATTTACCTAGCAGAAATTAGTTCTCGAAGATCAGCTTTAGCAAAAGGGATGGAGAGGCAGGTGGTTGGAAGAAGAAAACGAATTCCACCGAAGAGTTTCCCCTGTTTGTCATTTGCATCGCCCTGGTGCATCCCTCTGGTAGTTTGCTTCTTGGGTCTGTGCTGGTTACCTCAGTAAATTGGATCTACCTCCAATGAGGAGCATAAAACAGCAGAAGCATTCACAAAGGAGGGCAAGGGACACCCAGCAGAGCCCCAGATCTCTCATGAGAAACTAAAATCTGAGAACAGCATGAATGCACCTTGAGCAGGAGGGCTTAGTGGTGACTGTTGGCAGGGCAAATCCCCTCTGCTTGTATTAGGGCATTTGTCCCAGCCACACTTGGCAGAGAAGGAAGTGGAATCACTAGGGTTGGAGGAAAGCCCTTGGCACAGTCCCGCAACCCCCTGCCTCTCAGAGCCCCCATCCTGGGACATAGGAAGACCCAACGACTCGGCGAGACTGTGGGGTCCCTCTTGGAGAATGACTGATGAGTCCAAACACATTGGGATAAGGCAGGGCTGGAGGGCTCCTGGTCGACCCCTCAGTCTCTCCTCAGGGAAGCAGGGAAGCAGATCATGCTTTGCTGTGATCGCTGGGCTTAAAAGGCTATACCTCTCCTCTCTGTTTCAACAGCAAAAGAATGTTGAGCCATCAGTCCTGGTCTCATTCTTTCACTGGCCTCTAGATCCCTTTGCAACTACCCTCTTTTTTGATGGTGACCATTTTTACATCGGTCCCTCACATGCCAGCCTCAGCACCCCAGCAAAGCAGATCTTTAAGACAAAAAGTGTCCCCAGTAAATCCCATATCATTCATTGTTCAGTCATCACAACTCCTGGGTGTGTGTTCATTCAATAGGTCTTGGCTGTTGGTGGCAGGGCGTGTGTTGTGTGGGGGTGTTGTTCATAGACCCCTTTGGGAATCCGATGAAAGCCAAAGATTCTGGCTATGAAAAAATGAACACACAGGCTAAAATTTGTGTATAATTTCACGGCGGTTATGCATTCTTTGAACTTCAGATTAAGAATTCTAACTTCAGTTGTTTTCAAACTTAGGGTGATACCTAGATCTCTGTCACTCGTCCTTGGACCAGGAGGACATTTGTGTAGCATTTTGGTAAAGGCACCCACTCAGCCCCCTCGGCTTGGGCAGGTTGAATGACCTTGTTGATGCTTGTCTCTTTGGTCCTTAGGAAAACAGTTCTTTTACTGGTAACAGGAGCCTCGCCTATAAATGAATGGATCCAGACCATGGACTGTGTGTATGTAGGGAGGCATTGGTATAAAAAAAAAAATCACTCCTCTCACCCACCAGATAACAATGAAATCTGATGAAAATTATTTTTTTCTTTGGATGTAGGGCTTTAAAAATAAAAATATAAACTGTATTTTCATGAACTACTTCTTAAAAGCTCTCCAAATGGTTTTCTGCCATGATTCACCATCATCCACATCTACCCACACTGTCAAATACCAACTATAGGATTGTGCCTTTTTCTTGAAGGTTAGTTCCCAAGGGAGCTATAGAAAAACATTCATGAAATACCTAAAGGGGTTGGGATTTCTAGTCCAGAGAAAGGACTGCCCAGTAATTTCTGACCTGCCCCTATACTCGTTTATAGAGATTTAGCACCTCCAGTTACTTGGCTATGGAGTCAGAACTCATAGAGGTAAGGGTTCTCCTGGGCTGATGGTACCATCCTAGGGCAAGTGACTTGGAACTGGGTGCTGAGAAAGAATGAACAGATCTGCAGAGAAAAACAGAAGCAAGTGCCAGGTAGACAGGGAGACAGAAAGAGTAGCCTCAGTGCCTATGGCCATCGAGGAAGATTCTCTGCAGTAGCGGTATCAACAATTCTTCCCATTTTGTGTGTACACGCTGCTTTCCCCATAAGGAGGTGAGGTCTGCCTGCTCTCCTCTTGAAGTCCAGCTGGCCTTCTGACTGGATTCGACCAGTAGCAGGTGTCAAGAACAATGCTGTATGACTTACAGAAGTGGTCTTCAGAGGCCCTACAGTTTCTGTTTTAAACCTCTTGGGAGCCAATCACCATGAAAAGATGCTTGGACTAGGTTACCACATGATCAAAGCCCATGAACCAGAGACAGTTTATGTGAAGAGGAACGGAGGGGCCCCGGCCCCCAGCCCCCAGGAAGCCCCAGACTGGTGAGTGAGGCTGTTTGGGATCCTCCAGCCCCGGTCCAGCCACCTAGCTGATACCCTGAGAAGGGAGAGGGCCAGCCACACTAGCCTGCCCACGTCTGAGCCATCCCAGCTGAAGCCCCAGACATTGTGGAACAGAGACAAACCATCCATCCTGAACCTTGACCCACAAAGTCACGAGAAAATAAAATGGTGTTTTTTTAAGTCACTGGATTTGGGGTAGTTTACTCCACAGCAGGAAATAACTGCTACCCAGTATCCCTTCCTCTCTCATCTTTACCAGCAGGAATCAAATTGTGCTCCAGGTAGCAGTATGTCTACTTAAAAACAAAAACAAAAAACAAAAAAAAACCCCAAAAACAAAACAAAACAAAACAAAACAAACAAACCCCCCCAAAACCCTTCTTCCTCTTTCTTTCAGCTGACCTTTCTTTCACCTTCCTTTCAGGTGACCACCACTGGGTAGAAACCCCTGGAGAGCTTTCCAAAGGTTAGAAGTATCCAGCATTCCTTTTTACTAGAAGCCCTTTGCCCATCTGCCCCTCCCTCTTCTTCCAGACTAGGACACAGGTGCTATGCTTGGATGGGCAACAGCCACCTTGCAACGATGCGGACAAACGTCCCACCCCTGGATTCCTAAGGAGAGGAATGCCTGCCTACTTTAAAACTGTTTCATGAGAAAAATAAGCTTTTTGATCATTTAAGACAACATTATGGTTTTGCTTTTGGTTATTGTTTTGTTGGTTTTTTGCTGTTTGTTTGTTTGGGTCGCCCACATCCAACACATTTGTAACTTACAAGTTACAAATTCCTGGCCCTCATGAGACCCCACAGCATTTCTGTCCTTGGATTCTGTGAGATACCCCTGTATCTTAAAGTTTTTTTTTTTCTTGTCTTCACCTAGCTTGTGTAGGTTTCTGTTGCCAGCAATTAAGCAATCCCTTGCCAGGACAAGGATGCTTGAACCAAGGATATAAAGGAAGAGTTTTGCAAAGACAGTGTTCTCTTTCACTGACGACAAGGCCAAGAGACCATTTGTCAGTAGCAGAAGAGTTGAGGACTATGAAAGGCTTAGGTCATGAACCACTGGAAAGGTTGCTAGGGGTCTTTGACCAACCTCCTTCTTGGAAATCATTTGAACAAGGTAGGTAACTGCCTTTAGGGGCTGGGTTAGTTAGGTATGGCCGTCCCTGTAGACAAGGGCATCATAGCTCAAACCTTAGATGGGTGAGATGTGGTGCCTTTGTGAAATCAAACAGTTGGGTCAAGCAAAGAGTTATAGACATCTCCTGGCCCTCTGTCTGCACTCTGCTGAGGCCTCAAAGGAGAAATCACGAAGCTGAAGGGAACCCTGGACGTGGCCCCTCTATTCGTTTTCTATGTCCGTGGGCTTCAGTGTTCTGCTTGATGGCATAGAATGTAGTCGGCCCATTGACACTTATTAGTTCTGGCTTCTTGGAAGCATCTTCTCCACAAAATCCTCCAACTGCAGGTTTCCTCTTTTCGGCCTTATTGAAGAAGTGGGATAAGATTTTTAGATCCGAGTCTTGCCACCTGCAGGGGAGATTGATCCTGGGTGAGGCTTTGTCAACACTGCTGCAGAACATGCAGACTCTGAGGGCTCCGGGTCAGTTTTGATGTGGTTTCTAGGTAACACTAGTTCAGCCCTCCTGCTATGGGCAGGGATGGACTTCCCAAAACTCAGGGCCAATCGCCATCCTGAGAGCCTGGTAGATACCAAGTGTACTGCTTCCTGTGAGGAAAGGACACTGTTCTTTGCTGTCCTCCTTTCCAACTTGAAAAGGCCTCCAAGCAAAACAAGCATTCATTTCCTTCATGGAACTGCTGAAGGCCCCTTCCCTTTTCACACAACCACGAACTTCCTTCCAATGGATCTATCAGTATTTAAATGTCATCTCAGTGATAGCAGAAATTGTTGACTTCTTAGTTATTTGAGGGGAGGAGGATGGGGAAAGAGGAGTAGAAAATTTGATAGTTCTTTTTTAAAATGCCTTATGTTAAAGCATTTTCTGAGAGATGTTGGTTTGTTACTATCCAGCATTCGACCCCAAGAGAAAATTGCATCCTGATGGAAAACTGGAAATTCATTTCTGAGCACTAAATTGTAGACGTTTATCTGAAAAGATGCTCAGCATGTATTTTTAAGTGAAAAAATGTGGGTTACAAAACTGTGCATAGAATGATACTAATTTGCCTCGAGAGAGAAAGAAAAGAAAGAAAGAAAGAAAGAAAGAAAGAAAGAAAGAAAGAAAGAAAGAAAGAAAGAAAGAAAGAAAGAAAGAAAAGAAAAGAGGGAGGGAGAGAGAGAAAGAAGGAGGGCCAGAAGAGAGGAAAAAAGGGTAAGAAATAATTTTAAAGATATATTTATCTATTTCCAAAAAACACTAGACATTTTAAATAGTAAAAATCACTATTAGTATTTATTGGAATACTGGAATAGTGGAACTATTTGTGATTTTTTATTTCTTTTACTTACTTTCTCTATTTTTTAGATTTTCTATACTAAAGTTATTTCTTTAATGTTACTACAAGTGTTACTTTATTGGACATTAACTAATCTCGTATACAATTTCTAAAAACCTTACATCATTGGTTTCTTAGAATAATAATGTATAAATGGGTTGTCAGTTTATATTCTAACTATGGCTAGTTTTGTTTTTTGCTATTATATGGGGCAGAGAATGGAATAGATAAAATCAAACACATCAAGAATTCAAAATATTATCTTAGAATACTGTCCTCCATCCTCCAAGATTATTTGCTTCTATCACTAGTCATGGCCCTTCATTCTCTCAACAAATATTTTTTGAGCATGGGGTGAACTAGAACAAAACTGTGGCTAGGAAACACACAGTCCCTTTGGGGTTTCCTCAGGGGAGATAATAAATTCCATCCTGAAAACCAGCTTCTTCTGCTGGTCAAAAGTTGCTGGAGAGCATGGGGAAGAAATGTTCTGGGACGACGTGTGAACTTGGGGGAAGACAGCCGTCCGTGATCCACTATTAGGATCTGCTGCGACTGTAGGTAGGAAAAATGGGGGCAGGTGCGTTGAAGATTGACTGTTCCTGGTTGGTGTTCAGATTACAGAAACCAAACAAGCAGCGAAGGAGCAAAAGAAAAAGAGCAAACAATCTGCTTAATCTATGTAAGAAATAATCCATGTTTGCCTAAGAGAGAGACAACCTTTGCCCTGTCCCCTCTCCCCACCCCAAATGCTGCTGGGTTTCCAATCTGCTTTTCCTGTACGCTGAAAGCTGGGAGCCACGTTTGGCTAAAGTATTGCGTGTCCTTCCCCTTCTCTTCCATATCCTCATCCAAAGGGAGCACCTTCAAAGGCAACGGTCCCACCTGGACCGGGATCCATTGCGTCCCCGCTAAGATCTGATCTGCACCTCAGATGGCGTGGATGCCCGCTGAAATCTGATTTCTTTTCCATTCCGAAAGCAAAGATCAAGGTTAAGTGCTCCATTTTGACAAAAATAAAATAAATTTGAAAATGCTGGAGATATGTGGTTTGTTGGTTCCCACCTCGACAGCCGCAACATTTACAGATCTTTCTAATGTTTTGTCAGGTTCTGGATCCAGTGCCTTGGAGTCCTGCAGAGCCGCCCAAAAAGGTGATTTATATGCTTGGTGAGTTGATGTCCCCCTTTCTGCTAGGGTCATTTATTTCCCCGGGAGGGTGATACATACAAGATTGGCTTCCACGAGGTGCTGCACGGACACGCTGGTCCTGCAGGAGGGATGGGGGTTTGGGGAGGCAGACCGAGTTCAAGGGTACCCAGCTCAGGAACAGATCAGAGTTGACCAGTCTGCACTTTCTTCTCATTCCTTCAGCCATGCCCTTTCCTCAAGTTGGTGTGTTGTTGCTGTCGTCGTGGTCGTGGTCATGGTCGTTTTTGGGCGATTCTCAGCATTGTTTTTGTTTTGTGTTTTTAATTGTTCGTGCTTCCCAGAGCGGGGTCCCGGGAGTGCCAGATTTAGAGAGGAACTCACTTCACCTCTGTGCTTCGTTCACCTAGCCCTCCACCACTAGCATCTGAAGTGAGAGCAAATTCGCAGAGGAAGGCCCATGAGTTAATCAGCTCAGGGACTTACAGAATTTCTGGGGAAAAGTGCAAAAGCCACACAGTTCGGAAGAATTTAGAGAGGGAAAACCTCTTTCCCGGTGTGGGGCCGCACCCTGTTGAATGGATTCTACCTCCGGCAGCTTCTTTAAAAGCTAGGGGACCTGAGGAAAAGGGAGCTTCTTCTTCCACGGAGTAAATAAATAGTGTAGGTTAATGTGTGATGGGTTGTGTGAAATCCCCAGAAGTCTCAGGGCATTAAACAGAACAGTAGATTAAATGACACCAATTACCATTATATTACCGTGGGAGAATGATTAAAGTGTAAGCCATCACAACGAATTTGAGTGATCTACATGACTCAATCAGCAAAGCAACCACACCAGGAGAAGCTTTTGATGCTAATGGAGAAGCCCCCCTGCATGTCAAGTAGCAAAATGTCTAAGTTGCAATTCTACCTGCTCCGGGAGCCACTCCACATAAGTATATATCAATTCCTAAAAATTAACACTACGGTATTCTAATAACTTACATTGGAATAGCTCTTTGCAGACACTCAATGTAGTAGTTTTCATTAAAAAGTTGACACATATTATTGCAGAGCGTTTCTCCTCCAATGACAATTCATTATACGGTTAGAAAACTCACAACAGAGAAATATCATTATTATTAATAAGCATTTATTACATCCTCACAGCATGCGACTGGCTGAAGACGATATAGACATAGTGGGGAACTCTACACCCAGCTAAATTAAAATCTAAATAAAGGAATATTAACAAAAATTATGTACAAGTCTGGTTGTATGTATATGGAACAAGCACTGGTTATGAAAAATCCAGCGGGCTTTCTAGCAGGTGAAGGGAGAATGAACCAGAATTTGTACCTTCCATTGATAATGACAGTGAACAAGAGGATATTACCCTCCTAGCTTATTTTCTTCCCATCCTTGTCCTGTAGAAATAGAACTAGAAATGCAACGGCATATGGAATTTTTTCCCATGTAGGCAGTTATTTCTAGGATGGTCTCTGTCGTCCAACCTGTCTTGGTGACATTTCATATAGAAATTGTAAATGTCCCTGCTTCAGTAGAGACTCCTGGTATTACCCAGGTGAACAAAAACACTGTGGCATCATCGTATTCTTTCCATCTTACTTTAATTCCCTCAGTCAAACACAGTTCCTGATAAAGAACCACCTGTCACTCTGCCCAACTCTCTGACCTACTTTGACCAAATGAAATAACATCCATATTTGAAGTGATTTTGTTTTGTTTTTTCCCTGACCAGGCAAATTCTCTTCACAGAGGATGCTAGTCTGCACCACAGTCCTTCCATATTTTTCATGCTATAACCCGTGGTTATTCTTGTAAATTAAGGATGATTAGGTCTAGGTGGACATACCCTTTGGGACATTTTTCCCCATTCTGCCTGAATTTTCCCTCCACTGTTTCAGTGCTCCTTACGGGTGAGAATGGCTTGGGGCAGAGGATGTGAATTTTTGAAGGCCAGTTGCCTTGGGGTATAAGTTATACAAGTCAGGCTCTGCCACACACCAGCTCTGTGGCCTTGAGCACCTTACTTTACTTCTCTGAGTCTAGTTCTCCTCCATGTAAAATAAACAAAATAATTCCTCCCTCAAAGGGTGGTAAGGATTACATGAGATAATACATGTCAAGTTTTGGACATGTAATTGATGACTGATTTCAATTACCAACGTGTTGCTTCTATGGTAATTCTGGGGCACAGGACCTGGGTGCCTCATCTCCCTTGGCTTCATCACAATTAATTGTTGAGGTTGTCTTTTTTTGTTTGGGGTGTGTGTGTGTGTGTGTGTGTGTGTGTGTGTGTGTTGCCCTTAAATTAAGAATGCAACATTTTAAAGTATATAAAGGATAAATAACACAAAATGTGACCCTATCTACATTTGCCATTTTAAACTATTGATATACTCTGTTTAACTAGATATCAGAAAAGGTGAGTTCTAGAGTGGGCTGAGAATTTAGTGATTACAACATTTCTTTTTTAACAGAAACTCCTTTGGATACAGAGCCTGGGCTGAAAAAATGGTATCATCTAATATTACAAAGAAAAGACTGTTTTTGATGCTATATATATGGCCAACAGGGCGTATTAGAATGATTTTTAACAGTGTCTAAGTTCAGTGTACATGGGCATTCCCCTGATATTCCCAGTGGGTGCTGAACAGCATCATGCATTTTTGACAAGCTCACCACGTGATTCTGATGTAGGAGAACCACACTTTGAAAAACACTAACTCAGAAGCCCATCATTAGAAAGAGAGATCAGCAACATAAACCAGGTGCCAAAAAATACTTGTCTCCTTCTCATTTACCTCCTTCCTCCTCTTCGTCTTCCTCCTTATTCTGTCTGTCTCTGTCTCTGTCTCAGTATGACTCAGCCATGAGGCAGGAGAAGAAATGAATATGTAATTCTTTCCCTCATGTAAACAGCTGAGGTGGGAGTAGAGTGTTAGGAAGAAGTATTAGCAGCACTGCTGAATGAGAAAACCTGTGGTAATCAAAGATTCCTTTTCTAGAAAAAGTTAAAATCTGCAGCAGCAGAAAAGTTACAAAAGTTAGCTATTTGGCGAAACTCCTAAAATTCCTAGAGGACCAGTCAAGTGTGGAAGGTGAGCATCTAAGAGGAAGAAACCTAGTCCAACCTAGTCCAACCCAAAACCACAGAAAATGAGACTGGATTAAGCAATATTTAAAAAGTGTTCAAAGTTAGTGAAGAGGTGTCTAAATCTACATCAGCAGTTAGATGTCTCCAAAATGGTGGTTCTCACACTTTCAAAAACTATGGGTATCAGTCAGGATAGGCTGGGTTATGCTGCAGTAACAAACCAACCCAGAAGTGTTAGTGGCTTAAGACAACAAATACTTATTCCTAGCTCCTGATGAATATTTTGAACTGGCTGAATGCTCTTCTCTCTGTTATCTTCTTCATCCTCATCCTGGGACTCACGCTGATAGACTAGCCACTAGATTGCCAGTAGCCATTTGTCTCAGTCTGTGCGGAGTGCTATAACAAAATACCACAAGCTCGGTGGCTTAAACAACAAATTTTTATTCCTCATAGTTCTGGAGGCCAGGGAGTTCAAGATCATGGTGCTGGAAAATCCAGTGTCTGATGAGAGCTCTCTTCCTGGTTCATAGATGGTATCTTCTTGCCGTGCCCCCACATGGCCCTGAGCAGAGAGAAGCTCTCTCTTGTCTCTTCTTATAAAAGCATCAATCCCACCATGAAGGTTCCACCCTCATGATCCAATTATTGCCCATAGGCCCCATCTCCAAATAGCATCACCTTGAGGATTGGGGATTCAATACCTGAATTTTGGGAGGACGCAAACATGCAATCTGTAATACCATGGCAAAGGGAAAAGGCAGAAGTGGGGGTGGTCTGGAGGGTCTTGCATTGGGAATAAAATGTTCCAGACCAGAATGATACCCTCATTGGCCAGAATTAGTCCCATGGCTCTACTCAATCATCAGAAAGTCAAGAACTACAACTCTACCAAATGCCTGGGCTGGGGGTGGGGGAGGGAGGGGAGAACAAGAATATTTAGTGGACAAAAATAATGTCACCACACTATGGAACCTTTTTTATTCAAATAAAATATGCAGGACCCCACAACATGAGATTTGCAACTAGAGCTGCTCTGAACAAAACTAGGGGGCTGAGGTCAAAGTTCAGTCCTCCCAGACCCTTCCTCAGTGACCCTGACATGTATCAGAGGACCCAGGATTCCTGGGGACAGTCTGACAACCACGGCTCAAAAATATGCTCCACACTGTATATCTCATTTAAATAATGTTCTCTATTTATTGACGATTGTTTTAATAAATGACTTTATTTTAATGGAAAGAGAGAATTAAATGGAAAAGTATTGCTCTGTGGCAAGCCTCAACTGTTTGAACAGGGTGGTTGTAAACAAAGCATTATTTTTGCACATCATAAATGCAGACAGAATGCTTAGGAAAAAATAAGCATCTCTAAAAATAGTCCCCGGACTTTACCTCCAGCCTAATCAAAGAAAGCAGGTGCAAAAATTGGTTTTAAAAAGCGTACCCATGCTACCACATGGGTGAACCTTGAGGACACTATGTTAAGTGAAATCAACAAGGCACAAAAAGACTCATACTGTACTATTCCTCATTCCACTCTATAAGGTATCTAGAGTAGTCGAGTTTGCAGAAACTAAGAGTGGAATGGTGGTCACTGGGAGCTGGGGAGGGAATGGAGAGTTGCTCAGTGGATCCACAAGATGAGAAAGTTCTGGAGATTGGTTGCACAACAGTGTGTATACACTTAACACTACTGAACTGTACACTTAACAATGGCTGAGACGGTGAATTTTATGTTATGTGTGTTTTACCACAATTAGAAAAAATTTTTACAAAGAGTACAGATAGGTTCAAACCCATTCTTTTAAAAAAAAATGTTTGTTTCGTTCTGTTCACTAGCTAATATTTAAAACACTTTTCTTTCTCCTCTACGTAGCTTATCAAAATTAAATTTAATATGTAACCGCTTCACCACAACAATGAGAAATGTGCTAAGAGGCCAGCCTTTATTTGCTGGACCCTCCACCCTCTGTACTGGGTCGAAATCAAAGGTTTTCCCTCATTATTCCCAGCTCTGTCTGATAGGTAGCTTACCTAGTATCAGGCTACCCAAGAGTACAGTGAGCTTGCACCTGAGTCATTTTTTGAGCTTTTCTGGCCCAGATGGGAAAGAGATGCAGCCATTTCTGGAAGTTCTGCCTAATGATAGCTGGCATCTGTGGAATTTGCTGAACTTGCTTTCGTGGAGGCTGACGCACCGCGGAAGTCCTCCATCTGAACACACGAGTGGGCAGGGGAGCAGGTGCAAGGTGAGGGCTGGCGGGGCCCCTCCACAGGGTACTGCTGGGATGTTAGTCATTGTCACAGGTGGGAGCACATGTTGGGCTGAAGCACAGGAGCTTTGGGGTCTGAGGGACCAGCCGTGTGATCGCAGGCCAGTTGCTTAACCTTACGCTTCAATTTCTCCACCTACAAAATCGGAATTGACTACAGATCTTAGAGACTTCATTCACTTGTTCAAAAATACTTACTGAGTACCTTATAATGCGCCAGGTGCTGGGAATATGCCAGTAAACAAAACAGACAAAAGTCCCTATTCTCATAGAGCTTAGATTCATTGTTTGGGAAGACTGACAATAAACAAATAAATAAGTTCAATATAGGACCTGTTAACAGTGGTAAGTGTTATGGAGATGATGTGTGTGTGTGTGTGTGTGCTTTTAAATAGGGTGGCCAGGGAAGCCCTCACTGGGAAAGCAGTATTTGAATAAAGAAAGACTTGAGGGAGGCAAAGAAGCAAGCCACATGGGCATCTGGCCGAGAGAAAACCAAGTGCAAAGGCCCTGAGGCCAGTGGTAAGTGGTAGGAGATGCGGTCAGGGCAGTGACAGGGCACGCATGGGGCACAGATTGCTTAGGGTATTATAGGCCATTTGACTTGGGCTCTGAGTCAGAGGAGAGGATGCTGGAGCCATGGGGAATGACATGATCTAACTCACAGTTTAACAGGCTCCTTCTGGCTGCTCAGCTGAGCGTAAGCCAAAGGGGGCAAGGACAGAGGAAAGGACATGTGTTAGGGGGCATCAGCAATGGTCCAGGTGAGAGGTAGCGGTGGCCTGGAAGGAGGCGGTAGCTGCTGAGGGGGTGAAATGAAATGTGGGTAACACCCGTAAAGCACATGGGAAGAGCTCAGTGGATGGCCATGTGTTTCTTAACAAAGTAGGTGAGGAAAAGTGTGAAATTGGGGGCAAAAAAGACACAACATTCCATGTGCCAGACGTTATCTGGATAAGGAGAAGGCAGAGCCAGAAACTTGGGATAATGACAGCCAGGGCATCAGGGGTAATCACAGAGGCACTATTTTGGGACCAGGAAAAAAGATTGTTCTAATCTTCAAAGGCACCATGCGGGTACTACAGTGAGGGATCTGTCCCCGTGCCAAAGCCTCCAGAGAAGCAGAGAATTAAAAAAGTCAAGGTCACCTGGATTTGGGGACACAGAGAGACAATAGTGATAACATTTAGTTTGTATATTTTTATGTACTGAAATATATAAAATAGAAACCTCCCCGGGAAGTTGGAAACTACAGAAGCATCTCATCCCATACTTGGACACTTTATTTCTCTGAACCAATATAAAAGGAGCAAATGTAAAGCCAGCTTGGCCTTGCAGAAACCAAATGATCCATCACCCTTTCCGTTTGGGGTAGATACTAGGACCTCTTGTCATGGCCATGCTAGAAGGGGGACCCCGCCCGAGACAGTAAATGCTTTCAGGGCAACACTTTTTGAAGGTATTTGAGATGGCCCCTTGGTCACTGGCTGGGACACACTCCTGAATGTACCCACACTTTGGAGCAAAGGATAGTTCGCCAATTGTTCCCCACACTCATTGTTGCCTGTAGCTCTCTGTAACTGCAAGAGAGGTTCAGGGTGCCAAACATGCAGGCCCCCAAAAAGGGAGACCCAGGGAAGGGTCACCACTGAGAGCCCTGGTCACCAAGCCCCTCCTCTGAAAAGAACACTATTTTAGAACTGTAAGAAATGGTGGATGTGCGGCAATGCCTCTCTTCTGCACCAATCCCCCCGCAGGTGGAAGGCTCTAGAACAGCAGTCGAACAGCTTTCTGTGACGATGGACATGTTCGACATCTGAGCAGCCCAGGATGGGTAGTACTAACCACATGTGGCTACTGAGCTTTTAAAATGTGGCCAGTGAAACCAAGGAACTGGGGTTTTAACTTGATTTCCTTTTAGTTAACTGGAATTTAAATTTAAAGGGGCACAGGAGGCTAGGGATGACCATATTTGGATCACACAGTTTTGGAAGGTGGAAGGTCCACGAACATTTTCTTTTCTTTTCTTTTCTTTTAAGATTTTATTTATTTATTTGACAGAGAGAGCACAAGCAGGGGGAGCGGCAGGCAGAGGGAGAGGGAGAAGCAGACTCCCCGCTGAGAAGGGAGCCCGATGTGGGACTCGATCCCAGGACCCTGGGATCATGACCTGAGCCGAAGGCAGACGCTTAACCACCTGAGCCACCCAGGCACCCCAAGGTTCACGAACTTTAATCCCAAATCTCCTCCTCTCAACTCAGTAAAGAATATAAGTGTCTCTGGGCTTGGGGTCTTAGTAGGTTGAGGGAGCATGGGAGGAATGTGCCCCCTGACCCCATGGGCATGGCTATGGGCTCTAGGACCGGGCCAGGCCCTGAGGTCCCTCTGAGCCTTCATTCTTCACTTCCTCACCAGGAGCTGTGAGAATCGAACTACTCCAAAAAATGAAGTGTTTTCTCGAAGACATTGTACCGTTTCTTTAACTTTTTTTCCAGGGCCTCTGGGCTTCCAAATAAATGGGAAACTGTTTAATGATAAAGACATGTAGAATAGTTGGTATTCTCCATTGGTTTCTGAATTCATCCCATCTTAGGCAAGAAGAAAAACAAGTAGCTTTTTTGGCCATATTCCCTATATTTACAACGTTAAACCTCAAGGCCAGCCGTAAGCCTAAGTGACAGGAGCACAGACAGTGCCAAGCTCTGAAAATAGCTACCAGAAACAGCTAATCAAAGGACCCAAAGTAGAGTGTTGGGCTGTTGTTTACATGACTTACCCTCCCAAAGAAAATCACAGGAACAGAGAGTGATAACTTTGTATAAGTTACATTAGCTTTAAGTGGGGAGGTAAATGATAACTATAAGAATCTATGCTAGGGGCGCCTGCATGGCTCAGGCGGTTAAGTGACCAACTTGTGACTTCGGCTCAGGTCATGATCTAAGGGTTGTGGGATCGGGCCCTACGCTGGGCATGGAGCCTCCTTAAGATTCCCTCTCTCCCTCTGCCCCTCCCCCGTCCCTTTTAAAAGAAGAAGAATCTCTGTTCAAGTGAAAGTTTGTTCCTATTACTGGAAAGTGGCTGAGGCAGGTGGAGCAAATACAGCACTGTGGACTTCATAAACAAGGCTGCACACTGAAGCGGGAAGTATGCACGTGACTCATCTGCTACCCAGCAGACACAGAAAGGGGCTCCCGTCGACGTGTCCTCTCTCATTTGATCCTTTCACCAACCCTGTGAGGTAGTAATTCTGAGATTGTTTAGGTAACAAGCCCAAGGTGACACAGATGACGAATGGTGGAGCTGAAATTCTAACCAGGCTGCCTCCACCCCAGCACCCCGGCGCCTGGCCCCCAACAACAGAAGATGGCTCACAATAGCGCGAGGTAGTTTTCGTTTGTTTCACTTAAGATTTGTACCCACTCACTTCCAAAAGACTTGAGGCAGCTGGAAGATTAAAACACAGCACAAGAGCAGGTATTTAAGGATAACACTCCTGCTGAAGAAAGCAAAAGAAATAGATGGTTTCAGACACATGAGGGGAGCGGATTCCAACACCGGGACTTTTAATTTGGTGCTAACTTTTCTGACAGCTAAGCCAAAAAGAGAAGCATATTAGGGTGCCTAGATTTCTGTCTTCTCGACAATATATACACTTACTAAGACAAAATGTGTTCCTGGAATTAAAGTTAGGAATTTATCATGTAGGTCCCTGGATAAAGGACAGTGAATAACACAGAGAAACTAACTCTCCTCATTTGTAAAATGAAGGGGCTGCGCTAAAGTCACCTTCAAGTGTGGGGAGTGTACAAAATAGGGCTAACTGAAGCTCCACAGCACAGAAACACCGTCCAACAGAGTGCTACTTTTATTGACCCTCCATAAAGACAGAAGACATAATATACTAAAGCATAGCTTAGTGAAGGAATTTCTGTAAGGAGCAGAGTGAATATGAGATGGGATTTTTGCTTTATGGGACCCAGCGATGCAGGGAGAGCCTGGGAATGCCAATGAAGAAGGGCTGTGCTGTGAGCCCTCCTGTATATTACATGTGGTGGCTAATGGGAATATTATGTGGGTAATGCAGAGGACAGATCACTCTTTGGGCAGTAGGCATCTATATACGAGTTCAAGACAGAGTAAGTAAATGTGTGTTAAACATATGTAGTCATTCATTTAAAATAATTGAACAAAATTACCTTTCAAAACTGTGTACTGTGGAGAATAAAAGGAATTGGAAGTGTGGTTTCTGCTTTCAGGAAGCTTATAATCTAACACAGGGTTTCTCAATTTTGACAATGTTGACATCTTGGGCTGGATAATTCTTTGCAGTGGGGGTGAGGAGCTGGCCTGGGGGTTGTGGGATGTTTATAGCAGCATCCCTGGCCTCTACCCACCATGCCAGGAGCAACCCCACAGTGTGACAACCAAGCATGTCTCCAGACATTGCCAAATGTGTCCTGGAGTAGAGATGGGGAGTCACCCCCTGGTTGAGAACCACTGATTTATTATGTAAAAGAAGGGGAAAAAGGGGCACCTGGGTGGCTCAGTTGGTTAAGCGGCTGCCTTCGGCTCAGGTCATGATCCTGGAGTCCCAGGATCGAGTCCCACATCGGGCTCCCTGCTCGGCAGGGAGTCTGCTTCTCTTTCTGACCCTCCTCCCTCTCATGCTCTCTGTCTCTCATTCTCTCTCTCTCAAATAAATAAAAAAAAAAAAAAGAAGGGGAAAAAAATCATACATGAAACAGAAAATTCTACTGATTCTAGTGCAATGAGTATGAATTGTTAGTGATCCAGATGCAGAAAAACTCTCTCCCAGTGAGAAAAGCAAAGATTGAAGGAAACTGAGGAGACATTTAAGCTCAGCCTTGGTGGATTTGATTAGATTCTTCCTGGTGGTGAAGAAGAAAAGTCATCCCCGGAACAAAAGCAGCCTCAGAAAAGGCATGGAGGAAAGGGGTTATGGAGCGGGTTTGGAGAATCATTTCCAATGAGCACACAGTATACATGAAAGGGAGAGATGAAGATAAGCCCAAAACTGGAGAGCAGACAGGGGAAGGCTCTAAAATATCAGGCAACAGATTTGGGACCTGAGTGAGTAGTCCAGGGGAAGATTTGAAAGTTTTGAGTAGAGAGAGAATCGTCCACTCTGCCCTAAGCAAATAACAGATGCTGTGTAAAGGCTGGGGGTGGGGGGATGAACAATGGGGGGACGAACAGTGCAGATAAGAGAGCATGAGAGTGGAAAAAGCAACGAAACGCAGCAATGGTATGCATCAGGGGAAAGCAAGGAATAAACAGGGACTCAAGATGTCGGGGGTGGGGTGCCTTCCATCAAACACACAAACGCCCCCAAAGGACTTTAGAAAGACCCCTGAGTTGCAGCCCTTAAAAGTGTGGGCTTTCCCGTGAGATCCTCTAAGGGAGGAGAGAGGAGCGGTCCCTGGGGACACAGGACCATCTGCATTTGAGATAAGCCGCTCAAGGCGCAGGTTCGAGCTGCATCAAGAGGGTAGCTGTTGCCATGTGTCCGCAGCCCTGGGCTGTCTCTGTCCTCATTCACCAGATTGCCCCAGCCGCTCTGCTTCCCAAGGGCTCCCAAGCTCTGCTGGGCTGAAGACTGTTTTGCAGTGAGAGCACGGAGAAACCCCTTTCCTCCAGCATCATTTCAAGCTTCAGTACAGAAGACATTTTATAGTCTCTCTGTTCCTTCCAGTCCACTGCTCTGATGGGGCTGAATAAATATTGACTAGCAGATAAAACATAAGGCCTTTTATTTATAGGCCCTCTTGCTCTGAAGGTTGCGCCGGAGCCTAGCAAAGGGCTACACAGCATGTGTGGAGTGCTGGGGGCCACCCCTGCAGAGCAGACTGATGGCCACAGCTGTCAGGATGGGATCTGCCTTTTCTGGGGTGCAGCCTGCAGCAGCCACTGTGAGGGTTGAGCAGGCACTGACGGAGGAGGCAGGGGTGCTGTGTTGATGTGGACTGGCTATTTTCTATCAAATGGGAATGCTTTGGGTCACAAACAGCAGAATACCCAACTACCACTAGTGGCATAAGCAATTCATTTATTCCCGTGAGAAGTGTGGACACAGGAGGCAGATTCCTGGCTCTTCTTTGCTTTGCTTCTTCTTTGCTAATTCTTTGCTTTGTTGCTCTTAGCTGTTTGCTTCTCATCCTCAATGGTGCCATCTCATGGTCCCAAGTTGGCTCCTGGGAAGTCCAGCTAGAAGGAAAGAGTAGAGGTAGCACTTACTGGTTGCCAATGGGATGCCCCTGTGGATTTCTGCCTCATTTTTCTTTATGCCTTTCTGTCTCATTGGCCAAGACCAAGTGACATGCCTGATCATGGGCAGAAGGGAGGGAGATAAGTATGGCTGGCTTAGACCAATTATGACTCATCCCTGGGCTTAGAGAAAGGGTCTACTTTGCCCAAGACCAAGAGACCTCTGGTCTGACCAAAATCCCAGGTCTCATAGGCAGGAAAGAAGGAAGATGATGGCTATAGGGTAGGAACGGAATAGAGTGCCACCAGCTGCCCTCAGAAGGGGTGTGGACAGGCAAAGGAGTTGTTGCAGACTGACCTCATTTTCTTTTTTTAGCAGCAAGTGCCCCCTCCCTGGAGAATGACCACCTGAGCACTGTCTTCCCTCTTTATCACAAAAGGAGAGCCAGGTCTTCTTGGGGGAGCTCAATGGTCAGAGCTAACTCTCCCCTCCCACAGACCTGCAGCCAGCCAGACATCGTGGGAGAGACAGTGGATAGAACAAAGGGCTAGAATCAGCTAGGCCAACATCTGAGCACCCGCCTCCACAAAGCAGGGTTCAGTAAGGAGACAGGAACCACACCAGTTATGTTGACTGGGATGATTTTATAAAAAGAATTGTTAACTATAAGGAAGCGTTGGAATTAGGAACATATAAAAGCTTGGAGGAGGGGGCGCCTGGGTGGCTCAGTCGTTAAGCGTCTGCCTTCGGGTCAGGTCATGATCCCAGGGTCCTGGGATCGAGCCCCGCATCGAGCTCCCTGCTCGGGGGGAAGCCTGCTTCTCCCTCTCCCACTCCCTCTGCTTGTGTTCCCTCTCTCACTGTGTCTCTCTCTGTCAAATAAATAAAATCTTAAAAAAAAAAAAAAAATAGCTTGGAGGAGGAGCACCTCGGTACTGGTGGTGTGCAAACCTTGGAGGGGGGGTGCTTGCTGCTCGGCGGACACTGGAGTCCCAGAAGGGGTGTGCCGAGGCTGGTTCCCCAACTGTTGGCAGAACTTCAAACTGGACCCATCCGCGGCTGCGAGGATAAACGGCGGCAACTGCTGGACAGAAGCAGCCAGGAAACCCTCAGAGAGCACCTGGGAGGGTGCAGTCCCTCGGGCCTCCCAGCCTCCCTCCAGTGCCCCCTATGGCGAGAATATACCAGGCGGCAGGTGCCAAAGGTGAAATATACATGGCGGACCTCGTGCCTCTCCAGCATCATGAAAGGTGGAACTGAAGGGGGTTCTTGAAGTTAGATGCAAGGACTTAACAACAGACACATTGTGGCAAGTACTTTACCTTTCACAACCTAAATTCTGTAACTCTTACTGACCGCAGCTGCAGAATGGAGAAAACGTGACCATCTGAACATCATTAGCGGTGCCCATCCCCCAAGCTTCAATGTGTTCCTAATTCCGGCTCTTCCTTATAGTTAACAATTCTTTTTATAAAATCATCCCAGTCAACATAAACTGGTGTGGTTCCTCTCTCCTTGAAGAGTGCACATTTTGTCTGCTTGCTTACTTGCCACTGCTTTTCTAGCTCCTTGAACAGTGCCTAACCCACAGTGGGCATTTGAGAGTAATGGTAGTTACTGTTATATTATTACTAACAAACAGATTTCAAAGCCTAGAAATTTAAAAAAAAATTTTTAATTAAAAATAAAAAGGTGGGGCGCCTGGGGGGCTCAGTTGGTTAAGCATCTGCCTTCGGCTCAGGTTGTGATCCCAGGGTCCTGGGATCGAGTCCCGAATCGGGCTCCCTGCTCAGTGAGGAGCCTGCTTCTCTCTCTGCCTTTCTCCCGGCTTGTGCTCTCTCTCTCAAATAAATAAATAAAAATCTTAAAAATAAATAAATAAAAAGAAAAAGGTGGGAGGACTTGCCCAAGATTACTAAGTTCAATAAATAAGTGCCAGGGCCAAGAACGGAGCTCGGGCCAGTCCTGAACCCTGATGAGGATATGATATGCTAGTAATGTTTTTATTCTTTAGAACAGTGATGAGAATGTTATAAGCACAATTTAGCTGTGGCAGGGATGAGGCATTATCTGCTTTTCTGTGAGGATGTTTGCTCATCAATGGCTATTACTGGCGTCCAGCACTGAGTGTACTTAGGTCAATGACGTGCATCCCTGAGGTCCTCAGAGGCATTTCCCCCGATGCGTGGCCTCAGTGGTGCTGAGGAAGGGATTTGTCTTCTCTGGCAGGCTCCAGGACACTGATTCACTCAGTCCAGCTCAGCTCCTCTTGCTCTGTGTCCTTCATGAACATTCCTGCCTACGGGCCAGCATCAACCTGCTTAGGGACCCAGGACTGGTCTCCTCACAGTGTGTAATGAGCCAGCCCAGGCTGTGATGGATAAGTCCAGACTGTCTGGAAGGCTGTTAAACATTTGCTGGGTTGACTACTTTTCCTTTTTTGCTTTGTGAAAGGGCTTCAGGGGAGAAAAAAAATAAATAAATAACCAGATAATCCCGGAACCTCTTCCTAGGGACCAAGCAGAGGACTTTGTTCCAGGCCTTCTAGAGGAGCTGAAACCCACACTGCAGCTACTCGAACAGCTAGTTCTGGCTCCGGTTGCCCTGGGAGCTGCATCTCCCCCTGGGGCGGGGAGAGCAGAGGTCGGCTAAGCCTCTGCGCAGCTCCGGGGGCTTCCCCCGGTGGGAGTCTGCCCGCATACCTGGCCACATTTCCCTCCTGGTTTCAGGGGAAATATTCCCCAGCATTATCTCATTCCAACTCAGCATCTTCCCACCCAGGCAAGAAGTCAGGACATCTGAAACTGGCAGACAGCCTTGTTTTCCCATCTCTGTCAAAAATGCAGAGTGGAATGAAAAAGATCAGTCAGATGTGGGAACAATGGGGGGAGAAACGGGAAGAGAACAAATAGGCAATGTCACCTTCTCTGACCCAGAAATGGCCTTTACATCCTTGTGGTGATGGCACATTGAACATTCCAGGGAATTCCAGTCCTGGAAATAGAAGAGAGTTACTATAAGGGCACAGGAGAAAATGAGTTGTCATCAGGGTCCATGGCTTCCTGGGTATTCTACTGAAATAAAGGACTAGCCCCAGGCCCCGGGCCCAAGTAGTCTCCCTCCCAGGGACCACTCCTGACTTGGGGTTCCAGAGTCTCAGATCATCCCTCCAACCCCAAATCTCACTGAAGGTACTAAATCCCCTAGGATCTTCTCTAGATCCCTAGGATTTATCACTGACTTCAGAAAGATGGGTCACTTCATTTCCCACGTCCCTTCTTTTCCCCGAGCAGAGTGTAGGGCTCATTGTCCCTGCTGCGTGGGCTCATGCACCTGTAACGCCAAGTCTTGACTTGAAGAGGCACTGTGAATGCCTTCTTAGCGATGGAATCTGACCATGAAAATCAAGTTCCTGATTCCAGAATCAGCTCTGACCTAAGGCACTGCAAGGTCCCTCAGGTACTTCTCAAGTGGTGTTGCGGTGGAAGTGGCCGAGGGAGGAGTGCCTCCCATCCCCCCCCATACACACATGCAGTTTCACTTTTTTTTGGTTGGTCTTCATTCATTTCCACAGCACAGATAACATTTTATACATGTGTACATACTCTGCAGCTCATATTCCTTCTCAAAGCAATTCCCCTGCATAGGCAGTATTGCTGTAGTCCATTGGGTAACCATCACCCAAGAGTTACCAAAAACTGTGAGTAAAAAGGAGGCGGAGCAGGAACCCTCAGACCAGTTGAGGGTTGTCCGCCCCCCCAAAGCCCGTCTTTACTACAAGAGTCTCCCAGAAGGTACACTTCCCTCTCCTGGCCATCACTTGGACATGTAGCACCATAGATGAGTTTTCTATCATTTTCATGGACTCCCACAATATGTACTTTTCATTTGGCTGCTTTCACTCAACAAGCTGTTCTGTGTATCAATAGCTCATTCCTCCTTGTCATGATGAGTGGATTTCAGTGTATCAATATTCTCCAGTTTGGTTTTGCATTTTCCTGTTGATGGGCATTCAGGGTGTTTCGAGTCTGCAGTAGTATGAATAAGCTTGGCCAAGAGCATTCTTCTACAATTCTTTTTTTTTTTTTTTTTGTAGATAGGTGTTTTTATTTATATTGGATAAATGTCTCAGAGTGAAATTCCCAGGTCATATGGCAAATGTATGTTTAACTTTGTAAGAAACTGCCAAACAGCTTCCAAAATAGTTACACTGTTTTTTATACTCTCACTAACAGTGTATTAGAATTCCAGTTGCTCCACATCCTAGCCAATATTTGTGTTATTAGCCTTTGATTTCAGCATTTAGTGGGTATAAAATGTTACCTTATTGTGCTTTTAATTCAGGTTTTTTTGATAATTAATGATGATGAACATCTTCTCATGTGCTTATTGGTTTCTCATACCTCTTTTTTGTTAATTGTGTGTTCAGGACTTTTGCCCATTTCTAACTGAGTTAGTTTTTACTATTGATTTGTTGGTTTTTTATATGGTATGGCTACAAATTCTTTACCACACACATAAATTTTTAATTTTGATGAAGTCCAATGTATCAGTTTTTTTTCTTTTTGTCAGTCCAATATATTAATTTTTTTTTAACTGAAGTATAGTTGACCTTTGTGTTAGTGTTCAACATAATGATTCGACGTTTATATACATTATGAACTGATCACCATGGTAAGTCTAATTGCCATCTGTCACGACGCCAAGTTATTATGATATTATTGACTACATTCCCCGTGCTCTACTTTACATCCCCGTGACTTACTTATTTTATAACTGGAAGTTGTACCTCTTAATTTCCTTCACCGATTTTGCCTCTCCCCCCACCCAGCAGTTTCACTCTCATCTATGGTATATACTGGGGATATATTCACTCATTCATTCAGCAATTATTTATTGAATTCCCACTGTATGCCAGGCACCATGCAAGGCATCTGGGGTGGGACACAGAGGTGAAAAAGACAGACACTATCACTGTTCTCATCGAACTTCAGTCTTCGTTGAAGGAGACAGGACATAAGTAAACAAATAATTTTAGGTAGTGACCCACAGGAAAGAGACTCTGAGACAGATTTACAGGCGTGCTCTCAGCAACAACACCTGTGAGGGGTGAGGGCTTGCACAAGATTCTGCAGGCTGGGCAGAAGGAAAAAGTCGAGCTGTGAAGTATTGGGGGCAGAAGCCTCACCCCGTCCCACTGGAAGCTCTGGAGCTCGGCTAACAGAGTTGTCTCCATTGAGAGCAGGGGATTGAGCATTTGTACCTTTGTGTGACTAGCCATTGAATACAGGCTGCCTCCGGGGGGTGGACATAAACGTGGGTGAAGCAGCTTCTTGGGGCAAAGACTGATGCCTGGAAAGTGTCTCAGGTGTGAACTGATGGCAGCCAATGGTCCCAGCAGCTAGACCCACGAGTGCCGCTTGGTCCTGAAGGGGTTGCTGGGGGGCACACCACAGGGTCCCCCACAAAACGCCCTGGGGGTGGCGGGAGCTAATCAAGGAGCTGGAGGGTAGGAATGAGTCAGGGCGGCTCTTTTAACAAGGTGGTGAGGGAAGACCTCTCTGAGGTGTCACTTGGGCGAAGACTTGACTGGTGTGAGGAAGTGAGCCATTCAAAGTCAAGGGCATCAGCGGTTCTAAGCAAGCACAACAGGGAATGCAAAGCAGAGAACAAACTTGGCACAGTTGAGGGACAACAATAAGTCCAGTGTGTCTGGAGCCAAGAGAATGAGGAGGAGAGTGGTTTAATCACTGACATACCAGGAAACCAGATGGTGGAGGGCCTTGCAGACCACAGCGAAGAAGAGTTTGATTTTTATTCTAAGTACGATGGCAAACACTGGAGCACTTTGGACAGGGAAATATGATCTAATCCACATTTTTGAACATAGCCCTTCACTACATAGAGAATGAATATATAGAAGCAGAAGTGGAAGCAGGGAGACCTATTATAAGGCTATCACAGTGACCCAGGTAGGAGGGGATAGTGGCTGGCAACAAGTGTTCATGAATGGGGGCCCTGGTCTGGAAGGGATGGGATTCTAAGTATATTGTGTATGGGGAAGCAAGAGTTTGGGAAGAGAGGACCTGAGAATGATTTTAGGTTTTTGGCCTGAAGAAGAGGAGCAGGTGTGGAGAAGGGCAGGTCATCAAGAATGCTATTTAGGGGGTGCCTGACTGGGTAGCTCAGTCGGTTAAGTGTCTGCCTTCAGCTCAGTTCACAATCCCAGGGTCCTGGGATCAAGTCCCGCATCTGGGAGTCTGTTCAGCGGGGAGTCTGCTTCTCTTCTCCCTCTGCCACTCCTCTCTGCTCGTGTTCTCCCTCTCTCCCTCTCTCGCTCTCGCTCTCTCACTCTGCTCTCTCGCTCTCAAATAAGTGAATACAATCTTTAAAAAAAAAAAAAGAATGTTATTTGTACATCTCATATTTGAGTTGCCTACTACACACCCAAGAAGAGATGCCTGGCATATGGATATGCTTATCTAGACCTTGAGGTCCTTTGTGAGATTCTGTTTGAAAATAAACGTGTTACTAAAAAATTGTTAAACACACACACACACTAGGGAGAGAGAGAGAGAGAAAGAAAGAGAGACAACCACTGTATCATGCTGCTTGTCTATAGTTGAATTTTTACAAGCTGTGGAAATTCTGCCAGAGATCCTGTGGAAAAATACTGAAGAAACCCTTGGACCACTTATTCTAAGTTTGAAAGAGGAGTTGGCTGGCTACTTCTAAGAAGCATTTCCATGCAGCAAATTTGGGTCTTTTTTTTTTTTTTTTTTTAATTGGGGCAGTTGACTTTGTCTGTAAGCCAAGAATGGATTTCTCTCACAGGGGGAAGTCACATGATCTATGTGATCAGGCTCCCAAGAGACTGATAAAACAGAAAGTCTGTTTGTTTACTTTGAAAAATACAGTCATCTTACAATCATGTAAGCCTGTCATGCCCATTCTTTCCATACAGGTAGAAACATGGGAAACCACATTCAAATCAAAGGATTGCTTGGGGAGTTGGAATCAAAGAAAGAGAATGAATGATTCAAACATGTAAGTTATTAAAATATTAAAATTAGGGGTGCCTGGGTGACTCAGTCCTTAAGTATCTGCCTTTGGCTCAGGTCATGATTTCAGGGTCCTGGGATCAAGCCCTGCATCGGGCTCCCTGCTCGGCAGGAAGCCTGCTTCTCCCTCACCCACTCCCCCTGCTTGTGTTCCCTCTCTCGCTGTCTCTCCCTTTGTCAAATAAATAAATAAAATCTTAAAAAAATATATTAAAATTATTCTGGGCTGATTGAGAAATAGCTTCTGCCCTGAGCCTTCTATGTTCCTACTCACTGCTCTTCCCATACCAAGGACCCCACAGATGTCCCAGACAGTAGAAGATAAATGCGTAAATGCTGCATATGGTAGGACCCTAGGGCCCTGTTCTAGCTGTAGCTAAAGACCTTCCTGTTTGGTTGGCACCTCTGCCAAGTGGGTTGTTAGCCATGTGGACTCTTCATCCCAGTCCTAACAGCTTGAAACTCCTCCCCATCTCTACTACACTGATGCAGCCAACAGAGGGTCCAGAGTCTTCTAATGTGTGGGCACCCCGCCCCCTGCCTTGCCCCAGCCTCATCTTGGCCAAATTTTGAATAAATCCCCATGAGCTCTCCAGCCTCCCTTTGCTCCATGTCTGTGATGCTCCATTCCATTCTGACAGGCCATTCTGTCCCTGGGGATGTTTGCGTTGTCAATCCAGACTTCTCCGGTCTGAGATCCATCCTGTCCATTTAAGGCGACTTTGAATATATCTCCTTTGATCTAGCGCCAGATGATTTTATAATTTTTCCCTTAGAGGGAAATTACATTTTCCATTTCCAAGTTCTAGGGGGATGCCTCACAGTCAACCCCCACAGACTACCTACCCTGAGAAGTTTAATTTTCGTGGAATCCAACAGAGCTAGAGCTGAAAGAGACCTTAATAATCATTTAATTCAACCTTCTTGTTTTATGGACAAGGTAACTGAGGACCAGAGAAAGAATGGCAGGTTGAATTATTGTTTATAATGAATATAATATTTACTACCAGCACAAATCATGAAGAAGACATTAATAAACTGATCCATACCAGAAAGCTGCTCTCTCTGCTTTTTTATAGCAGTATAAGCCTGGTGACCTTCCTGAACAAACAGAGGCCATCGCCTCCACTGGGGGAAACACCGGGGAGCAGTCAAAGGCCAGGGAGGCACTGCAGGCAATAAAGAATCCAGGAGTGGAAGTCTCAACACCCACCTGACAAAGAAAGGGGAGGAACTCAAGAAAGAAGTGGTAGGGAGCTTTAGTCAATGTTTAATGAAGACAGACCTAGAGGTTGCCCAATCCAGCCCCCTTTTCTCAAGCAAGGAAATAAGTCATGTGACAGTTGTTTGTCATTGTTTTGGCTTCCCAACGTTCATTTCCTCTTTTGACAGTTGCCGATTTTCTCTTGGGGAATCACTCCCTCTGACGAGGGGTGGTCTTGCAAAGCTAGGAACCCTGGTGCCCGGCTCCCATCACTGAGACCAGTGCTTGGGGTCCTTCCTCCTCCTGCCCCAGCACAGTGGTGAACCCAGCAGGGAGCTGTCCTTTGGCACTCTTAAGCTCACTCTTGTCAGCCACCACACCCTGATCTAAGCATTTCCACCACAGTGCAGTTCCTGCGGCCTCTGCTTCCCATCCCCCACGGTGCCTGGGTTTCTGTCTGGTTCCCAGCCTTCCCATCATGTCAGTGTGTACTCAATAGCATCCTAATTCAATTCCCGTGTTGCTCAAGTGAGCCTGGATTGTTTCTGCCGCTGACAGCCAAAACCTCCAGCTGACACACTCCCCAAAGTCACTTACCCAGAGGCAGAGTGAAACCTGAGACCCAAATCTCACCCTGAATCTAATACAAGGACACTGTTATAGGCTGAATTGCGTTCCCCCCCACCCCCACCAAATCCATATGTTGAAGTCTAACCCCCAATATCTCAGAATGTGACTGTATTTGGAGACAGGATCTTCACGGAGGTAATTAAGGTTAAAGGAGGTCACTGGGTGGGTCTTAATCCACTATGAGGAGGCAATCAGGACACAGTCATGCACAGGGGAAGACCATGTGAGGACACAGGGAGAAGACAGCCACAAACGAAGGAGAGAGGCCTCAGAAGAAGCCAATCCTGCCAACACCTTGATCTTAGACTTCTAAGCTCAGGATCCGTGAGACACCACATGTCTGGTGTTGAGTTCACCACGCCTGTGGCACTCTGTTAGGGTGCCTGAGTAGACGCACACTGGCACTTTCCACTGCCCTGGCACCCCCTCATCACACCAGTCAGCTCTGAAGAAGCTCAAATTAGCAGGCTGCTCTTAGAACCAAATTTCCCAGACCGGTTCAAAAAAATTCTCCCTGGTGAAAGAGACATTGAGAACCACCCAAACCCCATGGCTTACAGTGGATCCTTCCCTCCCTTTGTTTCTGTAGTAATGGACAGTGCTCGGGAAAACGGGATAGATGGCTCCTCGGAGAAAATGGGATCATTTCTTAATAAATAAATGAGAATTTAGGGCCCAAACAGACAAGGAATTTTATCTTGTTCTCCCAGCATCTGCGTGGAGGAGGGGAAGCAAGCAGAGACCTTATTCTGCTTTGGATTGGAAGGGGGAGGGTGAAGACCTGCAAGAAAGACTCCCTTTTTCTCCCTCCCATACTCTCATCCGCGAACACATGCTACCCAAAGCATCGTCAGTCCCCCTGCTTCCGGGCAAACAATCACGAAGGTCTCTTGGGGAAAATAGTCTTGACAGTTACCTCCCGGAGGGTCAGAGGGAAGTGCGTAGGGCTGAGGGAATGGGAGAGTGTGGAGGTCAAAGGGCTGAATATTAATGGTGGCTATCATCACCAGTTCTTAACATAATGGAAAAGCCCTTTGCAGGGCAAGGCTGGGGCTGGCCTCACACAGAAACGCAATCCCCTGGAACGCAGAGTGGACAGTGACAAGCAGTTTATCTTCCATTACTCTGAGGCTTTAAATCATTCTCAACCAAAGCCAGCAAAGGAACCAAATCACTGACTCCAATTAGAATGGTCCCTTAGCTTCCTAGCGAACACAAATATACACACCATTAAGGTGCATTTTTATGGCTTGAAGGATATGTTGGAGTCCTAACTCCCGATTTTCAGAATATAGCCTTATTTGGAAAGCAGGTCTTTACAGAGGTAATCAAATTAAAATGAGATCCTCAGAGTGGACCCTAATCTAATATGATTGGTGTCCTTATAAAATGGGGAAATTCAGACACAGAAACACACACAGGAACACCATGGGAAGATGAAGGCAGAGATGAGAGTAATAATTCCACAAACTAAGGATGCCAAAGATGGCCAGCAAACACCAGAAGTTAGGGAAAAGGCCTGGGCAGGTTCTGCCTCACAGCCCTCAGAAGGAGCCAACCCTGCCGACATTTTGATCTCGAACTTCCAGCCTCCAGAACTGTGAGACAACACATTTCTGTTGTTTAAGCCTCTCATCTTGTGGTACTTGTTACACAGCTCTAGCAAACTGATACCTCCAGGAAAACCCTGGCTTACTGAGGGAAGATAAAGTGGTCGCACCTCGTCATGAAATGCTCCACAGAAATGGATGGAGAAGAAGGAGTCTGAGTCATTCCTTGTGTCATGGGTTTGCCTAGGTAACATTTACTCAACCAAGAGGAAGTCCCAAATTAACATCGTTTTTCATTTTTTTTTAAAGATTTTATTTATTTATTCATGAGAGAGAGAGAGAGGCAGAGCGAGAAGCAGGCTCCCAAGGAGCAGGGAGCCCGATGTGGGACTCGATCCCAGGACCCCGAGATCATGACCTGAGCCGAAGGCAGACGCTTAACCATCTGAGCCACCCAGGCGCCCTTAACATCGTTTTTCAAAGGGGCACTTGGTCTTTTGAAGAGTGTCCTCCCAGCCCCGCTCACAGGAACAGCCATGCCAACAGCACTGGGGTTGTAGGTGATGGCAGGAAGTGAGGAGGCTTTTTCCTGAGGTGGCAATGGGCTTTCTGGTAGGGTTGCCAGATTTAGGATGTGTAATCCAATTTGAATTTCAGGTGAATGATGAGTAATTTTTTAGTGTATTTTCCAAATAATTTGGGATAAAAGATGCCTATGTTTTCTTCTGGTATCCCTACCCTGGCCCCCTCATTTGTCCTCCCTGACCATTCTCTCCCTTATCCCTAGTGGAGTGGCGGTGGTCCCTTGGCATAGCAATGCGTGAAGGTTAAGGTGTGCCACATGAAATATCAGCAAGAGGCAAGCCGGGTTGTCTCACGGACACCCCCCTCTGGAGGAATGGCCTCCGCCTCCAACTGTGAGGAAGGTTAAGGCTCCACCTTGTGAGGATCCACGGGCCAGGCTGACGAGGGCCGCCTTCTCAGCTGTGACGATATGGGGCTCCTGCCTAGGGGGTAAGCAAAGCACCAGGAAAGAAAAAAGAGATCAAGGCTGGAAGGAAGGGGGCTCCCGGGCAGCCATAGCTGACTCTGTGAAGCTACAAGGTCACCTTCAGATATAGTTTTGAACCATCTTCTGGACTCAAATGTTCACATGATTATGGATTATTCTTCAGTTTGTTATCTTTCTGGTAAGAGCTGCATTGGTGACTTGCATGGGATGCCCAAACCTACCTGGGCTTTGCTTGCTCCTGGGCAGGAAGCTGGGCACCCTGCACCCGGCCTGGCACGTGTGGTCCCGTGAAAGATCAGTGAAGCTTTGTCCAGCAACGAAGGAACAATGGTCACAGCAAAAAAAGTCTAGCCAGTCTCTCCGCCTAGGAAATAAAAAGCCAGGAGGTCAACCCCAGGGGGTCTGTCTTATCCCAGGCTTGGTGGAATTGTCTGCCTGCTGAGGGCCACGAGCTTGGCTGGGAGAGGTGAAAGGATTCTCTCCCTATAGGGCCATGAGCCAGAGTGTAAGCAAGGCTCAACATGGGAAGCTGGCCTTGTTCGTGGAGAAATCAGGTCTGCAAGGACATATCAGTGTCAGTGTAGTTGAAGGAGGGTCTGGTTGGCAAGTCCGAAGTCCAAGACTTTTCTCCTAGTCCAGAGAGAGAGTGAACCGGTGGGTCTCCAGTGGAAAATGGTGCTGGGCCAGCCAAACCCCAGAGGTTTGTAATCCAAACAAGCTGCCTAGGTGATCATTTCCCTTTTAATATTTTAAAAGTTGAACTTGGAGCAATTGATCTGGTGCCTGCTGTGCATGACAGAGAATATCATCTGCTTCTGATGTAGAGCACATGTAGAAGGCAAGAGTTTGGAAGCTGGGAAGGAAAGAAGGAAGGAAGGAAGGAAGGAAGGAAGGAAGGAAGGAAGGAAGGAAGGAAGGAAGGAAGGAAGGAA